>NC_133717.1:960373-1442873 GCF_048934315.1 Petromyzon marinus | reverse complement strand
CGACTAAAGGCGGCAGGGGAGATGGGTGTCTCTGTGTTGCTTATTTCGCGGGCCAAACTCAAATTGGTGGGGCCAGGAGACTCACCCCCAGCCTCGCTCGACCCGGGCCGCCAGTCAGGCCTGGCACCCGTGCACTGCAGGGAGATTTGTTGCACTGAATGTTCCGCGCACGAGTTAGCGTTGCTAGGGCTCGTGCACGTACCCATGAAGAAGGGCCATTCCCCGAAACGTCGCTCGTTATTTATTTATTTTTGCCGGTGGGTGTTATTGACGAAACGTGTGAAGATGTTTCTGTTGGGAACAGGTTGGTGCGAACTAACTATAGATATGTGTTAAACCTTGCCTGGGGCATCGGAACATTTATACGGAAATATTAAAATAAAATAGTAATTTATAATGTCATATTCGTTAGTTGACTGAGCATACAAATATCGTCAAATATGTATTCTAGGGGGGTACAGAATATTGAGGGAAATCAACATTCTCACAAGGGGGTGTCGTGGCTAGCAGCACCACGCCCGGCAGCCTCCGTTTCCCCTTTGGTGATGTTGAGACGTCGCACCGGGTACTCGTTTAAGGCTGAGCCGACCACACCTCGTTAACATATCTTCGTCACCGATGTAGATCGGTAGCGGGAATTGAACTCGGGTCGCCGGGTTTGTAACGCAGCGCGCTAACCCTTACACCGCCACCCAAACACAAAAAGACAAACATCCCCCCGTACAGCTTTACCAGACTATTGGTGCAAGTGCTGTTAGCGAGCACCTATGAAGGCCAGGCATGGTACACGAGGGGGTGGGTGGCCAGCACCACTCCTGGTCGCCTTCGTCTCCCTGGTGGCGATGTTTGCTACAAGACAAGTCCAATCATCTCCACATCCTCATTGTACCGCATGAACCCATCTCTTCTCGAGCCCGTGCCGCGCCCGTTATGTAGGTTTGCTGTTGAGCTAGGGACCAATTTTTCACAGAGAGGGCCCCTGCCCAACAACTGGCAGTTCACCAGCGTGGGTTTAACATGCAGGCCTGACGCTGCTGATGAGACGCTGCATTTTGACACCGGTCCAGAGTCTACTCGATATTGAGCGTGGTGTTTTAAAGCGGTGATGAACTAATGCTTGCCGATAAGATGCCCTCCGATGGAGCTGTGCAATGTACACGTGGACGGCTGAACATGGGAAGGCGCCATTCATTCCCTACGCGCGCTCGCACATCACGTGACGCCGTCGGTCTAAAGTGCGTGGCCCGTGGCGATGATCATTGGACAACATTCGTCGCGGTCTTGTCTCAGCCGATTGGAACTTTGATGAATGTCGCCACTTTTCTCCAAGGTTAGAGTCAGGGTTATTCCTCATGGCAACGCGACATCCAACTCAGGGTTTGTTCATATTGGCACATCTTTACGAGAATTGGTACAGACGGACGGACGTAATAATAATGCATAAACTCGCGCCCAGTCTAAGTTTAAAAGTGCATTAACTCTTTCCAACCCACTCTTTGTCTCTATCCCTAACCCTAACTCCAACCCACACCCTGGGTAAGTGGTCAGTGGAGCTGTTGTAGATGCATAACCTCGCCACTGATGTGAGCCGTGGCCATGAATCGAATGCAGCTTTTTTTTATGGGCTCACAGGCTCAGCTGTGTCAACCACTGCGCCACCGCTCTCCAACGTGTCTTCTAATCGTGGAAAAGGAGAGGAAAGTGAGACGGGGTGGGAGTGAAAGTGAGAGCGTGAGTGAGGTTGAGTTTCAACCCGGCAGGCTCGTGACCTCGGGGAGAGGGTGAGCGTGCGAGAGGGAGTGTGAGAGAGGGGAGAGAGTTAGGGGGAGATGGACGAGTTAAACTCAGACAGAGTGAGTGTGAGAGAGAGGGCAGAGGAGAGAGATACGTTTAGAGATAGGGACAGAGTGAGAGGGGAGAGGTAAATTGAGAGAGAGGAACAGAGTGGCAGTGAGGGGGAGGAGAGAGTTAAATTGAGGGAGGGGGACAGAGCGAGGGGGAGGTGAGAGTTAATTTGAGAGAGAGAGAGAGACACGGAGTGAGAGGAGAGATTAATTATTGGTGGTGAATTCCTCACGGCCGTTAACTCTCGGGGCAGGGCTGCTGTGAGTGACGTCACGGCAGAACGTGCCGTCACGCACGTAAACACAAATACAGAGGTCCCCCGTATAGCCTACGCATGCTGTTTGGGCAAGAGCTGTTAGCGAGTGCCTACGAAGGCCGGCAGTGCTCAGAAGGGGAGTCACCAGCACCACGCCGGATCGCCTTTGTCTCCCCAATGCTGATCGGGTACTCACTTTGAGGCTGAGTCGACCTAGAGGAGGCCCAGCACCGGTTCAGGTATTCGCTGTCACTGTTATTGGTCGTGAGCGGGAATCGAATTCTGTTCGAGCTACATGACCCAGCTAACGCAGCCTCGCCTGCCGGAGGAGCTCACGAATGGGACTATGTCCAGATCCTCACACAATCCGGTCTGGTTTAACCCCAGGATGGATCGCAGGCAGACCAGCCTGAATATTTCAAACCGGCGCAGATGTTAATTTCAAGGGCTCCACGTGTCGCAAGCATAGATAAGGGAGTCCATAATTGTGGCAGAGAAGACTCGGAGCTTTGTATGTAGCGATAGACCAAGGTACCTTCCACTTTGCGTTATGCAGCTGATTAAAGCATAGTCCGCTCAACTGATTTGGAGTGAGACCTCTGCTGCCAAACCGGAACTGCTCATAAGCACACCGCCCAGGGAGGGAACTCCGCCGATATCTCCACAACTGGCCCATCACTCACGGGAGTGGAGTATTTTATAACTTAAAGGACCTGTGCTGGCGCTTTGTTTGTGAGCGGCTGATGGTGAGGCCCCGTCTCTTAGTGGCACGCCTTCAGCTTCAGCAGTAGCGTTTACAACTCCCTTTTCAGAATGGGCAGCAATCACTAGATTGTAATATTATCATTATCAGCGTGCATAACATGATTGACCAAGAGGGAGCCATCGCGTGACCGGACCCGGGAGTCAATCCGCCTCCAATTGTATCTGTACCAGATGGAAATTCCACCGGTACAGCCATAGCAAGCTTAGATAACTACTTTACACGGTCAAAGAACGTGTTGAATAGCGCGGTGAGCAAGATGACATCCCTGTCACACTCCCAAGGTGAGCAGAAAATGGCTCTGACTCCCGGCCATGCGGCTTAACCTGGGCCTATCCACGACCATTGAAGGTCCGTAATGACCCAGAGTCCTGGCCTATTCGGTGGGGGTGAAAGCCGCACCCACCATTCCACGCCTCCCTTTGATGGAGGAGAAGAGAGACCTCAATAGACTTCCCTCCACAGATTCTTTCCACCGCTACCCGCGCCATCTCTCTCTCTCCAGCTTCCTGCCTAGAGCCAAGAAGCGGTCCACCGGACCTTCTGCATTCTACAGAGGTCCAGGTGGTATTGGTCCAGCTCCCGACAGATGAATGGCAGCCTTCTTCTCCACAGTGAGCATTTGAACATTCCTCATGGCCTACCACGGCGATTCCCTGTTGTTTTTGGACTAAAACTAAACTATTCTTTATTTCACCAAGGCCCACTGAGCTGTTTAGCCCTTTTTTAGAAGTGACCTGGCCACAAATGATAGCTCAAGGAACGTGGCTTACCATCACGTGGAAATGTTTAGCAGCCAAATACTTTAAACGCGTGTGTTCTGATCGTGGAGGGAAAATCCAGAGGACCCGGAGAAAAAATCCACGCGACCACGGGGAGAGAGAGACACACGCAAACTCCAAATACACAGGCGAAAGGGTCGTGATCAAACCCACGGCCTCCTGCATATCAGGCGAAGTAGTTAACATCTCGCCCCTGTTGTGGCGAGAAACCCCGAGTCGAGCGAGGCTGGGGGTGAGTCTCCTGGCTCCACACATCTCCCCTGCAGCCTTTCGTAGACTCTCCGGGCAAGCGCTCGTTAGTGACCACCTAACTCAGGTCGACGCGGCACATGGAGGGAGTGGTGTAACCAGGACACGTCGCACGGCAGTCCTTGTTTTCTCTAATGTGTGTATGGATGTTGAATGTCTTTCGCACCGTGCGTAGCCAACCGTGCTCATCGCAGGTGCCGGAGACGGACAACAATCCAAACCCATACACAATGTTCCGCATCATCGTTATCAATTAAATTATGTATAGATTTAGATTTTAAAGTGCACGTGTTGCACCAGGTACTCCTTTGTCGGCCTATCGCAAGCCCAGTACCGGTTTTTATATATAGATATTCGCCATTGATATTGGCTGTTGGGGGGGAATCGATTTCGAGTGCTGCACTAACCACTGCACAACCACTGCCCCCACCAACACACGCACGTATTGACACGTTTACGTACGTACACAAACATACACAATGAGGTGCTTATACACACGCATGCACAATCACACACACACTAACATTGACACACACCCACAAAGACATACAAACACAACCAATCACACACAAAGTAACACACACGCTGACAAATAAAGACAAATATCCCCCGTATAGCCTTTAAGAGATCGGTGGGGCAAGTGCTGCTAGCGAGCACCTATTAAGGCCAGGACGGCACACGATTACACACACTGACACAACCGGTCACCCACACACACAACGCTACAAAGACACTCCGTATAGCCTTAACATATTGTTGGTACAAGTGCGAGCACCTATGAAGGCCGGCACGGCACACGAGGGGGTGAGTGGCCAACACCACGCCCGGCCACCTTTGTCTCCCCAGTGGCGATGTTTACACACCGTACTAGGTACTGATTTGAGGCCGAGTTGACCTAGGGGAGGTCCGTAACCAGTTAACATAACCTTCACTGGTGTTGGGCGTGAGCGGAAATTGAACTTGGATCACCGGGTTCATAGCGCAGCGTAGCGCTAACCGTTGCACCACCGCTCCCCACACACAATACTCCACTCGTACACTGACACACACACACTGATAGTGACACACACACACTGATAGTGACACTGACACACACTGATAGTGACACACACACACACTGATAGTGACACACACACAGTGATAGTGACACACACACACTGTTAGTGACACACACACACTGTTAGTGGCACCCACATACGCTGTTAGTGACACACACACACTGATAGTGACACACACTGATAGTGACACACACACTGATAGTGACACACACACAAACTGTTAGTGACACACACACTGATAGTGACACACACACTGATAGTGACACACACACACTGATAATGACACACTCACTGTGACACACGCGCACTGATAATGACACACACACTGTTAGTGAACACACACACTGAGAGTGACACTGACACACACTGATAGTGATACACACACACTGATAGTGACACACACACACACTGATAGTGACACACACACTGATAGTGACACACACACACACTGATAGTGACACACACACACTGATAGTGACACACACACTGATAGTGACACACACTGTTAGTGACACACAAACACACTGATAGTGACACACACACACACACTGATAGTGACACACACTGATAGTGACACAGACACACTGATAGTGACACACACACTGATAGTGACACACACTGTTAGTGACACTGACACACACAGATAGTGACACACACACTGATAGTGACACACACTGATAGTGACACACACACACTGATAGTGACACACACACTGTTGGTGACACATACACACTGATAGTGACACACACACACTGATAGTGACACACACACCCTGATAGTGACACACACTGATAGTGACACACACACACTGATAGTGACACTAACACACACTGATAGTGACACATACACACTGATAGTGTGTCAGTCAGCTGCACGCAAGCCTACTGCTGATAATGATAAGACTGCTGATGATGGTGATGATGATTCTATTCTGATTATAAAGATACTGATGATGCTGCTGATGATGATGCTGACGATGATGCTGTTGGTAATAATGCTGATGAATACAATCCTGACGATGATGATGATGCTGCTGCTGATGATGATCATGCTGCTGATGATGATAATGCTGGTTTTACTGCTGATGATTATGATGATGCTCCTGTGGTGATGAAGGTTTTGCTGGTACTGCTGCTGATGATGCTGCTGATGCTGATGTTGCTCCTGCTAATACTGCTGCTGCTGATACTGCTGCTGATGATTATGATGTTGGTCCTGATGGTGTTCCTGCTGATGCTGCTGCTGATGATGATGATGCTGCTGCTGCTGATAATGCTGCTGATGATGATGATGTTGCTGCTGCTGCTGATGCTGCTGATGATGCTGCTGCTGATACTGCTGCTGATGGTTATGATGTTGGTCCTGATGGTGTTCCTGCTGATGATGCTGCTGCTGATGATGATGATGCTGATGCTGCTGCTGCTGATGATGATGCTGATGACGATGATGCTGCTGCTGCTGATGATGATGATGATGCTGCTGCTGCTGCTGATGATGATGATGATGTTGATGATGCTGCTGCTGATGATGATGTTGATGTTGATGATAATGATGATGCTGCTGCTGCTGATGATGATGTTTATGATGCTGCTGCTGATGATGATGTTGATGATAATGATGATGCTGCTGCTGCTGATGATGATGCTGCTGGCCACTGTGGCTCGGCACGGCGCGTCCTGCTCTCTGCACCGGTACTGGATGTTCGGGTAAGGGGGGAGGGGGTGAAGGGGAAAGGGGGCGAGGGGGAGGGGTGATGGTGCTGAACCGCGGCTAATTCCACAAGCACGGAATGTCCTGGACACTACCACACAATCGGGGCTATTACATTAATCCCAGTGTGAGGCACCCCCTACACACCACCCACCCGCCACCACCATCTCCCACTTCCTCCCCATGTCCAACCTCCCCCAACTCCACCCCCTCCCACCACCACCATCCCCCACCACCACCATCATCTCCCACCACTATCACCATCTTCAACCACCATCTCCCACCACCACCACCATCTCCCACCACCATCTCCCACCACTACCACCATCTCCAACTACCACCACCACCATCTCCCACCACCATCTCCCACCAGCATCCCCCATCACCAACAACACCACCATCTCCCACCACCATCTCCGACTACCACCACCATCTCCAACCACCACCACCATCCCCCACCACCAACAACACCACCATCTCCCACCACCATCTCCGACTACCACCACCATCTCCAACCACCACCACCATCTCCAACCACCACCATCTCCCACCACCACCATCTCCAACCACCACCACCATCCCCCACCACCAACAACACCACCATCTCCCACCACCATCTCCCACCACTACCACCATCTCCAACCACCACCACCATCTCCCACCACCATCTCCCACCAGCATCCCCCACCACCAACAACACCACCATCTCCCACCACCATCTCCGACTACCACCACCATCTCCAACCACCACCACCATCTCCCACCACCACCACCACCATCTCCCACCACCACCATCCCCAACCACCACCATCTTCCACCCCCTATCTACCACCCCTTCCCTTCCACCACCATCGTTGACCCACATAGCCCACCGTGCTCATCGGAGGTGCGGGGTAAAGACAAGAAACTAACACACACAAAAATGTATTCGAAATAAATTGGTTTTTAATCTAGATTATTTAAAAGTGCATACATCCAGTGGCTTCCTAAGATCGGAAGGAAGAGCGTTCCAGACGGCCGCAGAAGCGCATCTGAAAGCCTCTGCTGCTGCTGCGAGGATGAGCGGAGTTGGCGTGATGGATTATTCTCTTCAGACATCTGTACAACCATCGTAACTTCAAATAATTTGTCTTTGCCCTTTCTGGCAATAAAACAAGAGGTGTTAATATGTTCACACACCAAATAGACACCCATTGCAAGGCGGCATCATCAAGTCTGCATTAACCACACGTACCTTTGTGGCAAAACATGCGAACAAGCATGACAATATACGCAGTGTCTTTGATTGGACTACACCAGAGACAGCCTTCTTGATGGCCTGCCTTGTCTCTGTACCAGTGTTAGACCTGAGAACGTCAAAAGGTGAACAATACAAAAGCAATGCAAGTATCAAAGCATTGATAGCTCGGGTTGAGCAGTGATATCTATTGCACCTTTTTGCCAGTATCAAAAATGATGAAAAAATATGAATAGGCGTTGCAATTGCAAAGACAATTTATGTTTAATCAATTATCAGAGCAAGTTTGTTTTTATATGTTGCCACAAGTACGTGTGGTCGATGCAGAGACGTGATGCCTTGCAATATAGGTGTGTGTCTATTTGGAATTTGTGAACATCTAAATACACCTCTCTGTGTTATTGCCATAAAGGGGTAAAAAAAAATGCTCCCGTAAATCTGTAGAGATTATTTCACTATCAACGATAATCACCTGACGTGGCGGACATCACGTGACACGGAAGATGATTGGTACCTAACGGGCCTGAAAGGGGATTGGTTCGAGCAGTGGGGTGCACGCAGCCTCTGGAGGTGCGAGATGCGGCCAGATTTTTTCAGAAGGTAAATCATCGAAACACAAATTAAGCACTAGCAACGTTAAGTTCAGCTTACTTTGTTTCATCAAACCCCGATGCAGTTATTAACATTAGACATCTGTAACGATTGACAACCAAAGGGGTGCAAAGGCTGCAGTAAAGGTTAAGAACCACTGGGTTAGAGGCAGGGGCATTGAAGGTGATTGGAGGTTTAACACGCAGGAGGAGGCTTTCGCGACCAATATTATCCATAATAGAGGTTTTTGGGTTAGATAGCGTAAATATAGAAATGTGTCGTTAAGCCCGCCACCACCCGACAGAGCCAATTAGTAAGGTTTGGTCACGTAAACAAAACGTGCCGATTCGTTACAAGTTCAGCACACCGGTCTGCTGGAGAATAATTGTAAATTACTGTGGGTTTGCTCTCTAACACACCGGTGTGATGAGCTAGTAACTTATTGGCATGTTTTGTTCACGTGACAAACCTTACTAATTGGCTGTGTCGGGTGGTGGTGGACTTAACGACACATTCACATTTACGCGATCTAACCCAGAAAACCCTACCGCCTGCTGTTCTGCGGGTGTTCAGAAACAGCTGTTCAGTAACAACACAACTTACATCATCATCAACAATAACAACGTGGATCAGGATCTGCAAAGTGCACACGTAAACATGAAGAGACGCACGCTCGGGATTACCTTGAGAGAAAGAGATCAGGACCTGGATTAGAGAACAGAGGTTGAGACGTCGTGAGAGTAGCACGTTGACCAGCAGTGAGAGTGAATAGACCACGTGATAATGGTAAAGGCATGGAGAGACGCACGCTCGGGATATCCTCCTTGAGAGAGTAGCACCTTGACCAGGGAACACACACGTGGGGGGTGAGGGGGGGGCGGTTGACCGCCCCTGCTTGGTCACCGCGGATTGGTGAGGGGGGTGGAGGGGGCTCATGCAAGAAGGACCGGTCTAGATATCAATCGCCACTGATGTTAGCCGTGGCCGTGAATCGAACTTGGGGTCACCGGGTTCGTCACACTGCGTGCTAAGCGCAGCTCCACCCTGATACTCTCGCTATATACACACACACATACAAATATCCCCCATGTAGCCTTCATATACTGTTGGGGCAAGTGTTGGGTGACAAGTGTACTACCAGTCCAACTGAGTCGCAGACGTTGTTCCTTTTTAGAGGCAACACATTTATTTGTAACAGGTAACACAAAGGGGTAATTGCCCCTTCACCAGATACAGCCTAGGGTGGTGACCACCCAGCGAACTACACTATACAGAGGAGTTACTGCTACGAAGGGTCGAGCTTCACTCGGGTCCGAGACCACCTGGTTGCCTCGTAAGACGTAGAGCTTCAGCTGGTGGACGTGGAGCTTCAGCTTGTAGAATGCAGCGACCCCGGTCCCTCTCAGGGACCCGCCTTACATCCCCCCACGGGTCGGGGCCACTCCGCCCCTGGCCCCGCCCGCCTTCTGGAGCCTTCTAGCTCCAGAGCTCTCCCCGGACACGTGATCACTCCCTAGTCCCCCCACCCGGGGGCCTCTCTGTGGACAGTGTCTGCAGGGTCAACCAGAGTGCCATGGCCCGGGGCAACCCTGCCCTTGGGCCGACACTCTCCCGCTCCCCCTCGTGGGAGTCCGCACTGCACGCCGTACATGGTGCCCTCGCTATCCCAGCGCTCACCAAGTCCCGCTAGGGCTGGCACCACACCCACCACGGGGTGTACGCGATGCCGGTGCATCGCACGCCAATGCCCTTCCGGGCCGGCACCACACAGTGACATCCTCGATGTCACTACACAAGCACCACGCCCGGCTGCTTTTGTCTCCCTACATATATATTTTTTTTTAACTCGACCAAGAACCCTGTGAATGATATGGGATTTAAAACACACTTCATGAATATGCAAAAATTACACAGCTGTAATTTTAAATTGTACTGGAGAATTTCATTTCAAAGGAGAATTCATGTAGCACGCATTAAGATAATGGAAGTCAGTTTGAACATTTGTTGAAATAAATCTAATAACCCACGTGTCTTGACTTTTACCACCCCCCGTATATAATAGGCGACGTTATGGGCAATTGCCCTTCTTCAGAGCTGGTAAAGCGAGAGAGACCAGGGGTTGGAGACCAATTTGATAAGAACAGAGAGAGAGAGAGACTATTGTGTGGTCAAACGCCCATGGACGTGGTAGGAGTACCCAAACTTTGCCCCACCACACAGCGACCTGCCGCTTGACTCAGTGCCTGCGGTGTCCGCAGTTCTACTGCTGGATCTACAGAGGTGGCCGGGGTGGTGGTGGCGGTGGAGGAGGAGGGTGGAGGGAGGGGGGTTACAGAAGGCTCTTGCTCCATCGCTTCGACTGCGACGGCTCCCTTGGATATGGAATGGAAATGGCGGTCCTGTGGGTTACGAGTGGAGCGAAGTTGCGGCGAACCGCACAGAGACTGCGGCAGTCCGACGCGAGAGTGTCCGCCTGCGTGTAGCGGCGGACCGCGCTGTGGTGAGCGGTGGTGCAGCGGTTGGCGCGCTGCGATACGAACCCGGCCGCCCGAGTTCGATTCCCGCTCACGGCCACCGACACCCGTGACGATTTGTCTGAAGCGGTCTTGTATCCTCTCCTCGGTCGACTCAGCCTCAAATGAGTAGCTGGTGCGGTGTGTAAAAGCATCGCCACGCGGGGGACAAAGGCGACCGGATAGAGGTGCTGGCCACCCACCCCCTCGTGTTCCCTGCCGGTCTTCATAGATGCTACTCGCGAACAGCACTTTGCTCCAAAACATATTAAGGATCTTACGGTGGATCGTTGGCTGTGCTATACGTGTGGATATCGTCTACCCGGCGGAAATAGCCACTGAGCTTATTTCTCTTAGGCACATTAGCCATCTCCATTGGTCTTTAATGATCGCTGTAATAATGAACACGAGACTCTCTCTCTGCGGAGGAACAATCCCAGCAGCCGCGCCAGGAAGATTACCTTGTTGGTGAAACATAAAGACCCGCTTTGAAATAGCCCAACTGGTCCTTTGTGAATAATAAAACATTATTTTAAAGGGAATGTTACACTTTGAAATGCCGCTGTACCGGCATGGAATGTTATACACGTGCATCCACATATTCACATTGCTTCACGAGTATTATTATTATCGTCATCATCGTCGTCACCACCATCATCATGATCGTGAATATGGAGCACATCAAACAACGTGAGTTTAAGAAATGTGCGAATGATTTGATTTGAGAGACGGAAATAAACACGCCAACGATAAATTATCAATCGCTCACCCGCGATGAGATTGTGAATGTATTTTTAAATGTGGTAACTTATATGTTTTGAAGAGAAAGGTACAGAGCTTAGAATGTAGCATCTTTGTGTTCACACCCATGGTTAACCTTACTATGGAGCCACTGTTTTGGTAATGACTATTTAGATTTAAAGCTTTCGTGACTGCAAGGATCCATACTCTTTGGTTCTATTTTACCGAATAAAATCAAAGAGTGATGACTATTTGCCCGGGTGTTGGTTGAGAGACAGAGATCCGGAATCATACCGGAGAATAAGACCCCACCAACCCCCTATCGGCCCCAACGCATTTGTCAATAACAATGTGGCCTTGAATGGAAAACTAAATATTCAATAGGGAAATATATATATACTTAGCATGTAAAATACTTTCCTAAATCTTACCTATTAAATATGTTTTTGTCTGTGTGTGTGTGTCCGTCTGTCTGTGGACGCAACTTGTGAAGGATTTAGCTCGCAAGCCGTGGGGTTTAGGTCTAAAATAAGTAGCCGGGTACCACGCCGTAAGCCCCGTGGTGAGCCAGCGCTCTTCCGTTTTCCCATGCGTCAACTTTAAAGTTTGTTAAATTAACAATTTAGTGATATTTATTATTTAATTATTTCCTCGCGCCGCTCCGCCAGCGACACAGCACGCATTTGCGCATGCGCGAAACGCTGACCGGGGGTTGCCCCTGGCAACGCACGCACGATCGGGAAAAATTCTCAAACGCGTTTAAAAATGCAATAAAAATACACTAAACGCTGAGGTAAATTCTTCACAGTGTGGTGTCCTCACCACCCCACCCCAATGTGTGCAGTTACAACTATCCGTGTGTGTGTGTGTTGGCCGATGTGTGTGTGAGTCTATGTATGTGTGTGTGAGTCAATGTGTGTGTAAGTCGATGTGTGTGTGTGTCTTAGTCGATATGTGTGTGTGTGTAAGTCCATATGTGTGTGTTGGTCGATGTGTGTGTGAGTCTATGTATGTGTGTGTGTGAGTCTATGTATGTGTGTGTAAGTCGATTTGTGTGTGTGTGAGTCGCTGTGTGTGTGTGTTAGTCGATGTGTGTGTATGTTAATCCGTATGTGTGTGTAGGTCAACGTGTGTGTGACTCTATGTATGTGTGTGAGTAGATGTGTGTGTGTAAGTCCATGTGTGTCTGTGTAAGTCCATGTGTGTGTGTAAGTGGCTGTGTGTGTAAGTTGATGTGTGTGTGTGAGTCGATGTCTGTGTGTGTGTAAGTCGAGGTCTGTGTGTGTGTGTGAAAGTCAATGTGCGTCTCTTTTTCGCCCGGGCAACGCCGGTTACTTCCCGCTAGTATATAATAAATATCAAATTCTTCGTTACGGGCAATGGGTCTTCATCAAAGCACACAATTGTCTAGATGTCATATAGATCATTAGCAGCAATGTCGATTATCTGGTAATTGTCTTAACTCCTGTAGTGCCGATCCCTTTGACATCAGCGTGGCTCAGAGGAAGGGTTACTTTGGAGGCCCCGTGTGGATGACTGGTGCCAGGGTCTCTCTCTCTCTCTCTCTTCTTTGTTACGGGTGGCGTCCGACGTTTAACAGCGTGGGCTTGCGAAGGGCCATCACTTCAAATGAGGATGGAATGTGACCAGAAAACAACGAAGGGGCGCTTCCCGACTCCACCCCAAGGCGTTTGGCAGTGGTGGAAGGGGGTGGGGGAGTTCCCTCGCCTACGAGCACACCAGTGGCGTAGCGAGTGTGGGGCGCCTTGCCACCTCCCCCCTTTCCCCACTGGTGGCCAAAACTACGAGTTGGGTCCCCCCTTGAAAACCACCAAGAGATATGGTGGCTGATATAAGTAACTACGGTGGTGAAATGGTAACTACCTCGCTCGGTATACAGGAGGTCGTTGGTTCTCCCCGTGGTCGCGTGGATTTTTCTCTGGGTCCTCCGGGTTTTCCCTCCACATTTAGAATCAACATCACGCGTTTAGAGTATTCGGCTGCTACACATTTCCACGTGATGTGCCCATTGAATTGGTGGCCAGGTCGCGCCTGAAAAAATATATATATAGCTCAGTGGGCCTTACCTGGTAAAATAAAATAAAAATTATAATATGATTTCAGCAACAGTGTAAAAAGAACAACAACACTTATTTAAAACGCAATTTAAATTTGTATTTTAATGAACATTATTCCATAGTTACGTTCCACGTTTTATTTCAAAATAATTTAATTCAATTATTGCCCCCTCCCCCACCTGACCGAATGCCGTACCCTCTGAAGCTGACAGTGGAGTCCCTAGACCCAGCTGACGCAAACCAACACGCACTCACCCACCCACGCATCTCTCACACACAATACACACCCATCACACACACGCTCGCACGGAATCACATCTCTGGCTGGCACACAAAACAAGATAAAGATCCCCCATAATAATCTAGCCTTTAATAAACTCCGACGTGGCAAGTGCTGATTGCAAGGACCTATATATATACTGTATACCAAGACAAAGATCCCCCTGTTATAGCCTAAACCAGTGGATCTTAACCTGAAGTGCACGCACTCCCTGGGAGTGTGAGATGCCCTTTCTGGGGGTGCGAGAAATGGCCAAAAAATTTTCGAAGCTAAATCGTCTAAAACAAAATTAAGCATGGGGCACGTAAATGCAAATTGCTTCGTTTCATCTAACGTATGCATTTATTAAGATTGTATTTTTTTTTTATTGAGAACCAAAGACGTGCACGCTTCAGTAAAGATTAATACCCACTGGTCTAAATAGAATGTAGGTACAAGTTCTGTTAGCGAGGAGCACGATGAAGGGCAGCACGGCACACGAGGGGGTGGGTGGCCAACACCACGCCCGGCCGCCTTTGTATTGCCAATGCTGTTGTTTTACACGCCGCATTGGGTATTAATTTAAGGCCAGGGTTACCTCGGCAAGGCCCAGGACTGGTTCAGATAATCGTCACTGGTGTTGTCGGTGGCCTTGAGCGCGAATCAAACTCGGGTCGCCGTAAGACTGGATTATGGACCGGGCCAGTGGGGCCAATGCACCAGGGCCTTGGACTGCCAGGGGGCCTCCAAGCCTCAGGCCGCGCGAGGTGTGTGGCCCAAGACTTTCGAAAGAAGTTGAACGCCAGGGCCCTCAGTGCGTGCAGCGCAAGCTGACCACTAGGCCACTGGGTGCTTATAGCGTGAGCTAACCACTAGGGCCCCCCGGGACCCTCAGCGATAACAATGTGAGGGCCCCCCAGACCCCCTGGTGTTTAAAACGTGAGCTGACCACTTGGGCACCAGTGCCCCTCAATACTTACAGTGTGAGGGCCCCCAGGCCCTTGGTGCTTAAAGCGTGAGCTGACCACTAGGGCCCCCGGGCCCGCAGCGCTTACAATGTGAGGCCCCTCGGTGCTTAAAGCGTGAGCTGACCACTAGCACCCCTGGGCCCCTGGGTGCATACATCGAGCGTATCACCTGGGCCCCTTGGTACATACCGTACAGTGCATGCTTTAAACGAGAGCCTCTCGGAGAGTGCAGTGCTTCTGTACAACTGAGCCACTGGTTGGCACGCTACAATACGCTGTAGAATGATACAATATTCACCAACAAGTCAGTTCATTCTGCATAACAGGACAGCTTGAAGGGCGTCACATTATGGCAAGACGTTCGTTGTTTGACTTACTGTAACTAGCTGTCCCTTTATTTTACCTAGCTGCCCATTTCCCCTAGCTAGCTACCCATATGATTCAGCTTGTTAACAGAAATTAGTTATTCATGATAAGGGTTAGTTAGCTAGCTGCCATTTTTGCCAGCGAGCTGCCCTTACAACCAAATTAGCTGCACTAAAAAGCCAGTTAATGTAGTGAGACCGAGGCCTCTTCGTTTGTTGATATCTTAGTTAGCCGTTGGCAAATCAATTATTAAAACACACCGCGGTTTTGTGAAACGTAAAACATATGCCAAAAACTATATTTTTTCATACACTAACGCCTATATAAGAAATCCAATCCATACTTAAAGATTAAGGTAAACCCCATTCGTTTTTTTCCATAGAATGTCTGTTTTTAGATCCACAGAAGTAGATAATGCTAACGTTGACATATAAACTGTCGACAGCTCTCACGAGGTATTTTTCCCCTCCCCATCGATGGGGTGTGACCTATGTGAATAGTCTCCACCAAGTAATTTCACTGACTTATCAGAAACCTTTGATGGTTGTTCAGCCAATGAAAAAAGGTTATCTTTTGAATTTCAAGCAACATAATTCTCTCTGTGTCAGGCAGGTATATAAGACATTTCTTGGTAGGAAAAGCCACAGACAGACGCCTGTTTTCTTGCTTGGTGTACGTCAAAGTCATATATTCATCTTTTTCTAAAACAGCCTTTTTAAAGGTCAACAATCCCTCCTAAGGGCTATTTTCTAACAGCCTTTTTAAAGGGTTAGGGTTATTTATTTTACGTACTTTCAATTTTTTAAAAAAATGTTTACGCAAAGCTGCTTTTAGGTCCAAGTAGACCATCAAATACTACCACTTGATTGTATTTGCCAACAACAGTATTTGAAGGATGTTGTCATTATTAATAAAAAAAAATCAATTATGATTTAATAAGTATTGAGATATGCTATAAATATATTCATATAAATAGCATACTAGTTCTGAAACATGGACCACACACGTTGGGGTGCTTCCAAAAGGAAAGACAAAAAAGAAAAGGAGGCAAGAGAGGCAGTACTGCTTCAAAGTGTTCCACTCATTGCCAACTTCTTTCAAAAACCCTCTGATAGTAATCACGATGACAGCAGCAGCACTCTTGTCAGCTGTGAGGAAGGAACTAGCACGAGTTCAGTTCCCAGTAATGTTGTCACTCCCCCAGAGCCATCCTTTGAAGGTGAGCCATCAACAGCTAATGGTGTACAAGAACCACCTCAGGAGCAGTTGGGCAGTTCACAAGAATCAAATCAGCAACCAAGCCATTCCTGGTGCTGAGGTCACTGACCCTGCATTATGGCAAAGCACTTCCAGTGACATTGTTAAGTCAGTGCTTATTGAAAGAGGAGCAGTCCCCTTCCAAAAGCGCAATGAAAAATACCCAGCTTCAGTCCGAGATAGAGCGCTTGGTGGACAGACGAGAAGTTTCAACGATGAACTTCTGAACTCTATATTGCCAAATGGGCAGAAGGTTTCTAGACAGTGGCTACTGTACTCACCCTCAGCAGGTTGTGTGTAACTGTTTTGCATGCAAACTGTTCTCCAGCAAGCTCGGTGGCTTTAGTCAGGGGTTTAATGACTGGAAGCACTCTGAAAGAATAGGGGAACACGCAAAGAGTGCAGAACAGTGATCATGCATGCTTGCCTTGCACCAGCGGATAAAGGGCAGGGCTATAGATGCAGATCTCATGCAGCAACTTGATGGGGAACGTAAATACTGGAGGGACATTTTGAAAGAGTTGTAGCAGTGACCAAGTTCTTGGGTTTGAAAGAGGACTTGCGTTTAGGGGAGATAATGAACGGTTTGGGTCAACCCATAACGGTAATTCCCTTGGCATCCTAGAATTGCTATCACAATTTGACCAATTCTTAGCTGAACATATTAAAAAAGTTTGGCGGAAAAGGAACAGGCACAGTGTCCTATTTGTCATCGACAATGTGAAGAACTCATTGAGCTAATGGGTCAAAAACTCGCCAAAGAATAGCAGATGAGATTCGGGATGCCAAATATTTTTCATTAATTGTTGGCTCCACCCCAGACCTGTCACATGTGGACCAATTGATGTTCATATTCCGGTTTGTTAACAGCAGAGGGAATGTGGTGGAGCGATTCCTGGGCTTTGAGCCAATTGAGAGCCACACTGGTTGAAGTTTAGCAGACTGTGTGACTTTGATGGTGGCCATTGATAAGCTAGTGGCATGCCTTGAACATTGCTTGGACGCTTACAAGCGTTTGACTAGTTTCTTTGGAGTTCTGTTTATGCCAGATCAGGTGTCTAACAGCGATGTCATAGTGGAAAAGGTAAATGCACTCTCCGCTGCATATCCATCAAACCTGGACGTGAACTTTGCCAACAAACTCATCCAATTCAAGTCTTTCATGTCTGACTCTGAGGGTGAGAAGTGCCCAACTACGTGCCCAACAAGTCTTTCATGCTTGAGACATTGCAGGCACTTCATCTGCAGTCAGTGTTCCCCAATGTTTTCGTGGCACTTCGGATTTTTCTGACTTTGCCAGTGACAAACTGCCAGGGTGAGCGGACATTTTCCCTTTTAGGCAGAATAAAGAATGAGCTGCGGAGTAGCGCGTTGCCAAACACGTCTCAGCTCATTGTCACTTATGTCAATGGAGTCAGACCTTGTCAGACAGCGAGATTTTGACGAGCTAGTGGATGATTTTGCGAGGAGGAAGGAAAGAAAGACACCAATATAGAAAAGCAGTTTCAGTTTCATTTCATGTATTTGGTATAGCCCTGTGAGCCATTCGGCTCTTGAATCGGGTGCAACCGCAACAAACAAAAACATGAACAAGAAAACATCTTAAAGTGACTTTGTGTGACTGTGCAAACAGAAAATCCAAGAAAAAACAGCAAAATATTCCTTAAAAAGCACCGTACACCAACGCTGTGTGCAAAAATCCCAGTGGGATGCAAGTCAAACAACAACAACCACAAGACAACTTAGATTAAAGCCATTAATCTAACTCCGTACTATAACAAACAAACATGGCCAAACCAAAAAAACTTTTCGAAATCACAAAAATAAAGCCATAAATGCAATGTAACAGTGATCATAGGGACTGTGACCGAATTTTTAACAATAAACTACATAAATAACATGTAACACCAAAACCCTAGAGCCAGCAGGGGGGTGGGGGGGGGGAACTCCAAGAAAAATGTGCCCAGGGGCCTCATGGGACCATGATCCGGTTCTGGGTCGCCGGGTTCGTAGCGCAGTGGATCATGCGGATGGCGAACTGATAACCGCTACAATGCAACACACACAACGAAAGATCCTCCGTATAGCCTCAGCAGACTTTTGGTGAACGCACTGTGAGCGAGCACCTTTGAAGGCCGGAACTGCACACGAGGGAGTGGGTGCCCAGCCCCACGCCCGGCCGCCTTTGTCTCCCCAGTGGTGACGACCTAGGGGAGTCCCAGGACCGGTTCAAATATTCGTCACCGGTGTTGGCCGTGAGCGGGAATCGAACTCGAGTGGGCGGGTTCGTGGCGCAGCGTAGCGCTAACCGCTACACTACCGCTCCCCACACACACAGACACACACACACGACCATAACACAGAGGGGACGCAAACATCGCGTCTGTGTGTTCAATTGCCGCTCGGCTCAAAGCAGCGGAACAAATAGTAAACCATTATCCAGGCGTCCTTGGCTGATTACGCTTTATGGGAGCGGGGCCTTGAACCCGGCCGTGTGGCTCTCCGCGTGGTTCACGGGGCGGGGGGGGGGCTCGTGGGCTGCCCCCCCCCCCCCACCGGATGGTGTCCTGATACCCGGCCACAGCTGCGCATGCCCTCAAAATATTTCCGAACATACACGGAGTTCGCGATAGGCCCACGGGTTTGATAGCGGGGGGTCATTGCCATCCGTTCTTCCGATTCCTGTTTTTATTTATTTTTCAGTTCTGCCATCCGCCCTGGCGCCAGGCTTCTTCGTACTAACAGTCGTAGCAATCATCACCATCACCATCATCGAGCGTTGGTGCACAGAGCACGCCTTTATCCGGCTGTTTTTCCCTTGAGTATGGCAGTACAGCAAGTTGATGAATCTCCATCTGTGTTGGAATCTGTGCGGGGATTGAGTGTTGGCCTCCCCTCGGCACGCGCGCGTTTTTTTTTCCGCTTCCTCCGATGAATGAATGAGTGATACGCAGTCATTGTTGATGGAGTTAGCCAAGCATCCCAATATGTATGTACTGTACGTTGCACTTCTTTGGCACCGTACGTAGCCAACCGTGCTAATCGGAGGTGCCGGGGGGGGAAAGACAAGAACACTAAACACGCAAAAATACAGGACCACAGATCTTGGGCAATTGTTAGCGCCGCTTCTGGCTGCCTTGCCGTTGGTCCGTGGTTCTCCCCAGCGCCTCAGATCCACTTTACATGCATGACGCCGCCATGCATCAATAAATATAACGTCGTCATTATTACCATCCGCTATGCTCAATCCACTGCTATCGCTACCGCTCGCGATCCTGCGATGTAGTAAACCACGCAGCCAGCACCGTGCACACCCGAACGGACTTCATCGCTCCATCTCCTTGTTCGGCGTCCTCTGGTTGACAAGTTGCGTTTGGAATATGGAGCAGATAAAAAAATGGCGAGATCGACATGTTTGCGAGTGTTTTGATAGTTTAGTGTTTGGGTTAGCGACAGAAACAACATACAATATTAATCGCTAGCCCGCGATGAGATTGGAATGCTTTTTTAAATGTGGTGGCTTAGATGTTTGTATAAAACGGTACAGAGCTGAGAAAGAACATATTTGTGTCCACACCTCTTGTTAACCTTACTATGGAGCCATTGTTGGGGTTGTGTTAACGAATATTGTATTCTCCGGAGTATAAGGTGTACCCGGTGTCAATAAAGTTACGCAGATCCGGGCTCTCACACCATGCACACAGCTACCGGATTATAAGACGCGTCATATTATCCGGAGAATACGGTTATATTTAGACGTATACGTTGGCTGTGTGCTGATGCTTTACCAACCCTCCCTGACACCCCCCCCCCCCACGACTCAAAGAACACGGGGGGAGGCCTTAATCCAGCAGTGAATTTACAAAATATCTGTTAATGTAAAAATTACCAGCGAGAGCAAATTGTGCCACGCATGCAGAGCGTCCGTTATATATATTTATTTATATTCGCTTGTGGTTACTCGCTAGTTAGGATACCTCACAAAATGGACAATTGGTCAATATTGATGTTCATTATTCATAGATTCATTGCCTCGGAGCCATTGTTGGGTTTAGGCAAGGGGGTCCACTAGGTTGAACCAAAATTCAACAAGCGGGGTACAGACGTAGCCAAAACAAGGTTGAGAAAACTGCTCTATTCTATAGAGAGGCGGAGGAAGTCCAGCGCCAAGGTGACACGGCCAGCGCCAAGGTGACACGGCCAACCCCAGGGTGACACGGCCAGCGCCAAGGTGACACGGCCAGCGCCAAGGTGACACGGCCAACCCCAGCGTGACACGGCCAGCGCCAAGGTGACACGGCCAGCGCCAGGGTGACACGGCCAGCGCCAGGGTGACACGGCCAGCGCCAAGGTGACACGGCCAGCGCCAAGGTGACACGGCCAGCGCCAAGGTGACACGGCCAACCCCAGCGTGACACGGCAAGGGCCAAGGTGACACGGCCAGCGCCAAGGTGACACGGCCAGCGCCAGGGTGACACGGCCAGCGCCAGGGTGACACGGCCAGCGCCAAGGTGACACGGCCAGTGCCAGGGTGACACGGCCAGCGCCAAGGTGACACGGCCAGCGCCAGGGTGACACGGCCAGCGCCAGGGTGACACGGCCAGCGCCAGGGTGACACGGCCAGCGCTCTGGGGCCAGGGTCAATGCCATAGCAGCCTGAGCAGTCGGGGGGTGGGTGGGGGGGAGTCGGGCGGCGGGGGATCACTGAACCAGCCCGGCATGCAAAGCACTGCAAAAAAAACTGCGACGTTTTGCCAAGCGAGTGTCGGTGACCTCGTGGGTAGACTGACCCTTGGCCTACTGACCACCGACGCTTGAGCAGGGCCACGCTGGATTTATTTAAGGGAGGCAGCTGTCTCAAGAAAGAGTCCCCACAAAAGGGCACGTGGGTGACACTTCCACGCTGCTGGCCAAACGTCTTGGAAGAGGTGGGAGTTACCCACACTTTACCCCACTACTCGTGACATGCCCATTGACTATGAATGGTAAAGAAGTGGACTAGGGCGGAATAGCAGCAGACAAACGGTAGCGCGGGGTTCAGGAGGGGCCTCCATGCTGCAGTGCACAGCGTCGGTTTTCACAGTGGGCGGGGAGAGCAATTCAAAGCGGGGGTGACCACGCAGAAGTCACGTGATTTACGGGAGGCTTGAGCTCATTTACATAGCAAGATGAGAGTGGGAGAGGAGGAGGATTAATGAGTCGAGGTAACAACAAATAAGTCAGGGGATTTTCGGGAGGCTTGAGCTGGTTCAGAGAGAGAGAGATTAATAAAATCGTATATCTATCAGTTGGCCAGGCCCAGCTCCCGGCTGCCAAGGCCATCCTGAAAGGGGCTTTGGGGCACAGTCAAACATTGCCCAACTTGCGGTGCTGTTTGTGGACCGCGTGGTCAAAATCCATATCGTATTTCCTCTCGCGTTCAGCAACAACCGTGCACTCCGCGTTATTAATTAACAAGTCCAGCACTCAAACACTAACACACGCACACACACGTGTATATATATACCCACACACGTATTCATTTCTCACACGAGAGGGCCACTGTAAACACCAGGCGCTTTGCCAGCATCGGTGCGCAGGTCCCGCCAGACTCCAGCCTGGCCGGGTGGTTGGGGTGGATCGACTCAACCCATCACCCCTTTCGTGGTGTGGGGGTGGATAAATTAAGTAACCGCATTTTCAGAGAAGTAACAACAGTGGTTGAGTTATGGATAGACTTGCTCCCCCAGTCGTGGGAAAGTGGAATTTCCACCGGCGACCTCCTGGGATATAAATAGGGGATGAGCACCACCCCAATGCTCATGGGAGCAGGAAATCGTTTGGACTTTGACTTGGCCACACAGCCGGGGTAGTGGAGTTTCCAGACATTCGAGGGCACCATAGGAGAATAAGTGACCTCCCATTGGTTAGTATTGTTATTATATCTGACGTTCGTTTGCCCAGGAAAGTGAAATCGTCAATGAGACTCACGGCTATTTTCAGGAGGGTCCTGCCAAGTTTGCAGGAGGGGGCCTCTGAAATCTGCGTGTGTGTGTGTGTGAGTGCGACATCCCAATCGAGTCTATTTCTGCGTGAGTTTTTATTTATTTGATAAATATGCTTCTTTCGTCTTGTGGTTGATGTAGATGCAAGTGGGCATTGGTGTGCCAGTGGGGTGCAATGTTACGATGTGGCTCTTACAAATTCAGAAAAAAAATTCCCAGGCAAGAACTTCCCAGTGTGCATTGAGTCTGGAGAATCTCTGGCTTTGAATCTCATGTAAATGGTGCCCATTAATATTATAGCATTGCATTCTTCTTCGTCCTCTTTCGTATGGCTGCTGATGTCGACGCAGAGTAACGACGACGATTTCACATTCAGGTCGTCAAGCCAGACCTACCGCGTCAGGGGCAGCGGAGTTTATGACCGCTACAGCGTCTCCTTTGTATTTGTGGATCGGGGCATCGTGTCACACGTTGCGCGGTGTCTGTTCTGGATGACCCACGGTTACACCGCTACTACTGGAGAGTTTTACATTTGTACCGTGACACACGACTGCGCCTACTCTTCCCGAACGAACCCACGTGGGTCTGTACCGTCGACTGCGATGCCGACGGCGTGCGGTATTTTTTGGCCTGTTAACAACCAAGGAAAAAGATCCCCCGTATAGCCTGCAGAGGCTGTTGGGGCAAGTGTTGTTCGCGAACACCGATGAAAGAGGGGATAGGCGGCCAAACACCACGCCCGGCCACCTTTAGTGATGTTTACACACCAAACCAGGTACTCATTTGAGGCTGAGTCGACCTACGGGAGGCCCAAGATCGGTTCAGAAAATCGCCACTGGTGTTGGCCGTGGGCGGGAATCCAACTCGGGTCACCGAGGGTTCGTAGCGCTGCGCCGCTCACCGCTACACCACCGCTTCCCACGGTTAACAGGGCGCACGTACCCGGGGCGGGCCCGCTCCGTTCGAACTCACGGGTAAGGGAGGAGGTGGGGTCTGAGGGTGGAGTCGCTGAGAGCGGTAAAGCCCCTTGTTGACTCACTCGGTCGCCCACCCACCCAGCACATAACACCACAGCCTGATAAGACGAGGGGCTATAAGCGCCCAACAGCCTTGATGGCTGCTGCTGCTGCTGCTGCTGAGGCTGAGGCTGCTTTATGACAGCGTGACCATTGGGCGCTTGCTGTTGTTTCCATGTTCGGACGCGACAAATAAAAAGAACAGAGAGAAAACGCGTGCCCAGGTGCGTGTGACCCCCCCCCCCCCCCCCCAAACTCCACCTGCGTGGGTTGGGGGGGGCCGTGAGTGAGCACGGGGCTTCACCTCAGGGGCCGTCCATAAATGACGTCACGCGATTTTTAACGATTTTTGGCCCCCCCCCCCTCCCTCGTCACAAGTGAGTCGCAAAAAGTCTAACCCCCTCCTCAAATATGACGTCACAAAGCTCTACCCCCCCGCCCCCCCCCAAAATATATATATAAAACGTGCTTCAAATCGTGTTATACTATTGTCATTGTAGTGCGTATTTAATGTGCCGCTGCACTCTGGTGTTGTAGGAGAAAGCATTGATCAAAAATGTTATTTAATTAAGGAGATCGTGTTATCTATATTTATTTAAAGTTGCGCATTTTGATGTGACGTCACATTTCTCAAACCCACCCCCCACTCGTCACACATCGTCACAAATGTCTGACCCGCCCCCCCCCGCCCCCCCTAGGTGCGTGACGTCATTTATGGACGACCCCTCAGCTCGGCGTTGAGTTGCTGGTGTGTGGGGGAGAGTCCCCAGCAGTCTGTTAAAGGCTATCGGGGGGGAGCGAGTGTCGGCAGAGTGAAGCTGCTGGTCACGTGTGTTGTGTGAGTGGTCACAAGATCACTGCTCTGATGACGTGGTCACTCAATCGCACACACTCAGAGGTCGCCCGTATAGCCTAAATAGACTGTTGGGGCAAGTGCTGTTAGCGAGCACCTATGAAGGCCGGAACGGCACACGACGTGGTGGGTGGCCAGCACCACGCCCGGCCGCCTTTGTCTCCCCAGTGGCGATGTTTACTACACACCGCACCAGGTTCTCATTCGAGGCGGAGTCGACCTAGGGGAGGCCCAGGACCGGTTCAGATAATCGTCACTGCTGTGAACCGTGAGCGGCAACCGAACTCGGTTCGCCGGGTTCGTTAACTGAACCGGTCCTGGGCCTCCTCTAGGTCGACTCAGCCTTACATGAGTACCTGGTGCGGTGTGTAGGGACCATCCATTTAGTCGGTACGCATGGAGGGGGGAATGGGGTTAACCCAAACGCGTACGCTTGCGTATGGGGGGGGGGGGTCTACTGACAATGTACGTAGCATAGGAAACGGGGGGGGGGGGCGGTGAATCCTCGATATTAATTTGTCTACATTGGCCTTCAAATAAGTTAGATAGTCCGGCGGTGGACTATCTGTTTGCTTAAACACGTTAATATTATTAATCCTTGGTCGTTTCTGCGTGGATTACATATCGGCCGTTCTATAGGATTCGGGGGTGGGGTACATCAAGCGTACGTACGCAGGTGTGTGGTGGGGGCTGTAAAAAGTCCGCGTGCGTACAGGGAGGGTTGGAGGGGTCAAGTTTTGCCAGATGTTTGCGTGCCTACTAACAGTGGAGTCACTAGGGTTGGTGTCACCCAGGGCGGTAACTCGTGGTGTCACCCCCCATGGGCCTGCGCCCGTACCAGACCATACAGAATCCTTAGTAATGTTTTTTGTACTGTTACTCGTAAATCGTAATTCCCGTATATCACTGAATGTAATGGAAATAGTAGTGACGTAAACAGCTAGCCAAATTATAATTACACCTTTAAATCACAATATTTCCTTTAATTACGACTTCATTCTCAAAAAAAGTTATTCATATAGGTGCACAAATAATAATTACCACAATATTGTAGCTAAAACACCAGAAAGATTGATAAAATCAGCGACGATCAAAAAAAACACGAGCGGCGACGAACACAACAGCACGTGCTTGTGGCGCGTGCAGACGAAACCACGTGACTCGAAGCGTCACTGGAGTTGGGTAACAATGAGAGCTCTGACCGGAGCGCATTAGAAGGTTCAAAAAGTTAATTAGCATAGAGTTTTAGCCTTGTAGGTATATTGATACAGTACATGTAAGCTGGGCTTACGAAAAACGTTTTTGTTGTCATAACTACAGGAATATTTTTTTATAAAAAAAATAACAAATGTATGCTGAAACACTGCACAAAAATTGTTTCGACAGTCATTTTGGTGTCACCCTCTCTGACGGTGTCACCCGGTGCGATCTGCACCCCCCGCATCCCTCTAGTGACGCCACTGCCGACTAAATGGATAGGGCCCTAAACATCAGCGCTGGGAGTCAGGGGCAGCCAGGCGTGATGCTGGCCAACCACCACCTCGGGTTCCGGTTCCTGATGTAATAGGTGATCGATAAGATCAATTGCCCCAACAGTCCGGGGTACCATTGTCTTTATGTTTAGCAGGTGCTCGCCAACAGCAATTGCCCCAACAGACTGTTAAAGGCCATATGGGAGATCTTTGTATTTGTCTTTGTTTATGGGTGCTTGCTAGCAACACTTGCCCAAACAGTCCGTTGGAGGCTATATGATGGGTGCAATGGTTGTGTTTGTATGTATGCTCGTGCCGCCGTGAGCGGCACTACGCCCATGAACCCGGCGACCTGAGTTGGATATCCGGCCGTGGCTCAACCCCCAACTTGCACCGTGGAGGTCATGATTGGGTGCTCGCTGATAGCCCTAACTCGTCCAGCGCGTTTGTTAAAAGGCTATATTTGGAAATTGTGTCTTTATCTTTGTGTGCGTGTCAGATGGAGATGAGATGTGATCGTGATGTGAGTGTGTTTGTTGATAGGTGAGGGGAGCAGTGGTGCAATGGTTAGCGCCCTGCGCTGCGAACCCGGCGACCCCAGTGCGATTCCCGCTCACGGCCACCACCACCAGTGACGATTATCTGAACCGGTCCCGGGCCTCCCCTAGGTCGACTCAGCCTCAACTGAGCACCTGGTGCGGTGTGTAAACATCGCCACTGGGGAGACAAATGCTGGCCACCCACCCAGTCGTGTGCCATTCCGGCTCATAGCTGCCCGCTAACAATGCTTACCCCAAAAGTCTGTTAAGGCTACACGGGGGAACTTTGTAATTTTGTGTGTAAAACAGGAGTGTAGTCATATTCTTGGTTCTTTCGGTAAAGTCACGTTGAAGGGAAACAATAAAATAATAAAATATATAAAACAATAAAATTCTCACGACGTTTCGACTGTAACACAGTCATCATCAGGTGTGAGAACCAACGGCAAGAAACATCGTCGTGAGAATTTTATTGGTTTATATATATTTTATTGTTTCCCATCAAAGTTACTTTACCGAAAGAACCAAGAATATGAATCACTGCAGTCACGAAAGCTTTAAATCAGGAGGGTAGTCGTGAATAAAGATATATGTGTCGTGGGTTTGATTTAGGCGCACACTAGAACTGGATGCAGCACGTTTATTAACTAACACAACAGGTAGCTCTTAACGTTAACAGGATAACGACATAGGGTGGTAACCACCGCTCATAACTTAGCTAACACATGGGGGATTCAGTATTACCGGACCAGGAGAGCTCAACACGCTGCCTGGTCCACTAGCGGAGACCCGCGACCGAGGATCCTAGATGGTGGCTTCTTTCCCAGAGTTGACCCAGCAGAAGAGCCCCGCTCCCTCCTAGATGGTGGCTTCCTTCCCAGAGTTGACCCAGCAGAACAGCCCCGCTCCCTCCTAGATGGTGGCTTCTTTCCCAGAGTTGACCCAGCAGAACAGCCCTGCTCCCTCCTAGATGGTGGCTTCCTTCCCAGAGTTGACCCAGCAGAACAGCCCCGCTCCCTCCTAGATGGTGGCTTCTTTCCCAGAGTTGACCCAGCAGAACAGCCCCGCTCCCTCCTAGATGGTGGCTTCTTTCCCAGAGATGACCCAGCAGAACAGCCCTGCTCCCTCCTAGATGGTGGCTTCTTTCCCAGAGTTGACCCAGCAGAACAGCCCCGCTCCCTCCTAGATGGTGGCTTCTTTCCCAGAGATAACCCAGCAGAACAGCCCTGCTCCCTCCTAGATGGTGGCTTCTTTCCCAGAGATGACCCAGCAGAACAGCCCCGCTCCCTCCTAGATGGTGGCTTCCTTCCCAGAGTTGACC
Source organism: Petromyzon marinus (assembly GCF_048934315.1). Classification (NCBI taxonomy): domain Eukaryota; kingdom Metazoa; phylum Chordata; class Hyperoartia; order Petromyzontiformes; family Petromyzontidae; genus Petromyzon; species Petromyzon marinus. The sequence goes on along the minus strand of NC_133717.1, from coordinate 1,415,015 downwards.
CAGCAGAACAGCCCCGCTCCCTCCTAGATGGTGGCTTCTTTCCCAGAGATGACCCAGCAGAACAGCCCCGCTCCCTCCTAGATGGTGGCTTCTTTCCCAGAGATGACCCAGCAGAACAGCCCCTCTCCCTCCTAGATGGTGGCTTCTTTCCCAGAGTTGACCCAGCAGAACAGCCCCGCTCCCTCCTAGATGGTGGCTTCTTTCCCAGAGATTACCCAGCAGAACAGCCCTGCTCCCTCCTAGATGGTGGCTTCTTTCCCAGTGTTGACCCAGCAGAACAGCCCTGCTCCCTCCTAGATGGTGGCTTCTTTCCCAGAGTTGACCCAGCAGAACAGCCCTGCTCCCTCCTAGATGGTGGCTTCTTTCCCAGAGTTTACCCAGCAGAACAGCCCTGCTCCCTCCTAGATGATGGCTTCTTTCCCAGAGTTGACCCAGCAGAACAGCCCCGCTCCCTCCTGGATGGTGGCTTCCTTCCCAGAGTTGACCCAGCAGAACTGCCCTGCTCCCTCCTAGATGGTGGCTTCCTTCCCAGAGATGACCCAGCAGAACAGCCCCGCTCCCTCCTAGATGGTGGCTTCCTTCCCAGAGTTGACCCAGCAGAACAGCCCCGCTCCCTCCTAGATGGTGGCTTCCTTGCCAGAGTTGACCCAGCAGAACAGCCCCGCTCCCTCCTAGATGGTGGCTTCCTTCCCAGAGTTGACCCAGCAGAAGAGCCCGGCTCCCTCCTAGATGGTGGCTTCCTTTCCAGAGTTGACCCAGCAGAACAGCCCCGCTCCCTCCTAGATGGTGGCTTCCTTCCCAGAGTTGACCCAGCAGAACAGCCCCGCTCCCTCCTGGGACTTCTCACCGCTCCGGCGAGGCCGGCTCCGCCCTTGGCCACGCCCCCTTCCAGATCCTTCGGGAGGGACCCTGGGTCCACATCACGTGACCCTCACACCCCCATCTGGGGGTCCCCTTGCCCCCTCTTCCAGTCACGTGCCCTTCGGGTTCACCCAGGACATCATGTCCTGACCCGACCTCGGCGACACCCGACCCTGTCCTCGAGTGGGCCATCCGTGCTATGCTCACTCTGGTGCCATAGAGCGGCACCACGCGTACAGCACCACTCTTCACTCGCTACTGTCGCTACACAGTCGTCACACCATTTATGTCGCTACATATGTACGTGTGTATTATCGAGGTGTGTGTGTGTATTATGGGGCCGTCCTTAAATGACGTGACGCACTAATATCTGCATGTGTGCCTCATAGGGCTAGAGTGGTTACGGGTGAGGCTAGTGTGGTTAGGGGTGAGGCTAGTGTGGTTAGGGGTAGGTGTGGTTAGGGGTAGGTGTGGTTAGGGGTAGGTGTGGTTAGGGGTAGTTGTGGTTAGGGGTAGTTGTGGTTAGGGGTAGTTGTGGTTAGGGGTAGGTGTGGTTAGGGGTAGTTGTGGTTAGGGGTAGGTGTGGTTAGGGGTAGGTGTGGTTAGGGGTAGTTGTGGTTAGGGGTAGTTGTGGTTAGGGGTAGGTGTGGTTAGGGGTAGTTGTGGCTAGGGGTAGTTGTGGTTAGGGGTAGATGTGGTTAGGGGTAGGTGTGGTTAGGGGTAGTTGTGCTTAGGGGTAGGTGTGGTTATGGGTAGGTGTGGTTAGGGGTAGTTGTGCTTAGGGGTAGTTGTGGTTAGGGGTAGGTGTGGTTAGGGGTAGTTGTGGTTAGGGGTAGTTGTGGTTAGGGGTAGTTGTGGTTAGGGGTTGGTGTGGTTAGGGGTAGGTGTGGTTAGGGGTAGGTGTGGTTAGGGGTAGTTGTGGTTAGGGGTAGGTGTGGTTATGGGTAGGTGTGGTTATGGGTAGGTGTGGTTAGGGGTAGTTGTGGTTAGGGGTAGGTGTGGTTAGGGGTAGGTGTGGTTAGGGGTAGGTGTGGTTAGGGGTAGGTGTGGTTAGGGGTAGGTGTGGTTAGGGGTAGTTGTGCTTAGGGGTAGTTGTGGTTAGGGGTAGTTGTGGTTAGGGGTAGGTGTGGTTAGGGGTAGTTGTGGTTAGGGGTAGTTGTGGTTAGGGGTAGTTGTGGTTAGGGGTAGGTGTGGTTAGGGGTAGGTGTGGTTAGGGGTAGTTGTGGTTAGGGGTAGGTGTGGTTAGGGGTAGGTGTGGTTAGGGGTAGGTGTGGTTAGGGGTAGGTGTGGTTAGGGGTAGTTGTGGTTAGGGGTAGGTGTGGTTAGGGGTAGTTGTGGTTAGCGGTAGGTGTGGTTAGGGGTAGGTGTGGTTAGGGGTAGTTGTGGTTAGGGGTAGGTGTGGTTAGGGGTAGTTGTGGTTAACCACCATCTCCATCTCTATGCCCCCATTGCCAGGTTATGGCCTTTTTTTTCGTTCCCTTTTACTCGCCACGTTTACCGCGACCCCGAAAGATGATGAGACCTCATTGGTAGAGCTGAACCAGCAACATTAGGAACTACACATTCCCACGACAGTGCCGCAGTTGTTACCAACGCCGTTGAGAACAAAAGTTTCAGGAGCAAACCAAAGCCACACTTACACACAAAGAGAGACAAAGAGGTCCCCCGTATAGCCTTTAACAGACTGTTGGGACGAGTGCAGTAAGCGAGCATCTATCAAAGCCGGCACGACACACAAGAGGGGTGGATGGTCAACACAACGCCGGGCCGCCTTTGTCTCCCTAGTGGCGAAGTTTTTTTACGCATCGCACCAGGTACTCATTTGAGGCTGAGTCGACCTAGGGGAGGCTCAAGACCGGTTCGGGATAATCGCTATCACTGGTCTTGGCCGTGAATGGCAATTGAACTCGGTTCGCCGGGTTCATAGCGCAGCGCGCCAACCGCTGTACTACCGCTCCCCACGACACAACCGCACACATCCACACACCTACACACATCCACACACCTACACACATCCACACACCTACACACATCCACACACCTACACACATCCACACACCTACACACATCCACACACCTACACACATCCACACACCTACACACATCCACACACCTACACACATCCACACACCTACACACATCCACACCCCTACACACATCCACACACCTACACACATCCACACACCTACACACATCCACACACCTACACACATCCACACACCTACAACAACAACAACCGCCATTCGCCACTAAGTGGCGGTGACGTCACCACGACGCTTGTGCCAGGCTATGTGCACCCTGAGGCCACGTGAAGTGTCGAACGCCCGCTGGCAGGAGGTCACGGGGCAGACCCAGGTGCCACGGGTCGACTGACTGAGATGACTGGCTGATGCACCACCTGTGCCCCCTACTGTGCCAACCTGCTGTGCTTTAGCCACCCGGCGCTCCGCTCGCTGTTGTGAGCGTCGCTCCTCCGCCCTCCGTTGTTGTTGGAGGGCGACTGCCTCCAACTGCCCAGTAGCATCCTTCACGAGCCTCCTCCACAGAGGCCGATCTTGACACCGCTGGTACCAGTCATCGGCAAGTCCACTCAGCTCCACGTCCTCCTGTACCACATCACTCCATCTCTTCTCTAGCCCGTGCCGCGCCCGCCTAGCCCCCTCAATCCGGCCAAACAAAAGCTGTTTCGGCATGCGGTGGCTGGGCATGCGGGCTACATGACCCAGCCATCGCAGCCTTGCCTGCCGGAGGAGCTCACCGATGGGACCCTGCCCAGATCTTTCAAGGATTTGTGAGCTCCTCACACAATCCAGTCTGGTTAAACCCAGGATGGATCGTAGGCAGGTCAGCCTAAATGTTTCTAACCGGCGAAGATGTTCCATTAGGGGGGTCCACGTTTCGCAAGCGTAGAGAAGGGAGGGAATGACCGTGGCCGAGAAGACCTGAAGCTTAGTGCGGAGCGACAGACCAGGTAGCTTCCACACAGCGTTACGCAACCGATGAAAAGATATTGCCGCTCGACTGATTCGGAGTGAGACCTCTGCTGTTAAACTGGAGCCAGTCATAAGCACACTGCCCAGGTATGGGAAACTCTCCACTCTCTCCACAACTGCCCCATCACCGATTGGGAGTTGTGGGGGTGGAGTGTCCGATGGTACAAAATACCCAGGCAGGTGCTTAGTTTTGGTGGGGCTGATGGTAAGGCCCCACCTCTTAGTGGCACGCTCCAGTCTCAGCAGCAGCGTCTGCAACTCCTCCTCTGACTGAGCAGCTATTACCAAGTCATCAGCATACATAACGTGGTTGAGCAATAGGGAGCCATCCCTTGACCGCACCCGGGCATCGATTAGCCTCCCATTATATCTGTACCATATGGAGATTCCCCCGGTACAGCTATTGAAGGCTTCACGAACTACGTGGTCAAAATAGATGTTAAATAATGTGGGAGCCAGAGGACATCCCTGTCGCACCCCAAGGTGTACAGGGAATGGCTCTGACTCCCGGCCACGTAGTTTTACCCGGGCCCGCTCACCATCATGAAGGTCCTTAATGATCGTGAGCAGAGGGTCAGGTACTCCAAAAGCACGAAGAACGACCCAGAGCCCAGGCCTACTGATGGTATCATAGGCCTTGACCAGGTCAATAAAGCAGAGATGTAGGTCTTGTTGGAATTCCCTACACCTCTGCTGTAGCAGACGGACAGAAAATATGGCATCTGTGCAGGACCGCCCTTTCCTGAAACCGCATTGGGGCTCCGCAAGCCTCTCCTCAGCGTGCCCCCACCCCCCGCCACCGCCACTCCGGCTCACTTTAGCACCTACACACATCCACACACCTACACACATCCACACACAGCGCTGACTCGCGTAGCGATTGGTTGTTTTGCTGCGTGTCGCGAACGGGACATCACAATTGGACCGAGTCCCAGGTTCTCGTCTTGCTCGAACACGTGGGGGGTGGGGGGGGGTCTCCTCTCGTCGCCCCCCCCCCCCTCTTGTATTCGCGGTATTAGCGCGCATCGTGCGGACGATTGGGCGCGGTGCACGGAATGTTCCGTGGGGAGCGCCCCATGGCAACGGGCGTGGACCACGCGCCATGAACCCGAGCCGCAGTCACACAATCAGGGGGGCGGGCGGCACACCACCTGTCGCCACACCTGTCGCCACACCTATCGCCACACCTGTCGCCACACCTATCGCCACACCTGTCGCCACACCTATCGCCACACCTGTCCCATTCAGCAGAAGTGAAAGGAATGGCTCGGTGCTCACGCAACACCAATGCCCCCACCCCCCGCCACCGCCACTCCGGCTCACTTTAACCAAAGGTCACGAACGGTGAGCGCACCGGTGGGATTGTAACGATGATCTGCGGCGGTGATCGGTCTCCCGCTAGGTGGACTCTGCCTTACACGAGTGCCCGGTGCGGTGTGTAAACATCAGCACTGGGAGGGAGAGAGAGGGGAGAGGCGGCCACTCGTGTTATTGACCACCCAACCCATAGGGGTGCCGTTCCGGCCTTAATAGGTCATCGACAAGAGCAGTTGCCCCAACGGTCCGTTAAAAGGCCGCACGGGATTTCTTTGTATTTCCGTGTAACAGGTCAAGGCCGTAATTATAATATATTATAGTATATTATAATATATTGGGGTGGGATCCATCCCCCCCCCCCCCCAATATTCAAATATGCTCAAAATGTCCCCCCCAATATATTGCTATAAATATATTTCTGTTTATATGATTGTGGTTATGGTTGTACTTTATTAATCCCTAATCTGTGCCATTACATACAATGAAACAAGAAAAGGAAAAAAAGAAAAACAGAGCAATGTAATACAATAACACTATTAGACATTATTGTAAAAAATAAATGAAAAGTCCATCTTATGTGTTAGTGATTTTTTAATATATTTTAGGCAGGAAATGGCAGAAAATTCATTTTCAAATTTAGATTTTTTATCCTGGGGCGGGACCCCCAGACCACGTGGAAGATTTGGTCCCCCCCAATGTTGACTCCATGGCTATGGGCTTGTAACAGGTGCTCGCGAACAGCAATTTCCCAGCGGTGAGTGCACCACTCGACTTGCGATCCGCAGAGGGGGGGGCAGCGTAGGTTCGACTCCCGTCCTCAGGCGCAGCGGTTGAATTACAACGGTGCAGGTACTTTATTTGTTAATCCGGCCTCGAGCGGGGTGAATAGGTAACGCCACAATTAGTCGATTGGAAGTTCGCGTGTGGCCGGCGTGTAAGAGTTGGCCAAATTAAAGATTTTTTTTAATGTTACCAGGTAAGGCCCCACTGAGCTATGCAGCTCTTTTTCAGAAGCGACCTGGCCGCAAATGATAGCCCAACTAATTGGCGTATGCATACATCTGTAGCAGCCAAATACTCTAAACGTGCGATGTTGATTCGAATTGTGAAAGGAAAAACCGGAGGACACGGAGAAAAATCCGCGCGACCGCGAGGAGAACATACAAACTCCAAATATACAACAGGCGTCAGGGGCGGTGATCGATGCCACGACCTCCTGTATATCTTCAATGCCCTTCTCGAAAAGTTCTCGATAGCTCTTTCTGGTAAAGAGGCCATTCAGCCAGCGGTGACTTCAGCAAGACGCCGCAGGGCTTCGCATTTACTTAATGGAGTCTTCCCGTACTGGGCCGGCATGGCAATTTAATAAAACATCTAAAAACAAATCTCACTCACAGTTGCTCAATGCAAATACACAACCATACTATACTATATTTGTGTGTCTTTATATCACAAAGGTAGAAATAAAGACCGTAGTGACAAGTGCTGTTAGCGAGCACCGATTTATGCTAGCATGTTACTACGATTTCACGTTGGCAAGACGTCTTTGAAAGGATGGGAGGCCCCACACTTTACACCATCACACATCGTGCCATGTTAATCTACTAACCGTGGGCGGAATACATTTACAGTGACGCTGGGGCGGGGGGGAGGAGAATGGGGGTGAGATGGGGGAGAAGAGGGTGAGGGTGGGAGGAATAGGGGGCGGTGTGGGTGATTTAATTAACTTGCACCATTATTCCAGCTGCCGCGCGGGGAGAGAATCTAGTATGGTGCCTATAACCCTGACCCCGCGTGCTGCTATCACTTGCGTCATGCCGAGCGATGCAATAATCTTGATTTCAACTGACTCAGACCCGACTTGGATTACGGCCAATGTATGAATTTGGCCTAATTAATTTTAAAATGATCTCACGTCAGACGCATTTTAAATACACGAGTACGCCTTCCTTATCTTGCAAATGGATAGATTAGCGTTGACCTTGAAATCAAACAGATGTAAATATGATTACGTGACTTTGTTTAAATATTATACGCGTATAAAACTTCAGCACTTTAGATTTTACTTTATCCAAATATAATATAGGTATATCCAAAAAAATATATAAGATCGCTGGCACAGTTTTTTAATGGTTAACATGTAACCCAGAAGTCACCTATTTGATTCTATCTCTCGGCATGGCAGGTGAAACAACGATGCAAGTTTCTCAAATCCCCCCTCACCGCCTCCCCACCCACCTGGGATGGAGTAAAGTGCAGGTTCTCCCATCATTTCAAAGAAATCTGGCCAGTGGACAAGAATATGCTGATTTACCATCCTAAGGGGCTGCTGAGAGCTCCCCCGAGTGCAGGTCCTTCCGCTAGGAAGTCGCTTAACCACGCAATTGCAGGGCTGCACCTTGACACTACTGCCTGGGTTTTAACGCCACTGTCTGGGTTTTAACGCCACTGCCTGGGATTTAATGCCACTGCCTTGATTTCAACGCCACTGTCTGGGATTTAACGCCATTGTCTGGGTTTTAACGCGACTGTCTGGGTTTTAAAGCCACTGTCTGGTTTTTAACGCCATTGTCTGGGTTTTAACGCCACTGCCTTGATTTCAATGCCACTGTCTGGGTTTTAACATCATTGTCTGGGTTTTAACGCCATTGTCTGGGTTTTAACACCACTGTCTGGGTTTTAACGCCATTGTCTGGGTTTTAACGCCATTGTCTGGGATTTAACGCCATTGTCTGGGTTTTAACGCCACTGCCTGGGTTTTAACGCCACTGCCTGGGTTTTAACGCCACTGTCTGGAATTTAACGCCACTGTCTGGGATTTAACGCCGCTGTCTGGATTTTAACGCGACTGTCTGGGTTTTAACGCCACTGTCTGGGTTTTAACGCCACTGCCTTAATTTCAACGCCAGTGTCTGGGTTTTAATGCCATTGTCTGGGTTGTAACGCCACTGTCTGGGTTTTAACACCACTGCCTTGATATCAACGCCACTGTCTGGGTTTTAACGCCACTGTCTGGGTTTTAACGCCACTGCCTTGATTTAAACGCCAATGTCTGGGTTTTAACGCCATTGTCTGGGTTTTAACGCCATTGTCTGGGTTTTAACACCACTGTCTGGGTTTTAACGCCATTGTCTGGGTTTTAACTCCATTGTCTGGGTTTTAACGCCATTGTCTGGGTTTTAACGCCACTGCCTTGATTTCAACGCCACTGTCTGGGTTTTAACGCCATTGTCTGGGTTTTAATGCCACTGTCTGGGTTTTAACGCCATTGTCTGGGTTTTAACGCCATTGTCTGGGTTTTAACGCCATTGTCCGGGTTGTAACGCCACTGTCTGGGTGTTAACGCCACTGTCTGGGTTTGAACGCCACTGCCTGGGATTTAATGCCATTGTCTGGGTTTTAACGCCATTGTCTGGGTTTTAACGCCATTGTCTGGGTTTTAACGCCACTGCCTTGATTTCAACGCCACTGTCTGGGTTTTAACGCCATTGTCTGGGTTTTAATGCCACTGTCTGGGTTTTAACGCCATTGTCTGGGTTTTAATGCCACTGTCTGGGTTTTAACGCCATTGTCTGGGTTTTAACGCCATTGTCTGGGTTTTAACGCCACTGTCTGGGATTTAACGCCACTGTCTGGGTTTTAACGCCACTGTCTGGAATTTAACGCGACTGTCTGGGTTTTAACGCCACTGCCTTGGTTTCAACGCCGGTGTCTGGGTTTTAACGCCATTGTCTGGGTTTTAACGCCATTGTCTGGGTTTTAACACCACTGCCTTGATTTAAACGCCAATGTCTGGGTTTTAACGCCATTGTCTGGGTTTTAACGCCATTGTCTGGGTTTTAACACCACTGCCTTGATTTAAACGCCAATGTCTGGGTTTTAACGCCATTGTCTGGGTTGTAACGCCACTGTCTGGGTTTTAACACCACTGCCTTGATTTAAACGCCAATGTCTGGGTTTTAACGCCATTGTCTGGGTTTTAACGCCATTGTCTGGGTTTTAACACCACTGTCTGGGTTTTAACGCCATTGTCTGGGTTTTAACTCCATTGTCTGGGTTTTAACGCCATTGTCTGGGTTTTAACGCCACTGCCTTGATTTCAACGCCACTGTCTGGGTTTTAACGCCATTGTCTGGGTTTTAATGCCACTGTCTGGGTTTTAACGCCATTGTCTGGGTTTTAACGCCACTGCCTTGATTTCAATGCCACTGTCTGGGTTTTAACGCCATTGTGTGGGTTTTAACGCCATTGTCTGGGTTTTAACGCCACTGTCTGGGTTTTAAAGCCACTGCCTGGGTTTAAACTCCACTGCCTTGGTTTTAACGTCACTGCCTTGTCTTTAACGCCACTGTCTGGTTTCAACGCCACTGTCTGGGTTTTAACGCCACTGTCTGGGTTTTAATGCCACTGTCTGGGCCTTAACGCCACTGTCTGGTTTCAACGCCACTGTCTGGGTTTTAAGGCCACTGCCTGCGTTTTCACGCTACTGTCTGGGTTTTAATGCCACTCTCTGGGTTTTAACGCCACTGCCTATTTTTCAACGCCATTGTCTGGGTTTTAACGCCACTGCCTGCGCTTTAACACCACTGTCTGGGTTTTAACGCCGCTGTCTGCGTTTTCACGCCACTCTCTGGGTTTTAACGCCACTGCCTATTTTTCAACGCCAATGTCTGGGTTTTAATGCCACTGCCTGCGTTTTAACGCCACTGCCTGCGTTTTCACGCTACTGTCTGCGTTTTAATGCCACTGTCTGGGTTTTAATGCCACTATCTGGATTTTAACGCCAATGTCTGGGTTTCTGTGATGTGCTGCTATGCAGTTCTCCCTCGCATTCCCCCATGTTGTTCGATGTTTAATTTCCTGTGCTGTCAGAAATCCATGAATTTTAGTCACTACAGTAGTTATGGATTTTTGTAATTTCAAAAACATTTAGTCAGAAAATGTTCTATATTTCAGAAATGCTACTCAGCAATGCACGATCTCGATGCAGTTTGATATATTTAGATAAACGGACGATACAATTATCGTGGGGGTCTATCATGCTACTATCCAGTGCAGTATCGGCATATTATCTCAATGCTTAACTGGAGGCAGTCAATCTTGCTTGTGGGTTACACGTCTCAAAAGACCTGCAAAGTGTGAACTGGTGTCGGGCCAAACATCCCAAAATGTGGAAACATTACCTGCGAATTTCTCGATTGTGATCACACAGCACCAGCGGCCGCGGCAATATCGCCAACTGCAGGACAATTTGAGAGGACCCTCCTGATAGAAAATAACGTTTCAAGTACTCAGTGAGGCTTTCCATGGCTAAAAACAACAACCAAGATACACAGACTAGACTATGCCTCCTGTGTGCGAGAGATTTATTCAGTGGCGTTTCTGTGCACACCGCGCCGCGTGTAAAAATCGGTTCGTAAAATCATCGCCACTAGGGAGACAAAAGCGGCGGGGCGTAGTGCTGGCCACCCACCCGCTCGTGTGCCGTTCCGGCCTTCATAGGTGCTCGATTACAGAACTTGCCTCAACAGTCTGTTAAGGCTGTACGGCGGGTCTTTGTCTTTGTGTAATAAAATCCATTTTTTTTCTGGAAGCATCATTAAAAGTTTTATCATGCAGCATTTTTAAAAGACTTTTTGCATCTAGTCCGGAATGTAGACACACGCCACACGCGCGCATCTCACAGAGATGAGCAACACAACACGACGCACGCATGGCTTTTACGTGCCAGATATTTAAAATATATTTTTTTTTACGGAATGGTTTATGTTTTTTTAGATATATAAAAGGTAAAGGCGCAGCTCTGCAATTGCGTGGTCACCCCACTGCTGGCGGAAACGCCTCCACTAGAGGGAGGTCTAGAGAGTCCCTTCAGAGGATATTTCGCCTACTCTTCCACTCTGATCAGGTGAGATTACTCGCAACCTCTCACGTTCCCGCGATGCAACAATCCACCCAGCCACGCGCACGCGAGCCGATTCCATCGCTCCATCTCCCCTCGGCTGGACGGCCCCTGTCTGGGACGCGTTCCGTGGCTGCCGCTCCGTGCTGAGTCTCCACCGTCGGCCATCGTCGTCCCCTTCCGGCCGTCACGCGTCCTGCCCAGCAGCCCCGCCCCCCACTCACGCCTCTTAACTATGACGTCACGAACCTGCCATCACGCGCCCTGCCCAGCAGCCCCACTCATACCTCTTAACTATGACGTCACGAACCTGCCGTCATGCGCCCTGTCCAGCAGCCCCACTCACGCCTCTTAACTATGACGTCACGCATCTGCCGTGATGCACCCTGCCCCCCACTTCTAACAGCTGTGACTATGACGTCATTCACCTGCGTTCTCTAATTCACGTGCTCCTCTCTCTGTAATTCCAAGTATTTTGACATGGGTTACACACACAGGTATAATTTACTCATGGGAGTTCTCAATAAGTAATGGAGAGAAACCTGCTCGACCAGCACGCAGACGCATCATAGAATATAGCAGCAGGTGATCGGGTAGTAAGGAACACGGGCGTGGTGCCACTCCCGTTGGAGTAAGGCCGCCTGAGATTGGCTCATTCAAGAACAATAGATCCAGGAGTTTAAAAGGGGCTGGGCTATGTGCTGCATAGTCTGTATTATCTTAAACAAACGCTTTTATGATGAACTCCGAATCTACTGTTGACGCTCTGGCGAGCTCTGAGTCGACTGATCTCCTAACCCAAGCATCGCTCTCCACACGTCTTTGCGCACGCAACAACTTTTGTTCCGTATTTTTTTTGTATTATTAATGGCCGCGTTCCTGAACCGTATGCCACTGTGGGTAGTGCTGCGCGCACTGATGTAAAACTCGCTTCGCGAGTCCCATTGCGACGTTTCTTTTAGTGACCAAATTCATCTTCCCACCCGCTCGCCGATCCGCTTCCTCTGATTCAGAAGATGCGCGCGGCCCATGCATGGGGCTGTGCAAGGAGGCGTGAGTGTAGAGAGAGAGGTGGGGGGGGGGGGACGCGTGAAAGAGTCGTACGGACCTGAGTGTTTACGTTGCTGGTTACGATGCAGATCAAAGGAAGAAGCCGCTGCCACACATGGCTTGCGTTTCGAGAGTCCCCGTCAAGTGGCACAGGGGTGGGGAACCTTTTTCCTGCCAAGGGCCATTTGGATATTTATAACGTCATTCGCGGGCCATACAAAATTACATTTATGTTGCTATGAATAAAGCTCCTAGATTTTTTTTATTTCGAGTCGTGCGGTTGACTTGGCAGGGCCAGACTTAATTATTTCGCGAGCCTTATTCGGCCCGCGGGCCAGACGTTCCCCACAGCTGAACCGGAATCGCCATGGACTTCTGTAACAACCCCTGCCACCAGTACGCCGACATCCCTGCAGTTGATCCATAATAAAGGTTTGCTTTTGCGTTACATCGCGTAAATACAAATGTGTCGTTAAACCCGCCACCACCCGACACAGCCCATTTAGTAAGATTTGTCACGTAAACAAAACATGCCAATTGGTAACTAGTTCAGTACTAACCGGTGTGTGGGAGAGTAACCCCACAACATTTACAAATGGAGTGCTGTGACGTTTCGCCGGTAATTTCAACAACCAGCCTCGTCAGGCGACAGTCAGAGTTGTGTAGAAATCCTCCTGTCTCAGTCTTAGAGGCGGTGAATGTGATGTCGTTACTCGTGAGCCAATCAGGTGCGAGGACCAGAGAGACAGGATTAATGTAGTCATATAAATGACAATGGATATCTATTATTGGATGGATTGTTCACAGTTAATCAAAATGCATAGAGTACATTATGCATGTTCATTTATGTATGCACATGTATGTATGTGTATGCATGCATGGTGTGCATGCACTTTCTGCGCTTTTTGTCTATTTACATTTACGCGATCTAACCCAAAACACACCTCTATTATGGATACAATTGGTCGCGAAAGCACTACGACTACGTGTGAAACTGACTAATCCCTACAATCGATCATTATGTGTACCCGCGGGGGATGTCGAAGCACAGACGAGAGCTCAGGTTAATTGAGCAATCACCCCCTCTGCGAGCTGTATCATCCGTTTTGCAGCTGTGGATATTTTGGTTATTTATTTATATATTTTTACTGCCCCCGTGTCTGGCACTGGTTTTGAACTTGGAACTACGCTTTATTGCAGTCGCGGGGCTAATCTGCTTTACAATATGCCGAGCACCTGTGATACCGAGCACACCGATAGGTGGGTGGGTCACGACTCATCACAATCCCTGCCTCAGCAATGTGCAATTTCACCGCTGACTTAGGAATGCCCAGGCTTGTCAATAACAGTGCTCAGATCTACTTGACAGTGGAGAGTGACTTCACTGAGACACACAAAGGGGAGAGTGTCTCTACTGAGACACCCAGAGGGGAGAGTGTCTCTACTGAGACACACAGAGGGGAGAGTGTCTCTACTGAGACACACAGAGGGGAGAATGTCTCTACTGAGACACCCACAGGGGAGAGTGTCTCTACTGAGACACCCAGAGGGGAGAGTGTCTCTACTGAGACACCCAGAGGGGAGAGTGTCTCTACTGAGACACACAGAGGAGAGAATGTCTCTACTGAGACACCCAGAGGGGAGAGTGTCTCTACTGAGACACCCAGAGGGGTGAGTGTCTCTACTGAGACACCCAGAGGGGAGAGTGTCTCTACTGAGACACACAGAGGGGAGAATGTCTCTACTGAGACACACAAAGGGGAGAGTGTCTCTGCTGAGACACACAGAGGGGAGAGTGTCTCTACTGAGACACACAGAGGGGAGAGTGTCTCTATTGAGACACACAGAGGGGAGAGTGTCTCTACTGACACACACAGAGGAGAGAGTGTCTCTACGGAGACACCCAGAGGGGAGAGTGTCTCTGCTAAGGCACACAGAGGGGAGAATGTCTCTACTGAGACACACAGAGGGGAGAATGTATCTACTGAGACACCCAGAGGGGAGAGTGTCTCTACTGAGACACACAGAGGGGAGAGTGTCTCTACTGAGACACACAGAGGAGAGAGTGTCTCTATTGAGACACCCAGAGGGGAGAGTGTCTCTATTGAGACACACAGAGGGGAGAGTGTCTCTACTGAGACACACAGAGGGGAGAGTGTCTCTACTGAGACACCCAGAGGGGAGAGTGTCTCTACTGAGACACCCAGAGGGGAGAGTGTGTCTATTGAGACACACAGAGGAGAGAGTGTCTCTACTGAGACACACAGAGGGGAGAGTGTCTCTACTGAGACACCCAGTGGGGAGAGTGTCTCTACTGAGACACACAGAGGGGAGAGTGTCTCTACTGAGACACACAGAGGGGAGAGTGTCTCTACTGAGACACCCAGTGGGGAGAGTGTCGCTACTGAGACACCCAGTGGGGAGAGTGTCTCGACTGAGACACACAGAGGGGAGAGTGTCTCTACTGAGACACACAGAGGGGAGAGTGTCTCTACTGAGACACCCAGTGGGGAAAGTGTCTCTGCTAAGACACACAGAGGGGAGAGTGTCTCTACTGAGACACACAGAGGGGAGAGTGTCTCTGCTGAGACACCCAGAAGGGAGAGTGTCTCTACTGAGACACACAGAGGGGAGTGTCTCCACTGAGACACACACAGGGGAGGGTGTCTTTCCTACTGACCAGTGTGGTGGTAGTGGGGGTCTCGCTGATGAGATGTCCAACAGCAAATGTTAAAGGGTACATATAAATAAACTTCGCCATATGACACCATCCCCTTATCTGGATTCATTAAGGGTGACAGATGAAGCAAAATGAATCACAGATAAATAAGAGATATGGTAGAGACAGATTTAGCTCGACATAAAGATGAGTCAGGTGGAGATATACGAGAGTTGAGAGATATGGACAGGACAGGTACAGATTAAAGGTCACGTGTAAAGTGAGTATGACGTCACATCCCCCAGCGATATTGGGAAATCATCACTGCGATGCCACCTAACAAAGCCAGCACACGACGATGTCATTTGAAGGCCAAACCACAAGCAGAGTATAAGGAGGCTGGCTTCGTGCATCCCTCATAAGTGGCGATGAAACGCAAGCAGTGGCGTTAAAACCCAGGCAGTGGCGTTAAAACCCAGACAGTGGCGTTAAAACGCAGGCAGTGGTGTGTATACCCAGACAGTGGCGTTAAAACCCAGACAGATACGTTTAAACCCAGACAGTGGCGTTAAAATACTCTTTGGTTCTATTCGGTAGAGTCACGTGACTTTACCGAATAGAACCAAAGAGAATAGAACCAAAGAGTATGGATCCTTG
Source organism: Petromyzon marinus (assembly GCF_048934315.1). NCBI lineage: Eukaryota > Metazoa > Chordata > Hyperoartia > Petromyzontiformes > Petromyzontidae > Petromyzon > Petromyzon marinus. Next base: position 1,399,576 of record NC_133717.1, on the reverse strand, counting down.
CAGTCACGAAAGCTTCAAATCTAGAAGTGGCGTTAAAACCCAGACAGTGGTATTAAAATGCAAGCAGTGGTGTTGACACCCAGGCAGTGGCATTACAACCCAGACAGTGGCGTTAAAACCCAAGGCAGTGGTGTTAAAACAAGGCAATACTGTGAAGGTGCAGTCGTGCAATTCCCTGCTCACGCTACTGTCGGCAGACGGGCCCCCACCAAAAGGTGCCCAATCTACCACACTGCGCAGACGTCTAGGAAGGAGTGGGCCTACCCAAACTCAAAAGACTTCCACCACTGGGTCGTAATACCGCTCCGCCGTTCGAACGTCACACCGCCATGGTGGCAGCCTCTCAAATGTGAACACAACAGTTACAACTTGTCCACAAATCCAACTTTTATCCGAAAGCAAATAGTGTTCATAGACATCAGCACCATTGCCAAAACTGACCAACAAAGAAAAAGATCCCCCCTTATTGCTGTTGGGGCAAGTGCTGTCAGCGAGCACCTATGAAGGCCGGCATGGCACTCGAGGGGGAGGGGGGCGCAGCACCACCCCCGGCCGTCTTTGTTGTTCCAGTGGCGATGTTTACACACCGCACCAGGTACTCACTTGAGTCGATCTAGGGTAGGCCCAGGACCGGTTCATATAATCGTCATTGTTGTTGGTCGTGAGTGGGAAACGAACTTGGGTCGCCAGTTTTGTACTTCAGTGTGCTCACCGCTACACTACCTCTCCATAACCACAACAAAGGTCCCCCATATAGCCTTAACAGACTGTTGGGGCAAGTGCTGTTAGCTAGCACCTTTTCAGGCCCGTACGGTCCATGCAGGGTTGGCCTCGCAAGTCACAAAATATGACTGAAATAATAATTTAATGATAAATGTTTAAAATTGTTGAGACCGATCAATTCAATGAGTGCTTAGTAAAATGTTTTACCGGATGTTTTACGTCGTCAGTGTTTTTAGACATCATCATCATTTTCTGACGCGCGTTACAGACCATTACGGATTGTAAAGTTTTAATCATTGGGATGGTTATGGAAGCGACTACCTTGAGTGAAATGGACCGTAAAGCCATCAATCCAAGCATCCAAAGTAACTAAACAAACGATTCAACGTGAATCTGAAATGCTGTTAAACATTTGTGGGAGACATATCTGGCGGTCATTTTCATGTTGTTAAAAATATATATATTGTAATCGCGAACACGAGGGGGTGGGCGGCCTGCATCATGCCCGGCCCCCTTTGTTTCCCTAGTGCTAACATTACCGGTTACTCGATTAGGGCTGAGTCGACCTAGGGATAACCCAGTATTAGTTTAGTTTATATTTATTTATTTTTACCAGGTAAGGCCCACTGAGCTGTATAGCTCTTTTCAGAAGCGACCTCGCCACAAATGATAGCTGAACGGAAGTGGCTTATCATGTGGAAATTCATAGAAACCAAATAATCCTAACGAGTGTTTTTAACTGTGGAGGGGAAAACTGGAGAAAAATCCACGCGACCACGGGGAGAGAGACACGCAAACTCCAATTATACAGGCGTCAGAGTCGGGATCGAACCCACGACCTCCTGTATACCAGGTGAGGTATTTAACAAAATCGCCACTGATGTTAGCTGTGCCAGGGAATTAAACCCAGGTTACTCGGTTCGTAGGGCAGTGTTGCTAATTACTGCGCCACTGCTCCTCCACTCTATCGCACACGTTGACTGATTAGAAGTCAAAGGTCCCCCGTATAGCCTTGAACAGACGCTTGAGGCAAGTGCTGTTCGCCGGTAGCACCTTTGAAGTCCGACACGGTGCACGAGGAGGTGGATGGCCAGCACCACGCTCGGATGCCTTTGTCTCCCAGTGCTGATGTTTGCACAACACACCAGGTGCTAACTTAAGGCTGAGTTGACCTGGGGGCGGGGGGGGGGGGCTATTACAAAGACAAGCACACACACGCAATTATCCACCTACGCATTCACCTATCATATCCCTTGCACAAACACGCATGCAAACACACATACACACATATCTCTAAAACACGCGCAAACACAGACTTGTAAAGCCTCTCTCGCACACAAATACCACACTCTCAGTTCTCATATCTACAAACGCACACACAAACTTATCACGCACACACCTGTAACATTATACACACACGTAATCTCCGTGCACACGTGCAAACATCATAAATACACACCAAAAAACGTGTCTGTGCCAGGCTAGGTGCACGCAATGGCCGTGGATCAAAACCCGCCAACAACAAGTCCCAATAACAGGTTGGGACACCCTGTATTTGTCTGATATAAATGTCCACGTGATGATGACAAGCGGCCACTTCGTTGAGTTATCATTTGTGGCCAGGTCAAGTCAGTGCCTGGTAAACTAGAAACATAGTTTAGTTTAAAAGTGTCGGGGACGTCACCAAAGCTTGCCGGACCTTGAGGCCACGTGAAGTGCCGAAGGTTCGCTGCTGACAGGAGGTCATTGGACAGACTCAGGTGCCATGGGTTGATCGAGATGCCAGGCATTTGCACCAGCTGTGCGTCCTACTGCGAGGGACTGGTGAATCAATCTATCACACACATACAGATCCACGCACACAGACAGATCCACGCACACAGACAGATCCACGCACACAGACAGATCCACGCACACAGACAGATCCACGCACACAGACAGATCCACGCACACAGACAGATCCACGCACACAGACAGATCCACGCACACAGACAGATCCACGCACACAGACAGATCCACGCACACAGACAGATCCACGCACACAGACAGATCCACGCACACAGACAGATATGTACAATGACAAATATCCACGTTATAGCCTTAACAGACTGTAGGGGCAAGTGCTGTTAGAAGGTCGGAACGGCACGCGAGGGGGTGGGTGGCCAGGACCACGCCCGACCGCCTTTGTCTTTCTAGTGGCGATGTTTACACACCACACCAGGTACTCATTGGATACTGAGTCGACCTAGGGGAGGCCCAGGACCGGTTCAGATAATCGTCACTGGTATTGGTCGTCAGCGGGAATCGAACTCGGGTCGCCGGATTCATAGCGCAGCGCGCTAACCCCTACACTACCGTTCCCCACATGTGCACGCGCACAAACATATAGTGACGCAAACATCCACAAGTATAAAGTTCATATAAAGTATGTTAACCCTTTGTTGCCTCTGTTTATGGAGAGTTCAGTGCCCTCTTACCACGGTTACTGGAGGCCACGTGGAGTTAAAGAGTTGATGGCAGTAATGTTCGAGTGATCACAGGCGATTGTCTTCCATTGTCTTCGATTGTCTTCGAGGGCTGCGATGCTCCAACGCAGCTGGTGTCGAGATCCAATGCTGCACAAAGGCCATAGACGCACCTATGAAGCCATAACCCCAGAGCGGCAGATAAGGAACTCCGTTCATAAAAGATAACGTGATTGCTGTGAATTCTGCGGTTTTTTTTATGTTTGTCTATTTGTGTTATGCATACTTATTTGTGTGTGTGTGTAGATGTCTGTATGTGTGTGTTCACATATTCACATACACAGACATCTACACATGTAAGTGAGCGGTAGTCCGCTACGAACCTGACAACCAAGTTCGATTGCCGTTCACGGCCACGCCAGTGATGATTATTTGAACCAGTCCCGGGCCTCCCCTAGGTCAACTCAGCCTCAAATGAGTACCTGGGAGACAAAGGAGGTCGGGCGTGGTGCTGGCCACCCACCCCATCTTGTGCCGTGAGGGTCTTCGTATGTGCTGGCTCAGAGCACTTGGCCATACAGTCTGTGAAGGCTATACGGGGGATATTTGCCTTTGTTGCGTGTGCAAGGTGGCACAGCTGCGAGCCAGGTAAAACAAGCGGCTCACTCAATCAGAATGTTACGAGTTCAAATCCTAGTTCGTGGTTCACTCAGCCCATCATCCCTCTGGGGTGGATACAATTAGTATCACTTTGTGGAAAAGTCGTTTGTGGTTGCATTGTGGATAAACTCACCCTTGTCATAGTGATGTGGAATGTCCACCATTGTCTCAGTATCACTGTTAACATGAGACGAACAGCAATTCCCCAATGTTCATCGAGCACCTGGAGATCACTGACTTTTTCTGACAGCGGGGAGCACAGGTCCACCAATCAGAATCAGAATATTTATTTGTGCTGGAGGAAATCCGATGAACTATGAAGCTTTTTTCACATATGTCCAGTCAAATCAAGGCACATGGGTCTCTCCCGTGACCTCCTGGCAGCAGCGACCCTTCTACGCTTAGCTCGATATCCTCGGCGTGCACCTAGCCTGGCACAAGCGATGTAGTGATGTCACCGCCACTTCGTGGCGATTGGCGGCTGTGTTACTGTTGTTGTGTGGGGATCGGTGGTTTAGTCGGTAGCGCACTCCACTATGAACTCACCTACCTGAGTTTGATTCCTGGCCACAGACAACATCAGTGGTGGTATCAAAACCGGTCCTGGGCCTTTCCTAGGTCAACTCAGCATTAAACGAGTACCCTGTGCGGTTTGTAAACATCAGCACTGGGGGTTTTACTGGCCGCACCACTGCCATCTCTCCCTTATTAGGTGCTCGCTAATAGTACTCGCCCCAACAATTGTTACGGCGACGTAGGGGAGCTTTATCTTAGTTTATATGTAAGTGTGTTTATTGAGTGTCATTCAGGTGGTGCATCGGTCAGTCATCTCAGTCAACCCATGGCAGCTGGGTCTGTCCCGTGACCTCCTGCCAGCAGGCGTTCGACAGTTCACGTGGCCTTAAAGTGCACCTAGCCTGGCACAAGTGCCGCGGTGACGTCACCGCCATTTGGTAGCGAATTGCGGCTGTTGTTGTCGTGCGTCATAACAAACCGACACGTAGTGTCTGATGGAAAGTCTGGCCCCTGTCCGTGGCAATGTGGAATTGATGTCGGCATTCTTTCGGCTGCCAATGTCAATGAGTTCCATCCCATTGCTCGTTTACGCACGGAGGCCCTCTTTGCCTCGCCCCTTGAACCTGTGGGTCGAGCAACGCTGCCCTTGGCACAACGTGAATCTCACGTTCGGTCGAACCCAGGCGGACGAGAGCCAGGCATTCGTGCCAGGGCTGTGCCACTGTATGCTCTATCCACCGCGTCTCTCGCCACACGAATGAGGAGTGGCAGTAGGTGAGGAGGTGCAGTACCATTATCACAATAATCCCCTTTCACCCAAATGAGCCCCATCAAAGCCCGCAGACTCATTTTTTTTTGTTCTTTCAGGAGAGTTTTGCAGACATTGGGCTGTTTAGGTTTAATTCCACTCGCGAGCGTTTGGCCTTTGACCTTGTGGGAGGAAAGCGGGAGAAGTCGTAGACCGCCCCACCACGTGCACGAAGGGAGACACATGAACCGGCTTGCTTTACTGCATCGTGCAGGCCACGTCATACCCCTGAGAGAATTTCAAGCGTGACAGCGCGCCGGCGATCGATCCCTCCAGTGATCCGCCGACCCCTTTTGCTCCACGTGCGCACCAACGTCGCATCGCATCCGGGTCGTAACGGTCCGTTCGGAGCACTCGCATGCAAATCCGTTTGCTTCGTTCTGTCCCTGGCAGGGCGAGTTCACGTCACAATTATATCATCAACCCAGTAGCGGTGGGCTTATCGCAAGCCGGGCAGATAAGCAGTGTAAATTGACCTTCAATAAGGAAAAGTTTTTTTAGTTTATTAGGCCAAAAGTCAAACTGCCTCCCTTCTCAATCAAGCAATGCGGCAGTTTCTTATCATCAGCGATGGCCCTGAGCCACCGGTGGAAATTCCACGTGCCCCTGTCCGAGGTCAGTCTCTCCGTGCACAGTCATGCCACTCAAGGTGACCGCGTAACTCGGAGGTCACGAGCGCGGAGTTGGCACCTCTGGGATCCTGAGTTCGCAATCCGGGGTTTGACTGCTGCCCGCGATTAAACTGGGAGCTCTCAAGCGCAGAGAGTTGTCTCAACCAAGGTTCTGAGAGTTAAAATGAACACTGTCCTGTGACCAACATCGCTCTCTTATTAACGCAAGCCCACTCACTCGACTCCTTGACAGTTGCTATGATGACGTCTCTAAGCTGCGTGTGTTCTCTGATCCAAGTATCCCTCTCTCTCTCTGTGTCTCAGTGCAAGTCCAAACGTACGTCTCTCCGTCCTTCTTTGCGTACTTTTTCAGCGTTTGTTCCACGTTCTCTGCCAGTGTCTCTCCGTGTTTCTGATGCGGCTGTCGAACCGTGTAACGTGCACTGATTTCGAAATCCCCTTCTTCGGGCACATTCCTACGCCGCTTTTATCCATGAAATTAATATTCGATCCACACGGTTTGGCTACGTACAGTGCGAAAGAAGTTCAACATAGAGTCTGTTCTCCTATACGTAGTTGCGTTCCTGAAGAACACCGCGGAATGGAAAAATCGCGATATAATAAATATATAAGGTAAAGCACAGTCCGTGACAACACGTGAGGTGCGTACACAGGCTGAACAAAGACTGAGGCGCGTGGGTAGCATCTAGAAGCATCCAGCAGCTTCTCAATGCCTTGCGAGATGCTACGCCGAGGCAGCCGTACGGCCGCTTATCCCTACTCGCGCGGCGTAGTTTCGTTCACTCGATCGATAGGTGTCTTTGTGATTTCATGGGCCTCAGGGTCTCCGTATGAGTCTATCGGTTTCTTTGTAAGTCTATGGATCCCTGGGTCTCTGTGTGAGTCTGTGCGTATCTGTGTGAGTCTGAGGGACTCTCTTTGAGTCCGTGGGTCTCCGTGTGACTCCGTGGGCCTCTGTGAGTGTGGGTCTGTGAGTGTGTGGCGAGTTTCAGGGCCCCGTCTCGACTCGCAGTCTCTCGGGCACGGTGGTCCCTCGCTCCAAGAGTCTCCTCTCGCGCCGGGAGCTGCTCCCTTCCCCACTCCCGCTATTCGTGTTTGTTAAATATTATCCCCGCCTGTCAAACGGCCAGGGCGCATTATTTGGCAAAACGTAGTTCCCATTGCCACGTTTGAGGTTTGGCTGCGTGGCAATTTGTTGGCTGTTGTATTCGATGCTGGCTTGGGGCGGGGGAGGGGATTTTTGGTCTCAAAGAACAAAGGTTCGTTCGCTTGGCCCCTTTGCCAAACTCTTCACCGATTTTACCCCCACCCCCCACCACCATCGGCGTGGGGCTGTTCGGCCCTGCCAGCTGTACAGATAATTCACTCCCTCCTCCCGCCGCACCAACGCCCACCCGCCCACCCGCAGTAAGCAGACGTCAGCACGGACAAAACAGCGCGCAAGGTAAAGCAGCCGGCACCACCTCGAGGCAGAGTAATCCCACTCGCGATGACTCGATGGTGGAGAGGTGCGGGGTGGGGAGGTTATTCTCTGTCTCGCTCTCTCGCAGCCCACAACCGTCCCAGCGGGCTAGGGGCTCAAACGATGGGCAGTTTTAGGTCGGGTTTCTTCCTGAAGCCCAGAGCTAGTGGTGGAGATTCCACATTCGTATGACGGGGACGAGTGTGTCCATGGGACACAGCCTCTTGTTGACAACTCCACCAAGTCGTGCTCACATTTTTTTTTAAAACGACTCCCGAAGGGATGATGGGCGGAGTCAACCCCCCACCCACCCGCCCCCATATCTGGATGTCAACTCGCAACCGACCAGGGACGTGCGGTCAGGGGAGGCAGGGGAGGCAGAGCCTCCGCTGTCATACTCCCAATGAAAATAGCTGTTACGAAAAAAAAAAGAAGAATCAAATAAAATAAATATTAAGATTTTTCCACTGATCTGTGTTATAAATGTCGCTGCTGTACGATCACAATCGATTTTATCGTCAAAATCGCCAAATTTGCGGAGCTCCGCTAAAAATGCAGGAAGAGACGAGAGGTGAGGCAGCGACGAGCTCTGCCTCCCCTCTGATTGCGCAACCCCTCAGTAACTGGATGGAGCGCGGGCAATAAGCGCGTGCCTGTTACTATCTCAGTATGTCACCAATGGAATGTTTGTGGACGCCTTCATTTCATGTCCTCGCCTTCCATACTCCAAGTAACTTATTTCACGTAGAAGTATAAAGATATTTAGGCTCGCTGGTCTCGTCATGAAACTGCAATGAAGAAGCACTGGCGGAGGCAGCTATCACATCTGCCTCACTGAGGGGGACGTGTCTAACACGACCCCCTCCGTGAGGACACGCCCCCTCAGTGCGGCCACGCCCCCTCAGTGCGGCTACGCCCCCATCAGTGTGTGAATCTGGCTCTGACACTAGCCAGTGCCTCCCCAGCCATTGACCTCACCGCACATCTCTACAACCTACACATCGCGAGCCCTCGCAAGCCAGCAGTGGTTCATGAGTGACTCGATTGCACGCTTACTGTGCCGACTGCACAATGATTCGTCAATCAGTTGCAAAGATCTCCATAAGTAACCGCGCATGGGCACCGACTCAACGCGTCCATCACAATAGCCACTGCCTGAAAAGAGGTAGCTATATCTACAATGCGTGACGTTTCGGGCGATGTCCCTGCTGCACGATTGATATCTGATATGAAGAAGGGCCAATGGTGAAACGTTGACTCGTGAATCTGTATTTCCTCTCGTTCCGTGGTATTGACGAATGCCCTGGGTTTTATAATTATTGTTATATGTGATTTATATATAAGATATGTGATATATATTATTTACGTGATATATATGATATATATGTGATAAATATATATTTATATACGTGAGTTATATAAATATGATTTATATATTTACACGTGATTTATCTGATATTATGATATGTGATTATTGTTATTTGTGATGGTGCAGCACTGCACCGCTGCCAGTGCTGTATCGCACATGTTTGTGAACACGACGTCCGCTCTGGTTAACACTGCGGGTCGATTTGCCCCACGGCGGCGAGATGTCAACTACCTCGCCCGGTATTCAGGCGGTCGTGGGTTCTATTCCGACCCTTACGCCTGTGCGGGTCTCTCTCCCCGTGGTCGCGTGGATTTTTATCCGGGTCCTCTGATTTTTGCCCTCCACACTTAGAATGAACCTGCGCTGGTCATCACATTTCCACGTGATGACAAGCCACTTCATTGAGTTGTCATTTGTGGCCAGGTCACTTCTGGAAAAAAATATCAACATAGCTCAGTGGGCCATACTTGGTTTTTAGTTTGATATACCGAACGTCATCGGCGTCACAATGGACGTTCAATATCCCCCGATGTGTGTATCGATGTGGAACTGCTTTCGCACCGCTTGTAGCCAATCCTGCTAAGTCGAAGGACGACAAAACTAACACGACAAAAGCTGTTAACTTTGGTGTCCTTCCCCCGCACGTTGTTCTAAAACAAGCAGGCCACGTGTGCCGCATACAGCCCAACACTTTCTGTGTTTTTTTAATTTACACCGCAATCACTGAACTGGGAAAAAAAACACAGAGGACGGAGCCTTGAGACTCGGGTACAGTCGTGAACACGTGTTGCGGATCATCCCAAATTACGAATTGCACCACGAATGATTTTTTTTTTTAAATCCGTTCATCCACAGGACGCTGCACGCGCATTGCGCACAGAGCAGACTTCTGGCTCGAGAGAGACAGCTCCGTTCGACAGCTGTTGGAGACTGGCAGCTGACAGTGGGTGGGGTGGGAGCGTTGGATGGATTAAATTAATTTGCATCGGAACCGCCTCGGCTTATTTCCTGCGGCCACGCGGGTCCCGATGGGCGCGCTAAGCAAGCAGCGCTGCCTTAGCGGTAGCAGAATGACTCAGTGTTTATCATTTGAACCCTAAGTACACGTCCATGAACACTAATCACAATGTTATTTGCACTCAGGGCCACAGTCGAGCAAACAGCCTTGGCCCCCCGCGTCCCTGCAACAGGAACCGTGGGCCATAAGAGCCGTGTGCGTGTGTGCAAGTGTGCGTGCAAGTGTGTGCGTGTGTGCAAGTGTGTGTGTGTGCAAGTGTGTGTGTGTGCAAGTGTGTGTTTGTGCAAGTGTGTGTGTGTGCAAGTGTGTGTGTGTGTGCAAGTGTATGTGTGCAAGTGTGTGTGTGTGTGCAAGTGTGTGTGTGTGCAAGTGTGTGCGTGCAAGTGTGTGTGTGCAAGTGTGTGTGTGTGCAAGTGTGTGTGTGTGCAAGTGTGTGTGTGTGCAAGTGTGTGTGTGCAAGTGTGGGTGTGTGTGCAAGTGTGTGTGTGTGCAAGTGTGTGTGTGTGTGTGCAAGTGTGTGTGTGTGTACAGATATAATGGGAGGCTAATCGATGCCCGGGTGCGGTCAAGGGATGGCTCCCTATTGCTCAACCACGTTATGTATGCTGATGACTTGGTAATAGCTGCTCAGTCAGAGGAGGAGTTGGAGACGCTGCTGCTGAGACTGGAGCGTGCCACTAAGAGGTGGGGCCTTACCATCAGCCCCACCAAAACTAAGCACCTGCCTGGGTATTTTGTACCATCGGACACTCCACCCCCACAACTCCCAATCGGTGATGGGGCAGTTGTGGAGAGAGTGGAGAGTTTCCCATACCTGGGCAGTGTGCTTATGACTGGCTCCAGTTTAACAGCAGAGGTCTCACTCCGAATCAGTCGAGCGGCAATATCTTTTCATCGGTTGCGTAACGCTGTGTGGAAGCTACCTGGTCTGTCGCTCCGCACTAAGCTTCAGGTCTTCTCGGCCACGGTCATTCCCTCCCTTCTCTGCGCTTGCGAAACGTGGACCCCCCTAATGGAACATCTTCGCCGGTTAGAAACATTTAGGCTGACCTGCCTACGATCCATCCTGGGTTTAACCAGACTGGATTGTGTGAGGAGCTCACAAATCCTTGAAAGATCTGGGCAGGGTCCCATCGGTGAGCTCCTCCGGCAGGCAAGGCTGCGATGGCTGGGTCATGTAGCCCGCATGCCCAGCCACCGCATGCCGAAACAGCTTTTGTTTGGCCGGATTGAGGGGGCTAAGCGGGCGCGGCACGGGCTAGAGAAGAGATGGAGTGATGTGGTACAGGAGGACGTGGAGCTGAGTGGACTTGCCGATGACTGGTACCAGCGGTGTCAAGATCGGCCTCTGTGGAGGAGGCTCGTGAAGGATGCTACTGGGCAGTTGGAGGCAGTCGCCCTCCAACAACAACGGAGGGCGGAGGAGCGACGCTCACAACAGCGAGCGGAGCGCCGGGTGGCTAAAGCACAGCAGGTTGGCACAGTAGGGGGCACAGGTGGTGCATCAGCCAGTCATCTCAGTCAGTCGACCCGTGGCACCTGGGTCTGCCCCGTGACCTCCTGCCAGCGGGCGTTCGACACTTCGCGTGGCCTCAGGGTGCACATAGCCTGGCACAAGCGTCGTGGTGACGTCACCGCCACTTAGTGGCGAATGGCGGTTGTTGTTGTTGTTGTGTGTGTGCAAGTGTGTGTGTGTGTGTGTGCAAGTGTGTGTGTGTAGCGGTTAGCGTGCTGCGCTATGATTCCCGCTCATGGTCAACATCAGTGACGATTATTTGAACCGGTCCTGAGCCCCACCTAGGTCGACTCAGCCTCAAATGAGTACCTGGTGTGCGGTGCGTAAAAAAAACCCCATCGCCACTGGGGAGACAAATGCAGCCCGGCGTGTTGCTGGACACCCACCCCCTCAAATACCGTACCGGCCTTTATACGTGCGCGCGAACAGCACTTGCCCCAACAGTCTGTTATGGCGATACGGGGAGATCTTTGTCTTTGAATGTGTGCGAGTGAGTCACTACATCATCAGAGCAGCGATCATCTGACTCAACCACCTCAACGCACAACGTCACATAGCGCCCTTGAGTCATCAACATCACCCGCACCTCCGATTAGCACGGTTGGCTGCGTACGGCGCGAAAGAAGTTCAACATACATACATAAAAAGAGGATAGATTAATTGAACGTGGGTTTGTTTATTATTATCATTCATAAAAACAGCTTCGAACGTCTCCTGCTTTGGAAAGCTTCGTGATCTGCCTCTGGCCACGGCTCACATCGGTGGAGAGCGATATCCAAACAAGCGGGCGGAGGAGCTCCGCGTGCCAAGCGGATGTCCGAGTGAGCCCCGGGGGACGCCTTGGCTGGAGCGTGGCAGGCGGACTCCATTTTTAGCAACGCAGAATCGAGCACGGCGAGCATCTCGTGGCGTGTGATGTCAGAAGCGGTCTATAACAAAACCCGATCACCCGCGCGCAAGTCAGTGACCGTCGTGGTGAAGTATGGTCAAACTCTCTAAAACTATAATCAATGCTTTTTTTTATTTGCCATATAAGGCCCACTGAGCTGCATAGTTATTTTTCAGAAGTGACCTAGCCATCACAAATTATAGCTCAGCGAAGTGGCTTTATCATCAAGTTGAAATTTATAGAAGCCATCTACTCTGAACGCGTGTTTCTAAATGTGGAAGGAAAACCCGGAAGACCCGGAGAAAAATTCACGCGACCACGAGGAGAGAGAGACGCAAACTCCAAATATACAGCTGGCGTCAGGGTCGGGATCAAACCCATGGACGTCCTGTACACCAGGCGATGTAGTTAACATCGAGCCACCACAGCGTTCCATTCCGCTTGACCGTCCTGGCTCGGGGTGGCCTACATGAGTCGCTCCGCCAAATGTCAAGCGGCGTGACCCCCTGGCGACACTGACTCTCGCGTTGAGGTCGTGACCTCCCGTGCTCCATACGCGCTCCTCATTTTAAGATTCATCCGCGGCGCGCGATTTGGCCGCCGCTCCGAAACAACCTCCGCTCGTAAAGAGAACATCTCCGCCTTGTTCAAAGTTTGTAGATTTATGGAGCCGTGGGTTCTTTTTTTTCCCGGGCACCGACAAAACTTTTTAAAAACCTCCATCGTTCTTGCCTTGATCTCCCTCTCTCTGGGTGAGGTGCAAGCCGATCGTATTAGACCGCCGTTATTCAATCGCACGCGGAGGTATTCCATTACATCCTCATTTCCGCCGACAGGATTTTGCCGAACGTGTAAATCGCTTAGTGCGCCAACACAAAACACAAAATTAATTTCCGGCGTCAGGGCTGGGGCGACGGTTCATCAATTCGCCGCGTGGTGAAAGCGTGCTCGCGGATTTCGGGGTCTCGTGCGGGAATGTGAATAAGACGAGCGACGGTGACTTTCCCCTGTACAGCACCTGAACGTGACCTGAACGTGACGTGAACGTCACCTGAAGGTCACAGTGCTTGCCAGTCGTTCTGCATGTCTGTCTGCTCGGTTAGCTGCATAACGCGACAAACCCGGCGGCCCGAGTTCGATTTCCGCTCACAGCCGCCAACACCAGGGACGATGATGATCTGAACCGGGTCTGCGCCTCCCCTCAGTCGACTCAGCCTCAAATGAGAATCTTGCGCGCTGTGTAAACATCGCCACTAAAGAGACAAAGGCGGTCGGGCGTGAGGCTGGCCACCCATCCCCTCGTGTGCCGTGCCGGCCTTCATAGGTGCTCGCTGACAGCACTTGCCCCAACAGTCTGTTAAGGCTACACAGGGGATATTTGTCTTTTTTTGCACACGTATATATCAGTCTATTTATTTACATGTGCCTCTGTCTATTCATGTATACAAGTGTCTGTCGGTCTGTTTATTTACATGTATATATGTGTTTGTGTGGGTGAGTACATTTGTGGGTGTATTTATATTCCTGTACTTGTGTGGCAGTTAATTTGTCTCCATTCGTGTCTGCCAGATGGTCTTCACGTGGGCGACGTCATCTCTGTATGTCTATTTATCATCTTTCTCTGTGTCCGCGTATTTGTGTCTCTGTTTACGAGTCTACCTGTCGTATCTGTCTGTCTGGCTATCTCTGTCCGTCTATAATTGTTCTCCCTTGCTACCAGTCTGTCTGTCTGACCATACTTCACCACGCTTCGTCAATGCGGCTTGGCAAAGGCGGGGAGCACAGCCGTTGGGATCACAGTCATCATCATCATCATCACGATCTATGGGCAGATAGCCCATAGGTGTCCACTTCACATTTCGTCATTTCGTTTAACTTTCCTCTCTGTCTTGTAGTGCCAATATGCTCACGTTTTGGCCGCATCTTTTTGGCACCAATCTCTTAATGCTGTTGAGCCATCATGGAATCAGAGCGCGGCACAACAATGAGGGTTGTGCTGCTGCACTCCCTTCTGATGCACGACGGGCACCAATCCAGGTGCTATCAATTCTCAACCGTGCTGAGCGCCGTCCGAGATCTCAGCGCTTCTGGCTTCAGTGTCGTTTGATTTGGAGCTTTCGTGACTGCAGGAATTACTCTTTGGTTCTCTGTGTGCCTATGTGTGTGTCTCTCTCTCTCTCTGTGTGTCTCTGTGTTGTCTCTCTCTGCTTGTGTGTCTGTCTGTGTGTCTCCGTATCTGTGTTTTGTCTCTCTCTCAAATTTAGCGATCTTTGGAAGAACGTGATCAACCAGGTGGGGTGTTGACTGTTGTGTTGGCCGACTCTCTGTGTTGTATTGCATTATATTTCTAAGTTTACTGGGTTTGTTTTATCTTTCAATTGTACCTGATGATGATTGCTTGTGTTGCAATCGAAACGTCGTATGCTATTATTTAATTTATATTTTCTTTCTACGTGACTTTACCGAAAGAACCAAAGCGTAGCTTCAGTATAATTCTTTAATGAAGATTTACGATGTTAAGGGAGGAAACAAGGTTGTTCCAAAACGCTGGTGCTGCAACGGCATAAAGGCTTCGTCACCTACTCCAACCCTCGTTCGTGTGATAGTTAAAAGGCAAATTAGATGGACCCCTTGGGTGCTTGGGGTTGACACTGGTGATAATTAATTAGCGAAGTAAAGCGCAGGTTTGCCAATAACCCACTTGCTGCACTGCCATCTCCTGGCCACTTTACAGCTTAGCAGTAAAGTTAAAGAGCCCACGAGGTGGAACTGGCGTTGGCTTGCAGCGCGATTTATGAAGTGCGCCAATTGCTGTCGTCTCCGTTGTACTCGACGTGCGTCCCGTTTGGATGTTGTGTTCGCAGCGCCTTGCGCTTCACGGTCCGGTTACTCGTCCGTGTGGATGTGCGACCGATGTTTAAACACCACACCAGGTACTCATTTAAGGTTGAGTTGACCTAGGCGAGGGCCGGTGCCAGTTGAGATAATCGGCACCGCTGTGGCCGTGAGTGGAAATTGACCCCGGGTCCGCGGGGTTCGTAGGGCAGCGTGCTAGCCGCTACACGACCGCTCCCCAACCAATACCAATACCTATCATTCGCCGCTAAGTGACGGTGAGGTCCCCACGGCGCCCGTGCCAGGCTAGGTGCACTTTGAGGCCACGTGAAGTGTCGAAGGCTCGCTGACAGGAGGTCTCGGGACAGACCCAGGTGCCATGGGTTGGCTGACTGAGATGACCGGTAGATGCACCACCAGCTGTACCCCCAACTGTATTTTAGTTGCCCGGCGCTCCGCTCGTTGTTGTGAGCGTCGCTCCTCTGCCCTCCGTTGTTGCTGGAAGGCGACTGCCTCCAAATGCCCAGCAGCAGCAGCGGCGTCCTTCCCGAGCACACTCACAGACACCCGCGGGCACACAGCAATTGAAGAAATTGTTTCATCTTCTATACCTTAATCGATATCCTAATCGCGTTGATGTACAAACTGCACGTCATATTTCATACGAGCGTCATTTAAAAAAAAATGTAATTAACGACATGTGTTGCTTTTGGTTTTACGTAAGCAAAAAAGTCAATTTGCCAAGAGTGGATAGAAAAATATAATAGTCTGTACGACGTTGGGTTGAATTTCATGAGCACGAAAACGCTTTAAACATTTTATATCGGGCACTTATCACTACCTCGCACTACTTTACTTGCACAATCGTCTTTGCATAATGGATGTGACATTATATTTTTGTCAAAATACCAATGGAATTTCAATTAAATATCCTCCTGGAATGTAATAGCGTAATAACTCAATAATGCAATCACGTAATAATCTACTAATGTCATCATTTTGAGACGCAATTTTCTCCACAATGTAAGGAGCCCATTTTGAAAGTATTTCATTGCAAATAAATCAATTTCTCTTATTTCCCGAATATGTAAAAAAAGATTCTACGACTTACTTGAACATTCAATCACTCTAGAAAGATGGCGATTGTATAATTTTAAAAATGCACATTTTGTAATGCATTTATAGAGATGTTTATTTCTTTTTGACAAACCCATCCCGTCCCATCGTGTAGCCCTCCAGGGTCCGTGCGTTGCCCGCCAGGGTGGTATCACCCTCTGGCGCATACCGTTGTCGCCACGATGTGCAGTCGGTGGAAGACGTCACGGGCAGGACCCTCCTGTAACGCGTGCACCGAGAGTCTCCTTCGCCCACACTCACCGCGTCGTGTGAGGCTGCTCCCGAGGTAGATTCGTCTCGGGGATCAAAGGCTCAGCC
The DNA here is from genome assembly GCF_048934315.1 of Petromyzon marinus. Classification (NCBI taxonomy): domain Eukaryota; kingdom Metazoa; phylum Chordata; class Hyperoartia; order Petromyzontiformes; family Petromyzontidae; genus Petromyzon; species Petromyzon marinus. Next base: position 1,383,249 of record NC_133717.1, on the reverse strand, counting down.
CCGGCAATGTCTCGCACCGCGCCACTGCTGAGGCGGCTCTGGAGAGGGCCCTCCCCACCTTCTACCAGATGGTAACTGGCCACTGGCCGGACTCTTCCACAAAACTGTCCCGGACGTCTGAGGAAGAGGTGTGAGTACCCACACCTTACCCCACCCACGTGCGATAAAGCCGATCGACTTAACAACTATGGGTGAGCCCATGTACACGGCTGGGTGGACACAGGCGGTGGTCGGAAGTGGTGGTGGTGGGGGGGGGGGGTTAAGGAACTTGTTTCAACTGCCGCGCCGGAAGATCGAACCGTCCAGCTGGATACCCATCGCACTACGTTGACAAATAAAGGAATGTCATTCAATAATGGGTCACGTTGGATCGAATCAATTCCTGGACACTCAGTGATATCTTTATTGATATATTTACATTGCAGCCCGGTGGGTTCTCTCCGTGTGGCTATGCGGGCAACAGCGCAGCAGCGCGTCTCTCCCGCTCCGGCTCCGCTGGGCGCGCGATGCCCCGCGGCACCGTTCACAGCGGCCGCCGAGGCGGCTGCGGCGGCGGCTGCGGCGCTCCGCTTCGAACAGAAAGTGCCTCGGGCGAGCGGGCGCGCGCGTGCCCCCGTTGGGAGCGCGCGCGCGCCTGTCAAGCGACAGCCCCCACGCGTAGCCTCGTGTTGGGGGGGGGGGGGCACGGGTGGGGGGTTGAGCGGGCGAGAGGGTCAAGGAAGAGCTCCGTTTAACACCTCGTAGTCTTTCGCGACCAACATTATGCATAATAGAGGTTGCTTTTTTTGGGTTGAATCGCGTAAATATGAATGTGCCGTTGAAACCGCCACCACCCGACACAGCCCAATTAGTACGGTTTGTCAGGTAAACAAAACAACGTCAATGAGTTACTAGTTCAGCACACCGGTGTGTTGGAGAGTAAACCTGCGACATTGGCAATTAGCTACTGCCATCTCAAACAGCCCCAGCCTCCTCCTCCTCCTTCGCCTTCTTCTTCGTCCCACGCTTCCGCCGCCTGGGCGACACGAGGGTGTGCGCGTTCGGGCGCAGCCCCGCAACTTCCTCGCTGTGGGCACTGCCACCAGAAGCGCCTCCGCTACGGGCAGCTCTTACAGCAGTGGCGGATTCCAGGGAGGAGTGGGAGGGGGGTTAGTGGGGGGTGATCGCCCCCCACTAACCACCGACCCCTCCACCCACACACCTCCTAGGGACCCCTAAAATGAACATTGATACTTATCAGAGAACATAGTGTAGTTGTTTGTATTCATGAATTTTGAACTTCTTCCGAACTGTGCTACGCACGAGGGCCCTATACAAAAGTCACGTGACAGGACGGCCGCCAACGCCTTGGGAGGCTTCTATGCCCGCCTGTGCTCTAGAGAGTCCTTCCCCCGTCCCTACTGGGAGTACCCACTCTTTCCCCTACCACCGCACGCGACGGCCTGCCCATGGAGGTTGGTTGAACTCATTGACACGGCTGGGTGGACACAGGCAGCGGTGGTAGGGGGTGGAGGCGGGGTGGGATGCGGAATTTGTTTCAGTTGCCGCCCTGGGAGATCGAAACCGGCGACCTCTGGATCGCAAGTGCGGTGCTCTAAAAGCCATTACACACCAGCGGCGTCTCTCGCTTGCAGTAATAATGCCATTCATCAGGACCTCAATCACGTCCCTTGTCATCGCTTGAAGTCACACAAGCCCGTTTTGGACGGACGCGCTTAACCTTCAACAATGCGAAGTTCAACCTCCCGATGAAGCCTCTGGATAGTTGAATGGAGTTCAAAATAACTGAAACAACAAACACCTGATTTTTTATTTAAAGCTTTCGTGACTGCAGAGATTCATATTCTTGGTTCTTTCGGTAAAGTCACGTAAAAGGGAAACAACAAAATAATAAATATATAAAAAATATTAAGATGTGATTCCGGACATACAGTACCCTGGCGTCTACAAACTAAGTTGCCTCTGTGGTAGTAGTCACATTGGAGAAACCAAACGACATGTCTCGGACCGCATTCGTGAACACAAAGCAGACCTAAAACACGGTAGGACCAACACCTCGGCCGTGGCAGATCACTGTTATAATTCAGTAGGCTCACATGACATTAACTTCTCCAAGACAGAGGTTTCTGTGCAAGCCATCTGGCTACCATGAGGGATCCGTTCATGAGGCTATCCACATATACAAACACAGAGACAATTTAAACCGAGAATATGGATTCTGGCTTAGCAATCATTGGAAGGATTTGATAAACCATTTCGGGTCTTAATTGATTGTTCACACTTACAGTGGCTTTCAGACCGCATCCATTATTTTCGTCTCCCTCCTCCTCTTTTCCGAACATAGATGGACTCGTCCATCTGAATAACTGTCAAATCGCTCTCCGTGGTGCTAACATTAAAAAACGCCACTTTTTTCAAATTTTATTGCTGTAGTTTTCACACCTGATGATGATTGCTTGTGTTGCAGTCTAAACGTCGTGATAATTTTGTTGTTTTAAATTTTTATTATTTTGTTGTTTCCCTTCTACGTGACTTTACCGAAAGAACCAAGAATATAAACACCTGATTGTGAAAGACCCAACGCAGAAGATCCCTGGGTTCGATCTACCACGACGCTCGTGGTCCACCCTAAATCGTATCCACTGTGCAAACCTTTGCAGATGCGGTTACCTGATGATGCACAAAATGGAATACTTTAAACTCTCCAGCAGCAGTGAGCGACTGTCGTCATCCAGAACCGACACCGTACAGCATGTAATGACGCAATGCCCCCGATCCGCAAATACGAAGGAGACATCACAGCGATGATGATACACTCCGCTACTCCTGACGCGGTTATCTGCTGGCTTGACCACCTTAATATGAAATCTTAGTCTACATCAGCAGCCATAAAGAAGAATAAGATCTGTTTAGCTTGTTTTTTTTATGTTTGATCAAAATAGGTGGAGAGCCACATCCCTCGCAGAGCCACTTGTAACACAGACACGGCCGGTGCATAGCAACATGACAACACAGACACACATTCTGGGGAAGAAGATTGCAATGTGATTATAGTCATTGACACGACTGACGTGAGATTCAAAGCCAGAGATTCTCCCGACTCAATGAATACAGGGAGCTACGTACCTGGGAATTTACTGAATCGGTAAGAACCACATCGCAACATCGCACCCCACTGGCACATCCAATGCCCACTTACATGCCAGGTGCTGCGTTTACCTCGTGCCACACAGAGACAGCTGCCGCTGGGGGTCCCCTAGGCTAGCCCGCAGCAGGGCAATGGCATGGTTGAGATGAAATGTAATGTAGGGTGCTTTGGTTTATAAATGCGCATCCTTATTCTTAAAACATTCATTTACAATTACTATTCAACATTTAGTAACAACGTTTAATAAACTAGTCGATGAGTTTTGATTTAAAGCTTTCGTGACTGCAGGGATTCATATTCTTGGTTCTTGCGGTAAAGTCACCACGTAGAAGGGAAACAATAAAATAATAAAACTATTAAAAAAAATTCTGATGATGATTGCTTGTGTTGCAGTCGAAACATCGTGAGAATGTTATTGTTTTATAGTTTTAGTCGATGAGTGTTTGGTCAAACATTACGAATTCAAAATCCCGACAAAATATTTATAATGCTGGGTGTCGCAGTCGGAAGGGGTAGCCCCATCATCACTCAGCGGATCGTTAATATAGGTATCGCTCCGTGGGAATTGTTTGCGCTCGGGATAAACTGACCTTGCCATAGGAATGCGGAATTAACACCGCGGCTTGGGGACAGCTAAGCGAGTAGATCGGTCATCCCCGTGGCTAATTTGGGCAGAGCCGCTTTAATTCTCGCAGTGTGCGTGTCACCGTGACCTGTCAATGGTCCCGAGATGTCACGCCCTGCCGTGTCATCAAAACACCACAATGTTGTGCTCACAAATCGGAAATAAAAACAAGATTTTGTTTCCTTCAATTGCACTTTGTTGTTCATTCTTAGCCATTGTGTGCGAATGCAAATTCCACATTGCTATGACGAGACAGCCTCTCCGTATTTAAAAACCAGCAACAGCCAGTTGTAATACCACAAGGCGTGGGGTGATTGTGGTTTTGGTGGTGGTGGCGGAAATTATGGTGTCACTGATGATGATGTTCGTAGTCATTGATTTGATTAATGATTGACGACAGTAGAGAGAACATCTCACAAGTTCAGACTCGCAGGGGATTGAGGCATCCGCGGATATGTAAAAAAAAGGTCGGATTTGTAAAACATCGACAGAATGACATTTACAAGATACATCGAAACGGCATTCGGCCGGTGTGGGAGGATAATTGGTAATTTATGGATACGTGACAGTCGGATATGGGAATGCACAATTTCGTGTCTGAAATGGAATCACAGATTTGGGTTGCGGGAATCTATCTTCCCAAACGATCACGCAAATGGAGCGGCAGTTAGTTTGCGTCCCTGAGACATTGATGGCAATTCCACATTCCCATGGCAAGGGCCAGTTTAGCCAAGGCATGCCTCACTGTCGGCATCAGTGAAAGTAAAGCAGCTCCGGTAGGGTGTGATGGCGTAGGCTCTCCCAGGATAGGCTTCGCGCGAAACTAGCACAGGACAGACTCCAGGGGAAAAGTAGCATTCAATAGACTGGGTGATTCACACCTTGTATCCAAAAACAAAGACCCCCCCGTATATATTCTTAGTTTTTTCGGTAAAGTCACGTTGAAGAGAAACAACAAAATAACAAAATATATAAAACAATAAAAAATTCTCACGACGTTTCGACCATAACTCAAACGGTCATCTTCAGGTGTGTTGGTTTGCATACATTTATTTTTTACTGCAGTCACGAAAGCTTTAAATCAAAATTTAACCCCCCCGTATAGTCTAAAAATATTGTTAGGGCAAGTTCTGTTAGCGAGTAACACCTATGAAGGCCGGCACGGTACACGACGGGGTGGGTGGCCAGCACAACCTTTGTCTCCCGAGTGATGTTTTACACATCGCACTAGATACTAATTTGAGGCTGCGTCGACCTAAGTGTGGCCCAGGACCCGCTCAGATAGTCGTCACTGGTGTTGGCCATTAACGAGAATCGAACCTGTGGAGCTAGGTTCGTAGGTGATGTTCTACAGAGAGAGTTCCACTTGATTTTAGCCACCGGTACTGACACACGGGCTTAGCCGAGTTCTGGACTCTACAAACCAGTTGTTCCGGATTTGGCCGTGAGACCGGATCACGAGATCGGGCCGGTGCAGGCACGCAGAGGCGTGCAAGAAGGCGAGAGGGCTCGAGCCGATCTCAGTCAAGCAGAGATAATTTCGACTCAGATGGCTAGCGTGGGTGGGTGGGTGTGGGTGAGTCAATGTGTGAGTGACTTATTGGACGGATTTGGGTGAGTGGGTGAGTGAGTGAGTGAATGGGTGAGTGGGTGGGTGAGTGAGTGTATGGGTAAGTGAGTGGGTGAGTGGGTGGGTGGGTGAGTGAATGGTTGAGTGAGTGGATGGGTTGGTGGGTGAGTGAGTGGATGGGTGAGTGAGTGGGTGAGTGAATGAGTGGGTGGGTGGTTGGGTGGGTGGGTGAGTGAGTGGATGGGTAAGTGAGTGAGTGGGTCACTCAGTGGCCATCTCAGACGAGCCGAGTAGAGGGGGGTGCACGCATCGCTAGAGCAGGAAGGTCATGGACATGGAAGCGTCAGGGCACGAGACCGAGAGGCCGAGGAAGAAGAGGTGGTATGAAGAGGTGACTCAGCATGTGAGTGGACGTGGAGATGTTGGTGCAAGAGGAGGAAGGGGGAGGAAGACAGCGCGCAGGACGGAAATGCCACGAATAAAGAAACACAACCCTCTCGCTCTGACACACGTGCACGCCCGCGCACACACTTGAAAGGACGCAGATGAAATATTCCCCTTGTCACCGACATGGACTGTTGGTACATGTGCAATTAATGCAGTTAGAGAGCATCTATTAAGGCCGGAATGACACGTGAGTAGATGTAACCAGCACAGTGCCCAATTACCTCCGTCTCCACCAGATGTTTATTTAAAGCTAAGCCGACCTAGCGGATGCCCATGACCAGTTTAGCTATCGCTTGCCACTGATGTCAGCCGTCGTCGGGGGAATTGAATTCAGGGTCACTGGGTTCGTACTACAGTGCACGGATTACTGCATCGCCACTTTGAGTCACACACACACACATTCAGACACACTCGCAACAAGACAAAGATCCCCCGTGTAGCCTTAACAGACTGTTGGGACAAGTGCTGTTAGCGAGCACCTATGAAGGCCACCACAACACACGAGGAGGTGGGTGGCCAGCACCACACCCGACCGCCTTTGTCTCCCCAGCGGCAATGTTTACACATCGCACCAGGTACTTATTTGAGGCTGAGTCGACTTAGGGTATGCCCAGGACCGGTTCAGATAATCGTCACTGGTGTTGGCCGTGAGCGGGAACCGAACTCGGGTCGCCGGGTTCATAGCGCAGCGCGTTAACCGCTACACTACCGCTCCCCTACAGGCACACACACAGGCACACACACACACTCTCTCACTCACACACCCACGACGCTGGGTCACGGTAACCTGCAACGTCATCCTCCAGAGTTTCCCCTCCATCCGAGCCAGCGGCAACACCCAGGCCGCCACCACCGCCACCGCGCCTGAATCACCAATTCATCCGGACAGATGTGGCGGTGGTGGTGAAGGCCGGGATGATGGTTGTGGTGGTGATAACTGTGGTAAAGGTGGTGGTAGTTATTTTCACGATGGTACTAATAGTTATGATGATAGTGGTTGGTTGTTTTGGGTCGTGGTGGTGGATTTGATAATAGTTCTGGTGGTGGTAGTGTTTGTGACTGTGCCAATGGTGTTGGTGGTGGCTTTGATGATGGTGGTTGGAGATTTGGTTGTAATAGAGGAGGCAGTTGTGGTGGTGATGATGGCGGTGTCGGTGGGAGTTGTGGTAATGCTGGTGGTAATTGCAGTGATGGTAATGGTTGACGGTTGTCGTTTTCATGATGATGATCATAGTTGGATATTGTGGTAGAGATGACAATTGTGGGGTTAGTGGTGGTGGAAGTGGTGATAGCTGTGGTAAATGTGGTTGCGAGTGTAGTGCTGGTGGTGGTTTCCAGCCGGGAGTTGTGGCTCACGTTGCCCCAGAGGCGTAGATTTGACAGATCACACAGATTTGCGAAACTCCTAAGTCAGAGGTCGGCAACCTGCGGCACTTAAATGGCTGCCTCGTGACGTCAATTCACCGTCTCGTATTCACCACAGCGCATTGCGGCTCTTGAAATATTAAGGGATCTTGTTTTTTTACCGAATTCCCTAGTCCTAAACGCACCGAAAGGTGGCCAGGCGATGGCAGTACAGAAAATGGGTTGCCAGCCAGTCTACTGTGCGCCTTTTAGGTGTTTCCTACCCCCTGGGTATGTTTCGTGGGCTCTGTCTGGGTCCGCAAGCCTCCTCCTCGCACTGGCCTAGTCGCCCAGGTTAAAGCCTTTTGATGACCACAGTGCTGAAACTTACGGAGGCTTTTCTAGCCAAAAACATGATATTATTGTGAGCATGGTGCCCGTGGTGTGGTGATTGTGGCGGGGATAACGCCTGTGATGGTGGTGATGGTGGTGTGTGTGACGGTGGCGGTAACGATGGGCGCCACGGTGGCGAGATGTTAACTACTTCGCCAGGTCTACAGGAGGTCGTGGGTGCAATACCGACCCTGATGCCTAAATAGTTGGAGTTTGCGTGTCTCTCGTGGTCGCGTGGTTTTTTTTTATCCTGGTCCTCTGGTTTCCTCTCCACACTTAGAATGAACACGCGTTTAAAATATTCGGGTGTTATACATTTCCACGTGATGATAAGCCACTTCGTTGCGCTATCATTTGTGGCCAGGTCACTTATAATAAAGAGCTACACACCTGAGTGGACCTTCTGTGGTAAAATAAAAAAACATTGTTTCAGTTTAAAATAAAAAAAATACTTTAGTTTAAATTTTGAATGTAATGATCTCATATGCGGTTGATCCGAGTATAGATACCCCACCAGTTTAGCCCATTGGGGTATCTCTGTGCCGGTGATGGCTCTGTGTCGCAACGGAGAGAGGAGAGCGTTCAGAAGATGCGATGTGTTCATTGGGATTAGGTAGGAGACGTGTAGAGGAGCCTCCACAGTAAAATATCGATTCCTTTTACAATTTCTCCGTCCATATTTTCAGTGGGGGTTATCTATAAATTGATGACTATATATTGGCAGACGTGATTTCCCGCCGATAATGATTGTTTCGTGGAAACTTGCGATGGCAATGGTGATGATGACGATTCCAATTATTTCGGCACCCAGCCACATGCATCTCGCCGCCTTGCAGATGTCCCATTGTGTACCCTTCTTCCTGTAAACCTATTTTGTAGGGTTATCGGAATATAGGGCACGCTACTATAGGCCTAAGATTATGGATAGGAGTACATTCTGCTCTAGTCAACGTTATTTCCTGCTCAAATGTCGTACTCATCTCCTATTTACAGCCCTGAGCCAGTGGTCGAAATTCCACGCAACTTTGGCCAGGGCGAGACTATTCATAGGACAAACACTGCTGCTGCTGCTGACTCCCCCACAAAGTGGTGCGGGTTTTATCGGCCCCGGAGGGAGGGATAATGGGATGAGTCATCCCCATCCCCACCACCCTACCGTGATTGAAGTTGCAACCGTTCGGCTTAGTTGTGCCATGTCCTCGTGGTAGTGCCTTCCGTCGTTAATCCATATTCCAAGCCATCCGAGCAGCGTCGGGCACAACACGGAATGGAGTGTGAGATACGGGCGTGTCTCACATAGGCGGAGTTCGCGGGTGGATATAATTGATCAATTTAAACAAACATCACATCTTAATTGTAAACTCCTGAAAATAAATTAATAAAGGTGTAAAACACCCGTTCCCCCCCCACCGTCCGCCGATGGTAACTTCGCATCCTCCGTCTTGGGTGGAGCAGCAGCAGGATGAGGCGACGCTGTGGCTCCTGCTGACAACGCTGCTGTCACGTCGTATTGCATCCTATTATTAAACTTACATCAGCGGGGCATTACGTTCCCGCAAAATAAATATTCGGGGCCTCCAGACTTTGGTGTCGCCATTCAGCTGCGGCGTAATGTTGACGGCCAACGCACTCGCGCGTGAGCAAACCTCTCAATCCCCTATCAGTGCCCTACCTGCTTACGGACCAATTCAGACCTTATTGGTCACCCCGTGCCACTTATACATCTCAACGTTCATCCTGCAAAGTCCCATCACAAGGGAGAAACAAAAAGGCATTAAGAAAATCGCGCGTATTGAAACGGCTGTACGCCGTATGGACCTGAAAATTAAATGTCCCTGTACAAGAATACGGGGTGAACCATGTGGGTGGACTGCTGTGCGCGCGTGTCCCGTTGTGGCGACAATTAACAGCAACACCAAAACATAACACCTTGCTCGTACTCGTTGCCTTCATCTCACTCGACAAAAACAAAAATCCTCTTGCGACAGATAAAGGCGCAGCCCTGCAATTGCTCGCTCACGGCACTGCTGGCAGAAGGCCCTCCGCTCGCGGGAGCTCTAGAGACCCCGCCCCCAGGGAGAGTATTTGGTCTACTCTTCCACTCTATACCATTTGTTTTTTTTTATTTCACCGGACAAGTTACACTGAGCTGCGATGTCGCTCTTTTTCAGAAGCGAGCTGGCTGCAAATGAATCGGAGGACCCGGGGAAAAAATCCACGCGACCACGGGGCAGACATGCGTCAGAGTGTAACCCACAACCTCCTGGACACCAGACGAGGTAGTCTACAACTCGCCACCGCGACACCACAACGGGGCAAGCGGTGGGCGCGACGCTCCGCACAATAACCCCCTGCGACCTAGGTTCGAGTCCCAGACACAGCTAACACCAACCCACATTAACCAGCGTGGCGAAGTATGGTCAAATAACCCCCCGTGACTAATAAGGCGTGGGGAGGCCTTCATCCAGCAGTGGATTGACCATGGCCAATAGCGGTAGTGACGATGATACGTGTGCACCGAAAGTTGATGAAATATGCAACAATTTTTCTGTGTAAATTCGTCCAAATGAGTTTCTGAGTATTGTGTAGCGTGGAGAGCGGTGGCGCTACGAACCCGGCCACCCGAGTTCGATTCCTGCTCACGGGCAACACCAGTGACGATTATTTGAACCAATCTTGGGCCTCCCTTAGGTTGACTCAGCCTCAAATGAGTATCTGGTACGATGTGTAAACACTAGGGAGGCAAAGGCGGCCGGGCGTGGTGCTGGCGACCCACCCACTTCGTGTGCCATGCCGGCCTTCATCGGTGCTACTCGCTAACAGCACTTTTCCCGATAGTCTGTTAAGGCGATATGGTGGGGGGGATTCTTTGTGTGTGTGCTGTATAGCAATACACGGGGTGAGACCCAGCGCGTTCAACACTGGGGCACCGTGAGGCTGCCCCCATGCCCACTGCCACCTTGCGCGTCGCCTCGCCACGTGCCCACCGGTGCCACCCAGTGGCGGGGCGCGTCTGCTGATGGCAGTGGTCGGCAACCAGCGGCGTCCGGAATTAAAAATAAAAAAGCCTCTCATTGTTATTCTTTGGGTCTTTCGGTAAAGTTACGTAGATAGAACAATAAAATAATTTTAAAATGAAAATAAAGTGAATAAAAAAATAATAAAAATATCACGACGTTTCGATCGCAACACAAGCAATCGTCATCAGGATGACGATTGGTTTATTTTCATTTTTATACTGGTAGGAACCTCCTGGTTACACCAGCCCACAGGGGATTATTGTGTCCGTCCGTCATGCATCCAAAAATGGGAGGGGTGGGGCTGGGTGGAGAGGGGAGGGTGGGGAGGGGCTGGGTGGGGAGGGGAGGGTGGGGAGGGAGGGGCTGGGTGGGGAGCGTGGGCAGGGGCTGGGTGGGGAGGGTGGGGAGGGGCTGGGTGGGGAGGGTGGGGCTGGGTGGGGAGCGTGGGCAGGGGCTGGGTGGGGAGGGTGGGGAGGGGCTGGGTGGGGAGGGTGGGGCTGGATGGGGGGTGGGAGGGGTGGGGTTGGATGGGGAAGGGCTGGTCACCCCGTGGTGCCCTTAAAAAACTCAACGTTTAACCTACTCACGCCGGCTTGTGCCCACCCTGACAGTCGGGCATATTTGCGGAATACACCACGTGGTGCCGCCGTTGACCCTGGCCATTGACCGAGCAACCCAACGTTCCTACCAGCTCCCTCCACAGGAATGTGTTTTATTTTTTTATTATTTATTGTTCTATCTACGTGACTTTACCGAAAGACCCAAATAATGTGAATTCCTGCAGTCGCGAAAGTTTTAAGTTAAGATTTGTCTCTCATTGTTATTTCGGTTGCCGAACCCTGACCATGGGAGTCCAGTTTACCATGGGAGTCCAGTTTACCATGGGGGTCCAGTTTACCATGGAAGTCCAGTTTACCATGGGGGTCCAGTTTACCATGGGAGTCCAGTTTACCATGGGAGTCCAGTTCACCATGGGAGTCCAGTTCACCATGGGGATACAGTTTACCATGGAAGTCCAGTTTACCATGGGAGTCCAGTTTACCATGGGAGTCCAGTTTACCATGGGAGTCCAGTTCACCATGGGAGTCCAGTTTACCATGGGAGTCCAGTTCACCATGGAAGTCCAGTTGACCATGGGAGTCCAGTTTACCATGGGAGTCCAGTTTACCATGGGAGTCAGGTTTAGCATTGGAGTCGAGTTTACCATGGAAGTCCAGTTTACTATGGGAGTCCAGTTTACCATGGGAGTCAGGTTTAGCATTGGAGTCCAGTTTACCATGGGAGTCCAGTTCACCATGGAAGTCCAGTTTACCATGGGGGTCCAGTTTACCATGGGGGTCCAGTTTACCATGGAAGTCCAGTTTACCATGGGAGTCCAGTTTACCATGGAAGTCCAGTTTACCATGGGAGTCCAGTTTACCATGGAAGTCCAGTTCACCATGGGAGTCCAGTTTACCATGGGGGTCCAGTTTACCATGGAAGTCCAGTTTACCATGGGAGTCCAGTTTACCATGGAAGTCCAGTTTACCATGGGAGTCCAGTTTACCATGGAAGTCCAGTTCACCATGGGAGTCCAGTGTACCATGGGGGTCCAGTTCACCATGGGAGTCCAGTTCACCATGGGAGTCCAGTTTACCATGGGAGTCCAGTTCACCATGGGAGTCCAGTTTACCATGGGAGTCCAGTTCACCATGGAAGTCCAGTTTACCATGGGGGTCCAGTTTACCATGGAAGTCCAGTTTACCATGGGAGTCCAGTTTACCATGGGAGTCCAGTTTACCATGGAAGTCCAGTTTACCATGGGAGTCCAGTTCACCATGGGAGTCCAGTTTACCATGGGAGTCCAGTTCACCATGGAAGTCCAGTTTACCATGGGGGTCCAGTTTACCATGGAAGTCCAGTTTACCATGGGAGTCCAGTTTACCATGGGAGTCCAGTTTACCATGGAAGTCCAGTTTACCATGGGAGTCCAGTTTACCATGGAAGTCCAGTTTACCATGGAAGTCCAGTTTACCATGGGGGTCCAGTTTACCATGGGGGTCCAGTTTACCATGGAAGTCCAGTTCACCATGGAAGTCCAGTTTACCATGGGGGTCCAGTTTACCATGGGAGTCCAGTTTACCATGGGGGTCCAGTTTACCATGGGAGTCCAGTTTACCATGGGAGTCCAGTTCACCATGGGAGTCCAGTTTACCATGGGAGTCCAGTTTACCATGGAAGTCCAGTTTACCATGGGGATCCAGTTTACCATGGAAGTCCAGTTTACCATGGGAGTCCAGTTTACCATGGGAGTCCAGTTTACCATGGAAGTCCAGTTTACCATGGGAGTCCAGTATACCATGGGAGTCCAGTTCACCATGGGAGTCCAGTTTACCATGGGAGTCCAGTTCACCATGGAAGTCCAGTTTACCATGGGGGTCCAGTTTACCATGGGAGTCCAGTTTACCATGGAAGTCCAGTTTACCATGGAAGTCCAGTTTACCATGGGAGTCCAGTTTACCATGGGAGTCAGGTTTAGCATTGGAGTCGAGTTTACCATGGAAGTCCAGTTTACTATGGGAGTCCAGTTTACCATGGGAGTCAGGTTTAGCATTGGAGTCCAGTTTACCATGGGAGTCCAGTTCACCATGGAAGTCCAGTTTACCATGGGGGTCCAGTTCACCATGGGAGTCCAGTTTACCATGGGAGTCCAGTTCACCATGGGAGTCCAGTTTACCATGGGAGTCCAGTTCACCATGGAAGTCCAGTTTACCATGGGGGTCCAGTTTACCATGGAAGTCCAGTTTACCATGGGAGTCCAGTTTACCATGGGAGTCCAGTTTACCATGGGAGTCCAGTTCACCATGGGAGTCAGGTTTAGCATTGGAGTCGAGTTTACCATGTGAGTCCAGTTCACCATGGGAGTCCAGTTTACCATGGGAGTCCAGTTCACCATGGAAGTCCAGTTTACCATGGGGGTCCAGTTTACCATGGAAGTCCAGTTTACCATGGAAGTCCAGTTTACCATGGAAGTCCAGTTTACCATGGGAGTCCAGTTCACCATGGAAGTCCAGTTTACCATGGAAGTCCAGTTTACCATGGAAGTCCAGTTTACCATGGGGGTCCAGTTTACCATGGGAGTCAGGTTTAGCATTGGAGTCGAGTTTACCATGGAAGTCCAGTTCACCATGGGAGTCCAGTTTACCATGGGTAATTGTCGGCAACCTGCGACTTTGGAGGCGCGTGCGACTCTTTAAGGACTGCTTCGTGAAGTTATTCATCAAGGACCGCCGTCTCGTATTCACCCACAGTGCATTGCGGCTCTAGACATTTTGAGTTGGCTTTTTTGACCGACCGCTGGCTTGGGGCATTGGCGTGGCGCTTCACCTAACCAATTTGAGTTTGCAATAAGTGCATATTATTGCTATTTAGAAACACGTATTTTTTTGTTTCTGTTATTAGTTGTTTCTGTTTAACTTCTTCACAAGTTGAAATCCTAAATCAAGTGACTAATTTAGGACTGCTTAAGACTTCCCCCCACTCACTCACCCACCCACCCAACCAATGCTCTGCTTCTGGGGTGCGACGACGTTGCGCACGTGTTGAGCCTCACGCGACGCCACCACTCAACACCTTCTCAGCCCACGCGCGCGACAACGCCGAAAGTCAATCGTCGCTCCTCGCTCAGACGAACGCGCGGCGGTAACATCCCATTGCCAGGGTGGAGGGCAGTCTCTCCGTTGGACTTCCCACATGCTTGGCGCTATTTGCGGTGGTACCACGCTCAGGTTGTGAGGTACAACAGCAAAAACACAGGGACCGTTTATCGGCGACCTCCCAAGCAGGGTTAATTGTGCCCGTCTTATTTAGAACTCAAAAGGCTTGCATCATCATCATCACCATCACCGCAACCACCACCTCCATCCGCAGCACAAGTAATAATACTTGTTTTATTTTATATATCGGCATTCATGTAATCGCATCCCACAATGCTGCACCTCAATTATCCAGTTCCGTACAAAAAAATACAAAACAAAACCCCGAGTATCAGCACCATCAGTGGAGTTATCAGTATCAGCACCATCAGTGGAGTTATCAGTATCAGCAGCATCAGTGGAATTATCAGTATCAGCAGCATCAGTGGAGTTATCAGTATCAGCACCATCAGTGGAGTTATCAGTATCAGCGCCATCAGTGGAGTTATCAGTATCAGCACCATCAGTGGAGTTATCAGCCACCAGCAACACACAGTAAATTCCACTTCATGGCTTTACGAACGCCCAAAACTTTCACTTGAATCGAATCAATAAATCACTCTCTGCTGCTACTGCGACTGTCTTCCTCCACCGAGTGTGGCAGCGTGGAGCGCCTGTTGCTTTGGTGATGCCTGGGCCGGCGTAACTGGTTCTTTTTTTAAAAGACAGTAGGCGACGTTTCAGGCAACGGCCCTGTGGGTGCTATTTCCCTATATATAGTAGTTTTTGGGGAATTTGTGTTGATGATAAATGTAACGAGGTTCTGGTTCATGATCGCTCCGGTGGTGTGAATGTGCATACATATTGGGGAGTAGCGGCGTGGTGGTTAGCACCGCTGGAGACCCGAAGTTCGTTTCCCGCTCAGACCAATAACAGTGGCGGAGAATTTGAATCGGTCCTGGGTCTCCCCAAGGTGGATTCTTTAAACCTCAACACTGGGAAGACAAAGGTTGCCAAGCGTGGTGAGCACAAGAAGAGCTACGCATAAACGGTGTATATCTGCATGGCATTCCATTGATATTGTTGATATTAATAATAATTTACGTGTATTAAGGCACCTTCCACTAATCTCTCAAGGCGCAAAGCAGCAAATGTGAGTTCACCTGAAGTCAATCGGGCAGGTCGTGTGTGGTGGGGTCAAAGTGTGGGTACTTCAGGACGTCAAATAAATGAAAATTATTAAAAGTTGGAAACTATAGAAACAAGCGACTAAATTCAGATGCAGATTTATATATTGGGTGGGGGGGGGGGAGATATCAAGCAGAGTTTTGTACAATTGATTCAAAAGCAATTTAAACATCGGGTGGCCGGTCCGACTGTCCCAATAAGGTGGATGCTTTATCATCTCACAATTGTAATTCAGAATCGTTATTTTTCATGGAGGAATCCGATAAGCTTATTGAGCTTTCTTGGCCCACGTCCAGTAGGGACGGGTCAGAACGTTACGACAACAAGCAAAAACTCGATTTGAGTGTAAGGTATTGGAAAGGTAAACAGGTCACAAACAATACAAATGAAATATTCTTGGTTCTTTCGGTAAAGTCACGTAGAAGGGAAACAATAAAAAAATAAAATATATATTAAACAATTACATTCTCACGACGTTTCGACTGCAACACAAGCAATCATCATCAGGTGTGAAAACCACAACAAGATAATTTTAAAATAGTGGCGGTTTTTATAACGTTAAAAAGACCGCCACTTTTTTCAAATTTTCTTGCTGTGGTTTTCACACCTGATGATGATTGCTTGTGTTACAGTCGAAACGTTGTGAGAATGTTATTGTTTTACATATATATTTTTTATTATTATTTTATTGTTTCCCTTCTACGTGACTTTACCGAAAGAACCAAGAATATGAATCCCTGCAGTCACGAAAGCTTTAAATAAAAATTTTAATACAAATGAAAGTTAACTATTTTATATTACCAGGTCAAGCCAACTGAGCTATTAGCTTCTTTATTTTAGAAGCGACCTGGTCACAACTAATAGCTCAACGAAGGTGGCTCATCATCACGTGGGCATTTACAGCAACCGAATAATCGACTTGGTCGATTGAAAGCACTCACACTGAAGAGTTAAATTCAACGCCATCTAGAGGGGCGCTCTAGAGCGTCCTATAAGTGGCGGTGCTACCACTGGGGCGGCGTGTGGCGTGGGTCAGCCCCCGCCGCAAAGTCCGACCCGGCCGGCACCTCGATCGTGGCGTCTTGTCGTTCCCCCAGTCTTCCTTACAAGGGCAGCTTCCACGAGGCCTCCATCCATCACCCGCGGGTTCCATCTCCTCCACGTTGACATCAATCGCGCTCGGACAGCAGCTGTCAACTAATGTGGTCATCATCAACATCATCATTCACCAGGGCACGATCACATCACACACTCAGCAACGGCAGCAGACCTAAACGCCATCCTTTGGCGGACATCCGATCGGTAATGCAGCCGGGGCCGCTGGTGGCTCTCGCTGTACATGGCTGCCTCTAATCCCACCGCTGTTGGAGGCAGCAACAGCGAGGGGTTGGTGGATTACTGCAGAAATCTTGCAAAACTCCCTCTCTAGCCATGCGCGTCGAGGAGAGGAGCTAAAGCCTGGCTCACCGTGTCCCGTCTGTATGGGATAGAGCGTCCCCCCCTCGCACTCGTGAATTTTCTTCGGTTTTCTCCTAAATATAAACACATTAATAGGCCGAAATCACCTTCACATATAGAGGACCGCAGAGCTTGGGCAATTGCTGGTGCCGGCTCCTCACAGCGCGGCTGCTGCTGCTACTGGTGCTGCTGCTGCTGCTGCTGGTGGTGCTGCTGGTGCTGGTGCTGCTGGTGGTGGTGGTGCTGCTGGTGCTGCTGCTACTGGTGCTGCTGCTGGTGCTGCTGCTGCTGCTGGTGCTGCTGGTGCTGCTGCTGGTGCTGCTGGTGGTGCTGCTGCTGCTGGTGGTGCTGCTGCTGGTGCTGGTGCTGCTGCTGGTGCTGCTGCTGGTGCTGCTGCTGCTGCTGGTGCTGCTGCTGCTGCTGGTGCTGCTGCTGGTGCTGCTGCTGGTGCTGCTGCTGCTGGTGCTGCTGCTGTTTGCTGCTGCTGCTGGTGCTGCTGGTGCTGCTGTTTGCTGGTGCTGCTGCTGGTGCTGCTGGTGCTGCTGTTTGCTGCTGCTGCTGGTGCTGTCTTCCCCGCTCCTCATCTGCAGTTCCCCCTCCTGCCGCCCTCTGAGACGGTCTCCGCAGACGAGAGCCAGCGTTACGAGATTTAATTTGTTACCAATCTTATCCCTGCTTTGCTGTGTACTGAGCCTCTTCTCGTACCCAATACCGGGGTTCAGGGCTGCACAATGCCCCTTGCAAGCCCTTGTGTGAATCCACGACTGGACGAGGGCCTCCCACCCACGCCCTGCAGGTGCTGGGGTGCCACGTGGACGCGCGTCATCGCCACGATCGCCAGTGCCGAACCCAACACAATCGGCAGAAAGACTGCGAGTGTGTTGGGCCTTAAAAATAAAAACGTACAACAGGCGACGTTTCGGGCATTGAACTCTCTTCAGAGCATATGCACAGGTAGAGTAGGGTCTTCTTCTTCCGTACGGCTGTTGATGTAGATGCGGAGGGTAACGACTGAAATTTCACAATTCAGGTGGTCAAGCCAGACAACCGCGTCAGGAGTAGTGGAGTGGTGTACAGTGAGGGGAAAAAAGTATTTGATCCCCTGCTGATTTTGTACGTTTGCCCACTGACAAATAAATGAACAGTCTATAATTTTAATGGTAGGTTTATTTGAACAGTGAGAGACAGAATAACAACAAAAAAATCCAGAAAAATGCATGTCAAAAATGTTATAAATTGATTTGCATTTTAATGAGGGAAATAAGTATTTGACCCCCTCTCAATCAGAAAGATTTCTGGCTCCCAGGTGTCTTTTATACAGGAAACGAACTGAGATTAGGAGCACACTCTTAAAGGGAGTGCTCCTAATCTCAGCTTGTTACCTGTATAAAAGACACCTGTCCACAGAAGCAATCAATCAATCAGATTCCAAACTCTCCACCATGGCCAAGACCAAAGAGCTCTCCAAAGATGTCAGGGACAAGATTGTAGACCTACACAAGGCTGGAATGGGCTTCAAGACCATTGCCAAGCAGCTTGGTGAGAAGGTGACAACAGTTGGTGCGATTATTCGCAAATGGAAGACACAAAAGAACTGTCAATCTCCCTCGGCCTGGGGCTCCATGCAAGATCTCACCTCGTGGAGTTGCAATGATCGTGAGAACGGTGAGGAATCAGCCCAGAACTACACGGGAGGATCTTGTCAATGATCTCAAGGCAGCTGGGATCATAGTCACCAAGAAAACAATTGGTAACACACTACGCCGTGAAGGACTGAAATCCTGCAGCGCCCGCAAGGTCCCCCTGCTCAAGAAAGCACATATACATGCCCGTCTGAAGTTTGCCAATGAACATCTGAATAATTCAGAGGACAACTGGGTGAAAGTGTTGTGGTCAGATGAGACCAAAATGGAGCACTTTGGCATCAACTCAACTCGCCATGTTTGGAGGAGGAATGCTGCCTATGGCCCCAAGAACACCATCCCCACCGTCAAACATGGAGGTGGAAACACTATGCTTTGGGGGTGTTTTTTTGCTAAGGGGACAGGACAACTTCACCGCATCAAAGGGACGATGGACGAGGCCATGTACCGTCAAATCTTGGGTGAGAACCTCCTACCCTCAGCCAGGGCATTGAAAATGGGTCGTGGATGGGTATTCCAGCATGACAATGACCCAAAACACACGGCCAAGGCAACAAAGGAGTGGCTCAAGGCGAAGCACATTAAGGTCCTGGAGTGGCCTAGCCAGTCTACAGACCTTAATCCCATAGGAAATCTGTGGAGGGAGCTGAACGTTCAAGTTGCCAAACGTCAACCTCGAAACCTTAATGACTTGGAGAAGATCTGCAAAGAGGTATGGGACAAAATCCCTCCTGAGATGTGTGCAAACCTGGTGGCCAACTACAAGAAACGTCTGACCTCTGTGATTGCCAAAAAGGGTTTTGCCACCAAGTACTAAGTCATGTTTTGCAGAGGGGTCAAATACTTATTTCCCTCATTAAAATGCAAATAAATTTATAAAATTTTTGACATGCGTTTTTCTGGATTTTTTTGTTGTTATTCTGTCTCTCACTGTTCAAATAAACCTACCATTAAAATTATAGACTGATCATTTCTTTGTCAGTGGGCAAACGTACAAAATCAGCAGGGGATCAAATACTTTTTTCCTTCACTGTATCATCATCGGTGTAATGTCTCGTTCGTATTTGTGGATCGGGGCATCGCGTTGTTATACGTTCAACGGTGTCTCTTCTGGATGACCACAGTCACACCACAACTGGAGAGTTTTTAATTTCTCATTTGCACAGCGAAAGAAAGGAGACCGTTTGTCAAGCGCTCAGAAACAGCGTTATAACGGGGTACACGTCCCACGTTATAACGGGGTACACGTCCCACGTTATAACGGAGTACACGTCCCACGTTATAACGGGGTACACGTCCCACGTTATAACGGTGCATGTTCTACGTCATAACAATGTGCGTTCCGCGTTATAACGGTGTGTGTTCTACGTTATAACGGTGCGTGTCCCACGTTGTAACAGTGTGCTGCGTTATAACGGTGCGTGTTCTACGTCAGTGCGTGGTGTGACTCACTCACACCATGCACTGACTCACTCACACATCATACACTGACTCACTCACACCATGCACTGACTCACTCACACATGATACACTGACTCACACCATGCACTGACTCACTCACACATCATACACTGACTCACTCACACCATGCAGTGACTCACTCACACATCATACACTGACTCACACCATACACTGACGCACTCACACATCATGCACTGACTCACTCACACCATGCACTGACTCACACCATGCACTGACTCACTCACACATCATACACTGACTCACTCACACCATGCACTGACTCACTCACACATCATACACTGACTCACACCATGCACTGACGCACTCACACATCATGCACTGACTCACTCACACCATGCACTGACTCACTCACACCATGCACTGACTCACTCACACATCATACACTGACTCACTCACACCATGCACTGACGTACTCATATCATACACTGACTCACTCACACCATGCACTGACTCACTCATACATCATACACTGACTCACTCACACCATGCAGTGACTCATTCACACATCATGCACTGACTCGGTCATCATGCACTTACTCACACATCATACACTCGCACAACCACTGACCCATTCACTCATCATACACAGGTTCACTCATCGTGTGCTGGCTCACTCGCACATCATACACTCACTCACACTGCCACTGACTCGCTCACATATCATACACTGACTCACTCATCATGCGCTAACACATCATACACTCACTCAAGCTACTACTGACTCACACATCATGCGCTGACTAACACATTATACGCTGACTCACACATCATACGCTGACTCACACATCATACACTGACTCACTCATCATACACTGACTCACGCTGCTGCTGACTCACTCACACATCATACACTGGGAGTGTCGTGCTGCCAGCTATGGCTGCAGGTTTTGTCGTACGTGTTATGTACATCGTTTATTGTTAAATTTAAAATCACAGTTCCTATGATTACTGTTGTTACATTGTTTTTGAAGCTTTATTTTGGTCTGGTTGTGGTGTAATAGTTTTCTGCAATGTAGATTCATATTTTGTTTGTTGCGATTGCACCCGACTTAAGAGCCGCATGGCTCACAGGACTATACCTAATAAATGAAAGCTAAATTAAACTTGAATTGAAGAACCGCGTTAGAGCGATCACGCGTAGCGGCGTGATCGCCGCCACCCATTAAGCGAGGACTTGCAGTCCTGTACACGAAATCCATTGAGCATGCTTCACCGCGCTGGTTAATGCATGTCGGTGAAGGCGGGGAGCGTCGAAGTGAGAGCATGGGAGCAGTGACGGACTGGGTCAGAAAACATCTCCGCGAGCATTTGTAAGCAGACCGGCCCCACGTGACGTGCTGTCCTTCATTGGCTCAATTTGGGGCTGGGTCCAAAAATAAATGGGGGGGGCCAGTGAGGGACCATTTTTGGGGGCTGCCGAATATTTGGGACGCAATGCCAACTGAGATCGTAAATAAGCAATGAAGCGCACACGTTAGAGGTTAATATATATTAGTACGCTGATCACATGCGTAATTTCCCCCACACAGAACGGCCCTCGGAATGGAGCGGCCTAGCGGGCATTTTCCCTACAGACTGCTGCCCCTATGGCAAGTCCGGGCCTGCATAGAAGCACAGTAGAGCAAAATATTTGGCTTCACTGCCCACTGCTGAACACAACGTATCACAACCTGGCAATGGTGCTCAGCCATAAAACCGTTGCCCAGACTCAACCTGCATGCCAACGTTGGCCCAACGTTGCATTTTAACTGGGTTAGGGCTGGAATGAGTCGTCTGATTTCTATGTTTTGAGCACCATACGGATGCACCCCACACGTGAACCACACACTTGCACACCACACACTTGCACACCACACACGTGCACACCCCACACGTGCACACTCACACACGTGCACACCCACACACTTGCACCACACACGTGCACACCACACACTTGCACACCACACACGTGCACACCACACACTTGCACACACCACACACGTGCACACCACACACGTGCACCACACACGTGCACAACACACACGTGCACACCCACACACGTGCACACCACACACGTGCACCACACACGTGCACACCACACACTTGCACACCCACACACGTGCACACCACACACGTGCACACCCACACACGTGCACACCACACACTTGCACACCACACACGTGCACACCACACACTTGCACACACCACACACGTGCACACCACACACGTGCACACCACACGTGCACAATACACACGTGCACACCCACACACGTGCACACCACACACGTGCACACCACACGTGCACACACCACACACTTGCACACCACACACGTGCACACCACACACTTGCACACCACACACGTGCACACCCACACACGTGCACACCCACACACATGCACCACACACACGTGCACTGTGGCCATGCGAGTGTACGCATAAGCACTCTACTCAGGTTTTAACTCCTCGATATTTTCCAGAACTTCTTCTGGGTTTTGGCTTGGATCCGGAATTATTGGCTTAAGGCGCTACCACCACGAGAGTAACAAATGTGCGCCTATCTATTATAATACTACAGTATATATTATTATTACACCCTATATACTATAACCCACAAACCATGTGAACGGGTTCAGACAGCTCTCCCGCGTGATGTAACACGCAGTGCTGACTACGCAGGTTCATAATAATGTCACCTACGAGTAATGGTGTACTCTTTCTCAGACCCTCACGCTTGCAACGGTGTTTGCAGCCTTTCAATGAGCGCTATAAACAGACCGCGGAAAGATACGAACTCTAAAAACCTGTGAGAACAATACAGCTCACATGAGTAGCGGCCTTGAAGTCAAGGCTACTGTGTGTGAGAGTGTGGCTGTGTGTGTGTGTATGTGGCTGTGTGAGTGTGGATGTGTGTGTGTGGCTGTGTGTGTTATGTGGCTGTGTGTGGATGTGTGTGTGTGTGGCTGTGTGTGTATGTGTGGCTGTGTGTGTATGTGGCTGTGTGAGTGTGGATGTGTGTGTGTGTGGCTGTGTGTGTGTGGCTGAGTGGACTTGCCGATGACTGGTACCAGCGGTGTCAAGATCTGCCTCTGTGGAGGAGGCTCGTGAAGGACGCTACTGGGCAGTTGGAGGCAGTCGCCCTCCAACAACAACGGAGGGCGGAGGAGCGACGCTCACAACAACGAGCGGAGCGCCGGGTGGCTAAAGCACAGCAGGTTGGCACAGTAGGGGGCACAGGTGGTGAATCAGCCAGTCATCTCAGTCAGTCGACCCGTGGCACCTGGGTCTGCCCCGTGACCTCCTGCCTGCGGACGTTCGACACTTCACATGGCCTCAAGGTGCACATGGCCTGGCACAAGCGTCGTGGTGACGTCACCGCCACTTAGTGGCGAATGGCGGTTGTTGTTGTGTGTGAGAGTGTGGCTGTGTGTGTGTGGCTGTGTGTGGCTGTGTGTATGTGGCTGTGTGAGTGTGGATGTGTGTGTGTGGCTGTGTGTGTGTGGCTGTGAGAGTGTGGCTGTGTGTGTGGCTGTGTGTGTGTGACTGTGTGTGAGTGTGTGGCTGTGTGTGTGTGTGGCTGTGTGAGTGTGGATGTGTGTGTGTGGCTATGTGTGGCTGTGTGTGTGTGGCTGTGTGAGTGTGGCTGTGTGTGTGTGGCTGTGTGAGTGTGGCTGTGTGTGTGTGTGTGGCTGTGTGTGTGTGGCTGTGTGTGTGGCTGTGTGTGTGTGGCTGTGTGAGTGTGGATGTGTGTGTGTGGCTATGTGTGGCTGTGTGTGTGGCTGTGTGAGTGTGGCTGTGTGTGTGTGGCTGTGTGTGTGTGGCTGTGTGTGTGTGGCTGTGTGTGTGTGTGGCTGTGTGTGTGTGTGGCTGTGTGTGTGTGTGGCTGTGTGTGTGTGGCTGTGTGAGTGTGGCTGTGTGTGTGTGGCTGTGTGCGTGGCTGTGTGTATGTGGCTGTGTGTGTGACTGTGTGTGTGTGTAGCTGTGTGAGTGTGGCTGTGTGTGTGTGTGGCTGTGGGGAGCGGTAGTGTAGCGGTTAGCGCGCTGCGCTATGAACCTGGCGACCCGGGTTCGATTCCCGCTCACGGCCAACACCAGTGACGATTATCTGAACCGGTCCCGGGCCTCCCCTAGGTCGACTCAGCCTCAAATGAGTATCAGGTGCGTTGTGTTAATATCGCCACTAGGGAGACAAAGGCGGTCGGGCGTGGTGCTGGCCACCCACCCCCTCGTGTACCGTTCCGGCCTTCATAGGTGCTCGCTAACAGCACTTGCCCCTACAGTCTGTTAAGGCTATACGGGGGATCTTTTTTTTGTGTGTGGCTGTGTGTGAGAGAGTATGGGGAGCGGTCGTGTAGTGGTTAGCACGCTGTGCTACGAACCCCGGCAACCCGAGTTCCATTCCCGCTCACGGTCAACATCGGCGACGATTATCTGAACCGGTTCTGAGCCTCCCCTAGGTCGACCCAATCTCAAATGGTGCGTAAACATCGCCACTGCGGAGATGAAGGCGGCTGGGTGTGGTGCTGGCCACCGACTCCCTTGTGTACCGTGCCGTCTTTCATAACGTCACATTCCCCAATGGGGGATCTTTGTCTGTGTGCTCGTGTGTAAGTGTGTGAGGGCATGCCTGTATGTAACCCTATGTGTGTGCATGAACGTGTGTGAGTCTGCGTGAGTGTACCCTTGTATATGTGCGAGTCTTTTTTTATTGTATGCAAGTGTGTGAGCTGAGCCGGTGTGTGGTTGTGCTTCGTGTTTGTGTGATTGTGAGAGTCTATGTTAGCGTGTATGTTGTGTACATGCATGTGTTGGGAGCAGTGGTTGCAGTGGTTAGCGTTCACTGTGTTATGATTTTGACGACCTGGGTTGATTGCTGGTGGTGTCGGTAGGCAGTGGTATTGGAACTATCACTGCCACTTAGTGGTGGATGCCATTTGTTGTTGTTGTTGCTGTACATGTTGTGTAGGGTTTGTGTGTACGGCGTAAATGCTCTTGAGACGCTTGTATCGATGTGAAGGCACCACATAAATACAAACAGATCGATTAATGAAAAGATGAACGCCGAGAATTACATCGAGAGACAACGAGAGGAGCACGTGCATTCGAGACCTACACACAGGGTTGAGACGTCATAATATCGATCGTCATCCAGCAGTGGATGGCGATGGTGATCATGGTAAAAGCATGGAGAGACGCATGCTCGTGATTACCCTGCGAGACACAGAGAGAGCGGAGCACGTGGATTAGAGAACACACGCGCGGCAGGTGCGTGACGTCATAATTAAGAGGCGTGAGTGGGGGGCGGGGCGTGCTGTGCAGGGCGCGTCACGGCTGGTTCGTGACGTCATAGTTAAGAGGCGTGAGTGGGGGGCGGGGCGTGCTGTGCAGGGCGCGTCACGGCTGGTTCGTGACGTCATAGTTAAGAGGCGTGAGTGGGGGGCGGGGCGTGCTGTGCAGGGCGCGTGACGGCCGGAAGGGGACGACGATGTCCGACGGTGGAGACTCAGCACGGAGCGGCAGCCACGGAACGCGTCCCAGACAGGGGCCGTCCAGCCGAGGGGAGATGGAGCGATGGAATCGACTCGCGTGCACGTGGCTGGGTGGATCGTTGCATCGTGGGGTGGTGAAAGGAGGTGGCCGCGGTTTGGGGAGGCCTTCCACCAGTAGTGTATTGGCCATGGCTGCTGCTGCTAATGATGATGGTGGTGGTGGTGAGTAGTAAGCCAAGCGCTGACGTCTCCCCGTCGTTCGTTCTGGGCTCCACGACACGCGAGGTGAGGAATCAAAACTAAACTAAACTCATTTTATTTGACCAGGTAAGACTCACTGAGCTACAGTGAGGGAAAACAGTATTTGATCCCCTGCTGATAACATTTTTGACATGCGTTTTTCTGGATTTTCTTGTTGTTATTCTGTCTCTCACTGTTCAAATAAACCTACCATTAAAATTATAGACTGATCATTTATTTGTCAGTGGGCAAACGTACAAAATCAGCAGGGGATCAAATACTTTTTTTCCCTCACTGTATATTTCACAAGCGACCTGGTCACATGATAGATCAACGAAGTGGCTTATAATGTGGACATGAACAGCAGCCAAATGTGGAGGTAAAAACCGGAGGACCCGGAGAAAAATCCACACGACCACGGAGAGAACATGCGAACTCCAAATAACAGGCGTCAGGTTCGGGATCGAACCCACGAGCTCCTGCACACCAGGCGAGGTAGTTAACATCTCCTAGCCACCGTGGGGTCGCAGGGCGTCACTGGGTGAACGTAAAATAAGTAACATTAAAAACACTTTTTTGAAAACACGCTTTAATGAAATGTATCGTACTAATAATGGAAGAACTCCACGACTCCAGGAAGTTGCCCCGAAGCTTGCCATAACGTCAGGGGCCTGGTGATTTACAGCCAACGTTAGTTGAGCGTGGGCAATTAGACCGAAGCCGAAACATAGCATGTAAAAAATAATGTTTAAATATACGTATTTTTTATGATAGAAAATAGTATTGTCATCAGTATGACATAAGGATACCAAGTTTGCAGTCGATACCACATTGGGAAGTGGGTACAAATAGAGTTACAATATTTGAGGATATACAACAGACTGAGTTAATAAAAAGCGTGTAATAATAATAGAAGCACGATTTCGTTTTGGCCTTAGAGAGGAAGAGGCAACTCTTTATTCAGCAATGTGCTTCATTCGCGTTTATCTTGGCCACCTATCAGAAGTTCGCATTAATCGCCGCGTGTCTGTTTGTTTAGGCCGTCCGCCACGAGTGATTTACATGGAACCGCGAGGGAGACTGCGTTGTGACCGGTGATTTATTTGTGAAACGAGTTTGTCCCTCCAGCAGCCATCGGCCCAGACAGGGCTCGTTGGCACCACGCACCCCCTGGGTGGCAGTGATTTCCTCCAAGCTTTGCATTTTCCAAGCCCACGAATGTGCGGGACCGCAAGGTCGCCGTGGTAACTGTGTGAGAGAATTGCCGTTACGATGCCATCGTGTGTGTTGAGAGGGAATATTATGCATCTCGAGGGGAGAGGGAGAAACATTAATGTGATGTGAAATATGTATAGAATTTGAAAGAGTGCCTATGAAACAGACGGTATGTATGCTCAGCTTTCTGCCCAAGGTGGGCATTGCACGCGGTGGACACCGCCTGTGGTGGACACCGTCCCTGGTGGACACCGCCTGTGGTGGACACTGGCCGTGGTGGACACCAGCCATAGTGGACACTAGCCGTGGTGGACACTGCCCGTGGTGGACACTGCCCGTGGTGGACACTGCCCGTGGTGGACACTGATAGTGTCCTTATACCCAAGGTGGCACCAAGCGCCGCCTGTGGTGGCTGGTCTGAGTGGGGAGAGGGAGCAATGCACTCCGGTGAACACGAGACGGTGGTGCTCCTCAATCGCGTCGCGACACAGTCCCTCGTGAGCCGCACGCGGCTCCGAGCCGCAGGTTACAGATCACTGCTCATGGTGAACTGGACTTCCATGGTGAACTGGATTCCCATGGTAAACTGGACTCCCATGGTAAACTGGACTCCCATGGTAAACTGGACTCCCATGGTAAACTAGACTCCCATGGTAAACTGGACTCCCATGGTAAACTGGACTTCCATGGTGAATTTGACTTCCATGGTGAACTGGACTCCCAATGTGAACTGGACTCCCATGGTGAACTGGACTCCCATGGTGAACTGGACTCCCATGGTGAACTGGATTCCCATGGTAAACCGGACTTCCATGGTGAACTGGACTTCCATGGTGAACTGGACTCCCAATGTGAACTGGACTCCCATGGTAAACTGGACTCCCATGGTAAACTGGACTCCCATGGTAAACCGGACATCCATGGTGAACTGGACTCCCATGGTAAACCGGACTTCCATGGTGAACTGGACTTCCATGGTGAACTGGACTCCCAATGTGAACTGGACTCCCATGGTGAACTGGACTTCCATGGTGAACTGGACTCCCATGGTGAACTGGATTCCCATGGTAAACTGGACTTCCATGGTAAACTGGACTTCCATGGTGAACTGGACTCCCATGGTGAACTGGACTCTCATGGTAAACTGGATTCCCATCGTGAACTGGACTTCCATAGTCAGAAGTCGGCAACCAAAACAACAAGTTGAGCCATTTTGTTCGAATTTCAAAAGGCGCACCGCAACTCCTAAAGGAGCCACCTCAAGGGCCTCAGGAGCCGCAGGTTCGCCGAGCCCTGGAGAGGGTTCTCGAGCCAAGTCTGCCGTGCGATCCGCGGTGCTTCACGGAGCGCGAGAGGCAATGGCTTAGTTTACACCTTGGCGCTGTGGATTGCGGGCAATCGAGAGCAATGGGGCGGAACAGGAGAGAGAGAGAGAGGGCGCGGGATAACCTCCCCCGCCAGTGGTCTGACCCCAGACTGCCGGTCCTTCCCGGCAGCAGTCGTTTCAGCAGCAGCAGCAGCAGAAGGGCACCGCCCGGTAGACAATGTGAACTGTTAGACTCAAGATTGTTGTTTTACTAGACCAGGTGAGCCCCACTGAGCTGCAATGTTGCTCGTTTTCAGAAGCGTACTGGCCACAAATTATAGCTCAACGAAGTGGCTTATCACGTGATGTTGACTCTGAATGTGGAGGGAAAAAACCGGAGGACCCGGAGAAAAATCTTCGCGACCACGGGGAGAAAGAGAGAGACGCAGACTCCAAATATACAGCAGCAGCAGCAGGCGTTAGAGTCGGGGTAGAACCCACGAACCTCCTGCACACCAGGCGAGGTAGTTAACATCTTGCCACCTCGACAAGCCGCGGCTGCCTTGCCTTTGGCGTTGGAGGGCAATGTTTTAACGCAGGGCAGCTGCATCCAAGACAGCTGGCAAGGCTAACGTGGAGTGAAACTTCTGTACCCACGGCCCCAGGTCTCACACACACGGCTGGCCTGCCTGAGAGAGGAACTCACGCGCCGTTTTAGTTGCAGCGAACATGTTGAAAACGAAAGCACGACGCGCATCAGATGCCTCGTGATATCCCAGAACCAAAATCTTTATTTATACTTGAGGAATCCGATGAGCTATGAAGCTCTTTTTCACAGATGTCTTGTAGGGGTGGATCTGAGCCGATCCTCTCCCCCACCTCCTCCAACTCTTTTCCCCCACGCGCTGCTTCGGCGACCGTCACTGACCCGCATGGTGAAGTATGGTCAAACAAACTTGCACATCCCATTGACACGCTTGGCTACATACGGTGCGAGGGAAGCTCAGCATGCATACGAACATACCCGCAGCATCAGCAGCGATCATCACCACCTACTGGCAACTCCCATCCCCCCCCACCCTCCCCAGGTCTCTCTTGCAATGAGACTACTGTCCGAGCCTCTTTACGTTCTCGGCTGGAGTTCTCAGCTGGATACAATAACAACAACAACACATCAACTTGAACTTCATCCAATCAGCGGATTGACAGAGAGGCTGTAAATCGTTGAATCCATTGAATGCGAGATGTAATTGTATTTGTGTTATGTACTTTAATATACATTTTATTTTCTGCACCCATTGGTGGCTTGAAATCTGCGATGGTGTAGTTTTTCACAATACTGGGAGTGCATTGTATGGTGTATCTGGGAAGTCTCAATTATCTATGTTTGTGTTATTACATGAACATCTCTCTGCTTCAGGAATACTGGTTGGATATTAAACCATGGTCACTGAGTTGTGGTCAAGATATTTGAAGGAGGGGGAAGTATTTGTGGCTGTGCGTGTATGCATGCGTCCATGTGTGTGTGTGTCGTCGCCTGTTCGTCTGCAAGCATGTGTAGTGATGTGCCTGTGGGTGCCCGTGTACTTGTGTTCGTACTTGTGTGTATCTTTGTATCTATGTGTGTGTGCGTCTTTGTGCTCGCTAACAGCACTTGTCCCAACAGCGCGCCGCGCTACGAACCCGGCGACCCCAGATCCATTCTCGCTCACGGCCAACATCAGTGACGGTTATCTGAACCAGGTCTTGGGCCTCACCGAGGTCGACTCAGCCTCAAATGAGTACCTGGCGCGGTGTGTAAACATCGCTACTGGGGAGACAAAGGCGGCCGGGCGTGGTGCTGGCCACCCACCCCCTCGTGTGCCGTGCCTGCCTTAATATGTGCTCATTAAAAGCACTTGCCCCAACAGTATGTTAAGGCTATACGGGGTATTTTTGTCTTTGTAATTGTGTGTGTGCGCGCGAGCGTGTAAGTTTTGCCAAATTGGATGGTGAGTCCTGAAAGAACTGCACATTATCCTTTGACATGCGAAGCTCCGTTAGCCGAGAAATTAATCAGCGGGTGAATGAGTGGCTGCGTGAGTAACTGAGTGAGTGGGTGAGTGAAAGAGTGAGTGAATGGCTGTATGAGTGAGTGGCTGGGTGAGTAAATAATGAGCGGGTGAGTAAATAAGTGAGCGGGTGAGTGGCTGGTTGAGTGGGTGAGTGGCTGGGTGAGTGAATGAGTGAGCGGGTGAGTGAGTTGGCGGGTGATAGAATGGCTGGGTGAGTAAATGAGGGACCGGATGAGTGAATGAGTGAGCGGGTGAGTTGTTGGGTGAGTGAGTGACTGGGTGGGTGAGTGAGTAAGCGGGTGAGTGAGTTGTTGGCTGAATGAGTGGTTGAGTGAGTGAGTGGCTGGGTGAGCAAATGAGTGGGTGGGTGGGTGAGTAAATGAGTGAGCAGTTCAGTGAACAAGTGACCTGGTGAGTGGCTGGATGAGTGAGAGAGTGAGCAGGCGAGTTAGTTGGTGGGTGAGTGAGTGGCTGAGTAAGTGGGTGAATGAGTAGGTGAGTGTGTGAGTGAGCGAGCGAGTGAGCGGATGAGTGAGTGGTTGTGTGAGTGAACGACCGTGCGAGTAAATTAATGGCTGTGTGAGTGAACGAGCGACCGTGCGAGTGAGTGAATGGCTGTTTGAGTGAACGAGCGAGCGTGCGAGTGAGTGAATGAGTGCCTCAGTGAGTAGAAGATGCCGGGCAGCGTGGTGCTGCGGGGTATGCCACGTGTCTCGGTGTGGATCCGCGTGGCGTGACGCTGCCGGCACGAGTCGACGGCGAGGGGCACAACGCAGCGAAAGCACTGGCCGCTATCACGACGGGCCAGGGTCTGTCCACTCTGACAGGCTCCCTTCCAGGGGAACGTGTCACTTCCACAACTGGCTCTGGGGCCCTTGCCAATCTCGTTGAGCGTCCCTCCCCCCACCCCCACCCGTGCCGGCAGGAGCAGGGAGACTCTGGCTGTGGCATCATCGTCATCATCATCGTCATCATCATCATCGGGGTAACTCTTGGGTCAGGCTGTGCTCGCGGTTGGTGCGGCGAGAAGGTCGTGGATGTGAGCCCCGTTGGGGGGGTGGGGGGGGTCACCAATGTTCCGAGAGGGACTCTTATTATTACTGTTATTATTGTTATTATTGTTATTATTGTTGTTGTTATTGTTAGTATTGTTATTATTGTAGTTATTGTTATTGTTGTTATTATTATTGCTATTATTGTTATTATTATTGTTATTGCTATTATTGTTATTATTGTTATTATTATTGTTATTAGTATTGTTATTAGTATTGTTATTAGTATTGTTATTATGATTGTTATTATTATTGTTAGTATTGTTATTAGTATTGTTATTATTATTGTTATCCTTCTTGGCCTCTTTTTGTTTTTATCGGATCACGGAAAAGTTGCCATCGCCAGGCCACGCTGTGACGTCACACACACGAGGGCTATCGCTGACCAGCCCCCCCCCCCGTCCCCCCATAATGGGTCCCCTTTGTTTCAAAATGAACTGGACAAGAGCCCAGAGGCCCCAATATCACATCCTGACGTCACTTGTTATTTAAACTTCAATTTATTTATTTAGTTATATATGACGATTGCTGAACAGACTCAAAGGGCCAAAAATGCCTTTCGGCCAGCAACAGTCAGCACGATTAACGGTGTAAGAGATAACCGCTCGAACGCGAGCTCCCAGTCGCCTTTTGTAAGTGAAGACGTTTCTTACGTTGAGCAGAGTTGTGGCTAGAGCTCCAGAAAAAACGTCCAAAGTGCAGCAGTGCGAAGGAAGAAGCAGAAATGAGTTAAATTTGTTGACCAGAAGTGCATTGTTTGAATCCGTGGGTAAATGAGTGGGTCGTTGAGTCAGTGGGTGGGTGAGTGGGTGGGTGAGTGAGTGGGAGAGTGAGTGATTGTGTGAGTGAGTGAGTGATTGTGTGAGTGGGTGATTGTGTGAGTCAGTGGGTGGGTGAGTGAGTGGGTGGGTGAGTGATTGTGTGAGTGGGGGAGTGAGTGAGTGATTGTGTGAGTGAGTGGGGGAGTGAGTGAGTGGGGGAGTGAGTGAGTGGCGGAGTGAGTGGGTGGGTGAGTGAGTGATTGTGTGAGTGAGTGAGTGGGGGAGTGAGTGGGGGAGTGAGTGGGTGAGTGAGTGGGTGAGTGAGTGGGGTTATGAGTGATTGTGTGAGTGAGTGAGTGGGGGAGTGAGTGGAGGGGGGGTGGGTGGGTAGGTGAGTGAGTGATTGTGTGAGTAAGTGAGTGAGTGGGGGAGTGAATGAGTGAGTGGGTAAGTGAGCGAGTGGGGTTATGAGTGATTGTGTGAGTGAGTGGGGGAGTGAGTGAGTGGGGGAGTGAGTGGGAGGGTGAGTGGGGGAGTGAATGGGGGGGGGGGGGTTAGTGGGTGGGTAGGTGAGTGAGTGATTGTGTGAGTGAGTGGGGGAGTGAGTGAGTGAGTGGGGGAGTGAGTGAGCGAGTGAGTGAGTGGGTGGGTGAGTGAGTGGGTGAGTGGGTTAGTGAGTGAGTGAGTTGGGGAGTGAGTGATTGTGTGAGTGAGTGGGGGAGTGAGTGAGTGGAGAAGTGAGTGAGGGGGGGGGGTGAGTGGGAGAGTGAGTGAGTGGGGGAGTGAGGGGGGGGTGAGTGGGGGAGTGAGTGAGTGGGGGAGTGAGCGAGTGAGTGAGTGGGTGGATGGGTGAGTGAGTGGGTGAGTGGGTTAGTGAGTGAGTGGGGGAGTGAGTGATTGTGTGAGTGAGTGGGAGAGTGAGTGATTGTGTGAGTGAGTGAGTGATTGTGTGAGTGGGTGATTGTGTGAGTCAGTGGGTGGGTGAGTGAGTGGGTGGGTGAGTGATTGTGTGAGTGGGGGAGTGAGTGAGTGATTGTGTGAGTGAGTGGGGGAGTGAGTGAGTGGGGGAGTGAGTGAGTGGCGGAGTGAGTGGGTGGGTGAGTGAGTGATTGTGTGAGTGAGTGAGTGGGGGAGTGAGTGGGGGAGTGAGTGGGTGAGTGAGTGGGTGAGTGAGTGGGGTTATGAGTGATTGTGTGAGTGAGTGAGTGGGGGAGTGAGTGGAGGGGGGGTGGGTGGGTAGGTGAGTGAGTGATTGTGTGAGTAAGTGAGTGAGTGGGGGAGTGAATGAGTGAGTGGGTAAGTGAGCGAGTGGGGTTATGAGTGATTGTGTGAGTGAGTGGGGGAGTGAGTGAGTGGGGGAGTGAGTGGGAGGGTGAGTGGGGGAGTGAATGGGGGGGGGGGGGTTAGTGGGTGGGTAGGTGAGTGAGTGATTGTGTGAGTGAGTGGGGGAGTGAGTGAGTGAGTGGGGGAGTGAGTGAGCGAGTGAGTGAGTGGGTGGGTGAGTGAGTGGGTGAGTGGGTTAGTGAGTGAGTGAGTTGGGGAGTGAGTGATTGTGTGAGTGAGTGGGGGAGTGAGTGAGTGGAGAAGTGAGTGAGGGGGGGGGTGAGTGGGAGAGTGAGTGAGTGGGGGAGTGAGGGGGGGGTGAGTGGGGGAGTGAGTGAGTGGGGGAGTGAGCGAGTGAGTGAGTGGGTGGATGGGTGAGTGAGTGGGTGAGTGGGTTAGTGAGTGAGTGGGGGAGTGAGTGATTGTGTGAGTGAGTGGGAGAGTGAGTGGAGAAGTGAGTGAGGGGGGGGTGAGTGGGGGAGTGAGTGGGGGAGTGAGTGAGTGAGTGGGGGAGTGAGTGAGTGAGTGAGTGGGGGGAGTGAGGGGGGGGGGTGAGTGGGGGAGTGAGTGAGTGAGCGAGTGAGTGAGTGTTGAGTGGGGGAGTGAGTGAGTGAGTGGGGGAGTGAGTGAGTGAGTGAGTGGGGGAGTGAGTGGGGGAGTGAGTGAGTGAGTGGGGGAGTGAGTGAGTGAGTGGGGGAGTGAGTGAGTGAGTGGGGGAGTGAGGGGGGGTGAGTGAGTGAGTGAGCGAGTGAGTGAGTGTTGAGTGGGGGAGTGAGTGAGTGAGTGGGGGAGTGAGTGGGGGAGTGAGTGAGTGAGTGGGGGAGTGAGTGAGTGAGTGGGGGAGTGAGTGAGTGAGTGGGGGAGTGAGTGAGTGAGTGGGGGAGTGAGTGAGTGAGTGAGGAAGCACTTTCAGGACAACAAAGTTAACTTCGAGCTGTCAGTGTGTGCATCACCCCACGCTCGTGTTTTGCGTGGAGACGCCTTTGACTTCTGAATCGTAACGGGAGCCAAGTCGTCGGCTTACAAATGTAATCAGATTACTTTCACTCCCCCACTCACTCACAAATATAATAAGATTACAGACGCCTCTAGCCATCGTTGGAAGACCCATTCAGCGACCGGTTTCGTCTGTTAAAAAAAATATCTCCGCAAAAATGTATCTAAATGGAAATCCACGAAATAAAAGTGGCCTTCAAACGAGCGAAAGAGAATGATTATTATTATTATTTGAAATATATTTTATCAAACTATCTGGGATCTAGGCTGCCCGGCGCTCTTGCCAGATTCGTGGCAACAGCTGAGCAACAAAAGACAAAAGGGGACCGCGTTTCGCTGGCAAACCTTCGAGCCCCGGGAGAAAGAACGGCGTGTTCTTGATTGTTTCAGAGTGCCAAACGCCGGTCCACCCCACTGCCACTCACCATACAGCACAACACACGTTGTTCCACTACCACTCGGCGCGACAATAACTAGACCACCCACAGGTGACGGACACAATAACGCGGTGGTAATTAACGGGCGTGTGCGTGCGCGTGTTGGCACGACGGAGTTACGGGGAGGTTGGTGAGCGCCGAGCTGACGAACCCGGCGACCCCAGTTAAATTCCTCCCACACCAAATTCACGGACGACATCGCTGGCGAATGTCCGAACCGGTTCTCATTCCCCACTGTCCCCTTCAGCTCGACCCAGCAGTTAATGAGCACCTTGGGGAAACAAAGGCGGGAGCCCGTTGAGTTCCGGACACGCCACCCACTCGTGCACCATTCCGGCCTTAATAGGTGCTCGCTAACAGCGCTTGTATCAACAGCCTATTAGGCTAAGCGTGTGGATCAGTGTCTGTGTGTGTTCACACAGTGGGGAGCGGTAGAGTAGCCACCCCAGTTCGATTCCCGTTCACGGTCAACATCGGTTACTACTATTTCAACCGGCCCTGGGCCTCCCCTAGGTCGACTCAGCCTCAAATAAGTACCTGGTGCTGTGTGTAAACATCACCACTGGGGATACAAAGACGTCCGGGCGTGGTGCTGGCCACCCACCCACTCGTGTGCCGTGCAGGCCTTCATAGCTCCTACTCGCTTACTGCAGTTGCCATGACGGTCTGTGAAGGCTAAACGGGCGTAGTGGGTGTCTTTGTCTGTGTTGTGTTGGCACAGCGGAGATCGTGGGTTGGACATCTGGCAGCCACCCTGATCAGTGAACTCACAACACCGAGGTCTGTCCCGTCACCACGTTGCGAGCAAACCTGCGCCAACTTGTTGCCATGCATGCTCACGGCACAACCCTTGTGCCAACCCACTGCTGGATGGGGGCCTACCCACGAAAATGTTTTACATCTAAAGGAAGATCTGAAAATCCCAACAAGTCTGAAAAAGATTAGAAATTTCCCCTAAAAGTACGAAAAATACGAAACGCAAATATTTTGAATCGGAAACCCACCCCTATTGTATGTTGAACTTATGTTGAACTTATTTCGCATCGTATGTAGCCTACCAGCGGACTCCACTAGCCACTAGTGGGTGCTCGCTAACAGAGCTTGCCCCGACAGTCGACGAAGCGAGAAACAGGGGAGGATCACAGTACATTGCCTGGAAAATGTCAACAAAACAACTTAAATGTACAGGTTAGCCGTACAGCTCGGCGATTTGCGTCTATCGATCTAGATTGTTGTCCTTCCCCCGCAGATCCGATTAGTACGGTTGGCTAAGTACGGTGCGAAAGAAGTTCCAACAAGACAGTCGGTAAAAAATATATATATAACAACGTGATGCAGCGCATGGGGCAGATGGCTCGAAAATGGCTGCATTCATGTCCTCAACAATTCTACGGCTTCCCTACGACGGGTGTCACGTTGTCACGAAATGGAAACATTTCAATTCGGATCGCTCGGGTCAGGCCATTTCGTGGGTGTCGGGATGAAGGAGAGACGTAGCGCGTCGAGAGTTGGAACTGGCCAGCGGATGTCCCCTAGAACCAGGCAGGGGTCGACGAAGTTTCGAAGACGAAGAAGATTTGTTTAATTTTCGATTTAAAGCTTTCGTGACTGCAAGGATTCATCTTCTTTGGTTCTTTCGGTAAAGTCACGTAGAATGAGAATAAAATAATAAATTGATAAAATAAAATAACACAATAATATTCTCACGACGTTTCGGCCATAACACAAGCGGCCTTCATCAGGTGAAGGGACGAGACTGTCTGGTAGGACAGCGCTGGAGTGTCCTACCAGACAGTCTCGTCCCTTCACCTGATGAAGGCCGCTTGTGTTGTGGCCGAAACGTCGTGAGAATATTATTGTGTTAATTTATTTTATCAATTTATTATTTTATTCTCATTCTACGTGACTTTACCGAAAGAACCAAAGAAGAAGATTTGTTTAGCTTGTTTTTTTTGTCTTTGACCAACATATCGAGAGCCGCATCAGTCGCGGCTCTCGCGACACAAACACAGACACGGCCGGTATACAGCACAAGATGA
Organism: Petromyzon marinus; assembly: GCF_048934315.1. Taxonomy (NCBI): domain Eukaryota; kingdom Metazoa; phylum Chordata; class Hyperoartia; order Petromyzontiformes; family Petromyzontidae; genus Petromyzon; species Petromyzon marinus. Next base: position 1,346,369 of record NC_133717.1, on the reverse strand, counting down.
CAACACCAACACACATTCTGACCTTGAACAACAAAATAGGTGATGTAATAAACTGCGCCCAGTTACTTTTTTTCCCCCTCCGCTGTTAGTTATTCTTCAACAACACAGTTTGACTGTTGTACATTTGGTTGTCACGAAGACATTCCATGGTGGCATCCGTGCACTTATCTTGACGTTAAGTTACGTTTAAGGGGGTTTTTTTTGTAAACACGGCTGCCCGCAAACGACGGCCAAAGAGCCGCAAGGGGGAAGCCAAAGAGCCGTCGCTTGCGGCTCCGGAGCCGCACGCTCGCCGACCCCTGTCCTAGGCGATTCTAACATTCGCGCTAGGGGCGCTGTGTGCTGGGCGAATGGGCCCAGTAGATGACACACCGTGACTACTCTTTTGGGCGTCACGGTGGCGAGATGTTCACTACCTTGCCTGGTACACAGGACGACGTGGGTTTGATCACGAACCTGACGCCTGCTGTATATTTGGAGCGTACATGTCTCTCTCTCTCTCTCCCCGTGGCCGTGTGGATTTTTCACTGGGTCCACCGGTTTTTTTTTCCCTCCACATTTAGAATCAACATGAGTTTAGATATTTGGCTGCAAAAAAAATTCCACATCGTACGCCCACTTCGTTGAGTTATTATTTATGGTAATATCACTTCTACAAAAGAGCTATAAAGCAGCTCATTGGGCCTTACCTGGTGAAATAAAAATAGTAAAATATCAATGAGAATAGGTTTTCCCCTTTTTCTGGCAACAAAACAGGTGTTAAGATGTTAAAACACCAAACTGAAACCTTTTACAAGATTCCTTGTAAACACCAAACTGAAACCTTTTACATTATTCCTTGTAAAAGATTTCAGTTTGGCGTTTTAACATCTTAACACCTGTTTTGTTGCCAGAAAAAAGGGGAAAATCTATTCTCAAATTTTGGTACTGGCAAAGGAGGCCCCATGATGTAGCAATATCATCTCACTAGCTTGTATTTTATTCCACATAAAGCTACGTGCTGTGAAGAAGGGCCAACCTTGTCTATTAACATACTTTTATCTTTTACGGCCACACAGTTATTATTTGTGTTGAGTTGTTGTTATTGATTGGGCACCACTGCCAACCCAGCAGCAGCGTCACCGAATGCTTTACCGTCTCCATCCATGCACAGTAGCGGCGGCGCACGGATATAAATAAATATATACACGCTGCCTCCAAAGAAAGTGCTCATCGCATGCAAATTAAACCAAAAAAATATCAATTCGCAGAGCTGCATTTACATACTCGCCAAGCTGCATTAGCTTCCGGCTGCCGAACGATTACAATACAAAGTCGCGCTCATTGCACGCGAGTTGCTTGCCACAAATGATCCACCACAACACCTCGCTGATCTCGTCAAGGAGCGTAAAGCATCCCCATCATCATCACGCGAACTCCGCTCATCCTCACAGCAGCAGCGGCAGCAGCAGCGGCTTTTGGCGAGCCCGCTGCTGTCACCGCATCGCGCGCTTACAGACGCGCTTTTGCGGCCGTCTGGAACGCTCTTACATCCGATATTAGGGAGGCACTGGAGCTACGCACTTTTAAATCTCGACGGAAAACGAATTTCTTGATAACAGATTTTTTTATGTTTTGTTTTTTTTGTCCTTCCCTCGTCACCGCCGATTAGCACTGTTGCCTATGTACTGTGTGAAAGAGGTTCAACGTACATGCTTTTAAAACAAATGACATCTACCGGTATTTGTCAGCCGTCTGCTGGATGCAGGCATCCCTGCGATGTGTCCCATCATGGAGGTTATTTGACCATACTTCACCCCGCTTGTGATTGAGGGTTGCTGAAGGAGGGGAGCCGGCGATCGTTTTAAATATCATTCCTCACTGAGCGCAGTGCGCTAATCATTGTCCCACAACTCCCCGAAGACTCCTGCGTACATATAAAGATAAAGATCCCCCGTATAGCCTTTAACAGACTGTTGGGGCAAATGCTGTTAAGGCCAGAATGGCACGTTAGGGGGTGGGTGGTCATCTCTACGCCCGACCGCCTTTGTCTCCCCAGTGGTAATGTTTACACACCGCACCAGGTACTAATTTGACGCTGAGTCGACCTAAAGGAGGCCCAGGACCGGTTCGGATAATCGTCACCGGTGTTGGCCGTTGAGCGGGAATCGAACATACTCGAGCGTTCGCGTAACTTTACACGTGGGTCAGGGCATAGGCCCAGTGGTGTACAGGCGGTGCAACTGCACTGGAGCGAGCGTCTCCTGCCCAGGCTCCCAGGACTATGAAAAGGGAAGGAACTTGAGCGGTGGGTGCCATTTCATTCCTCACACGAGGAGCCATGCCTGCCCATATATTGGGAATACGTTGGCTATACTGATACCATGGGTTTTACGCAGTATGATGCCGGGTTTTATTTTATTTTTTGCAGTCGTTGCTGATTGTTCTGAACCCATAGAATCCACTAACACTTGAGAACCCGGCTTAGATTACAGACAGGTAGCCGGAACTGAATTTGAACCCAGGCTGTCAACGGTGCTCGCTCAGTTGCTTCTGGCAATGATGAGTCCCGTGCCGAGCTACGCGGGCCACCTCTAGTACACACACACACACATATATATTTTAGTAGGGCAGGCTTCTGTTTCAGTGTAACACAAGTAGTGCCAAGGTCACGCGTGGCTTTACAGCGTGTTGGGACATGCCGTGCAGCAGCGATCAGGTGACGTTGAATGTATCGAAACAGACACTGCAGACACTGCCGGCGACCAGCAGCTCACTCAACGCCACTCGCGACCACGGAGATCGCCGGCTCGACTCGGTCTCCCGGGGCCGACAGCGATGCGGCGCGCCGTTGATTTCCTGGGTCAGGGCCACGTGCGAAACGGAAGGGCGAAATGTGAGTCGCTCAGAACCCTCCGTCACCCGACACAGCCAGACCGATTAAACTGTCACGTGGTGTACAAAGCGAGTATCGACGGCAGCTCGAGAATCGTAAGGGACAAGAGACGGCAAGTGGGAGTGTAATCAGGCAGTCATAATAGCCGTGTCTACGGCTCGATTCAGGGCCTTTCATCCCCAGGCATGACTCCTCCCTTGTCGTATTCACGTGCACGCAGAGGTCACTGGGATCACAGCGCTTGGATGAGCCAGAGGCACCACCGCTCATCCCCCCCCACCTACTCCCCCACACTCTTTGATTCCCGCGAAGCCATTCATGAAGTGCAAAGAAAAATATCCCTCATGTAGCCATTTAGGGGCAAGTGCTGTGAGTGAGCACCTGTTGGCCAGGCCAACAATCACGCTCTGTCGCCTTCGTCTCCCAGTGTTCATTATTTGCAACGCGCCACATCAATGTGATAACTTACGGCTGAGGTCCCAGGACCCGTTCAGATATTTGCCACTGATGTCAATCGTGGCTAGGAATAGGAACTCAGGTTTCTGGATTCGTAGCAGAGTGCGTTAACAACAACATTTTCACTCCACACAACGACAAAGATCTCCCCGTCTAGCCTTCACAGACTGCTGGGGCAAGTGGCCTAGGGCCAGTAACACCTCTGACGGCCGGCGCGGCGCACGAGGGGGTGAGTGGCCAACACCACGCACGCTCTGATGGTTTACGCACCGCACCAGGTACTTATTTAAATGATAATTCAATCTAGGGGCGGCCCAGGACCGGTTCATATAATTGTCACTGGCGTTGGTCGTGAGCGGGAATTGTTCTAACCGCTACACTACCGCTACACTGCTAATCCACACACACATACACGAGTACATGCATACTCTATGACAGATCGTGTCTGCGTGTGATTTTTCACTCACAGAAATCAATGCACTCTATCACTCTGACCGCTGTCATTATTCGAGGTGTAATATTATCGATGCCGTGTTATTTCATGAAAATTGATTTTACGTCAGCGCACACGATGTTCTTACCGATTCTGAAATATCGGGACTCCCAGATTAGAGAAGGGGGCCGCTTACTCACCGCAGACGAGACGTCAAAGGTAAAGGCTGCTCGGGAAAATTACGTTTCGCGAGCATCTATTGAGGCCGGAAAACGAGTGGTTTGGCCAGCACCATTGATTTTGATTTGATTTGAAATGTTGTTGTTAACGCACTCTGCTCACCGCAGGACCCCCGAAGGCCCGAGGTGCCGAGTGATCAGCTTGAGACGAATGTTCGAGAGAGGTGGGCAAGAGAGACGATGCTTACACACTGCGACCAGGTTATCATTTGAAGGCTGAGTCGACGACCTATGGGAAGGGGTCGGTCCAGTTACCAGTCCCCTCTCACGTTAAGCCCTGGCCAGGAATCGGATCGAGGTCACCGGGTTCGTAGCGCAGTGGTGTAAACACTGCGCCACCACTCTCCACATTACAGACAAAGAGACCTCCTCCCTCCCGTATAGCCTGTGCTGTTAGTGAGCACCTATATATGCACACGAGGGGGAGTGTGACCAGCACCACGCCGGGCCATCTTTGTTTGCACACAGCACCAGGTACTCGTTTTTAGACTGAGGCGACTTACGGGAGGCCCTAAGTCGACTCAGCCTCAGAATGGTTCAAATAATCGTCACTGGTGTTAGCCGTGAGCAGGAACCGAAGCCGGGTCGCCAAGTTCGTAGCGCAGCGCGCTAACCACAGCACTACATACCACTCATACACGCGTACCGTGTGTATAGATCGTAATTCAATTAGAGCGCTTAAGTCAACCCATAAGTGGCTTAAAGCCTTTCTATGCTGTGTCGTAATGGAGGTTACTTTCACCATACTTGACCTCGCTGGTTAGTGTAAGTGTGAGTTAGTGTGAGTAAGTGTGAGTGTGAGTAAGTGTAAGTGAGTGTGAGTAAGTGTGTGTGAGTAAGTGTGAGTGAGTGTAAGTGTGAGTTAGTGAAAGGGGTGGGGTTCAGGACCGTTTGCAGGTTCTCTGCCAGCCGTCACCGATGTTAGCAGTGGCCAGGAATTGAACTCGGCAAACCGGGTCCATAGCGCAGTAGGTATACTTTTATTTTGGAAGTGCCTTTGAATTGACTCCTATTGAAGGGACTCCTATTGAAGTAACTCCTATTGAAGTGACTCCTATTAAAGTGACTCCTGTTTAAGTGACTCCGATTGAAGGGACTCCTATTAAAGGGCCTCCCATTGAAGTTACTCCTATTGAAGTGACTCCTATTGAAAGGACTCCAGCACCCCCCCCCCCCCCCCCCCCCATTAATCGCATCCCTATTTTATCACTAGTTATATACTGAATTATATATTTGGGTGCTACCCTGGTGCCTGATGTAATCATAATGACAGTACTTTCATGGCGCTTAAATGCATCTGTAATACAATGCACTGGTAATTACAACCCACTGGGCACCAGCCAGCCAGTTCGATCCCATCTCGCAGCGGGGAGTAGTTGAAGCAGAGCTTGCACGATTCTTAAATCCCTCCGCCTGTTTCCACGCAGCCGAACAAATGGGTTCACACGGGTGAGCTGATTGGCTGGTCGCGCGTGGTGAGGTTAAAGGTTGTTCTCCCCTGTGGTCGCGTGGATTTTTTTTCTCCAGGTACGCATTCCTGTCCCCTCCACCCCCCTCCACATTAAGAATCAACGTCACGCGTTTAGAGTGTTTGGCTGCTGCTATAAATGTCCACGCGATGATGATGGTAAGCCACTTCGTTGAGATATCATTTGTGATGGCCAGGTGGCTTCTGAAAAATAGCTGCATAGCAGTTCAGTGGGCTTCACCTGGTAAAATAAAATGAAAAGTGTGGATTCTCCCATCTCTTCAAAGACGTCTGACCAGCGTGGAAGAGTAGACCAATGTCACCCACAAGAGGGGTGTCTTTCCAATGCTACCTGTAGGGGAGGCCCTTCGGCCGGCAGTGCCGTGAGCGGAGCAATTACATAGCTCCACCCTTATAGTTGACAGTATTTACAGTACTAAGATATATAACACTTCTGTAGAATAGGACTTGTGGACACCCCAGGTATTGTAGAATCACGGGGAGACCAGATTCTTATTCAGGGCTGCTCGCCGTTCCTTCCCTCCTCTTCCTCCACTCCACTCGCACTCCTCTCTCTCTCTCTCCACACTTCCACCCGTGGCGGGCACTCGCTAGCCGCCGTCCCTTCCTCCTTCCTCACTCCCTCTCTCGCGAGGCTACTCCTCACGTCCCAACCTTTTCCCCGCTCCCCCGGGACGTCTTCACTCCCAACTCCCCTCTCTCTCCACTCCTGTCCCGATCCCCCTTTTTTATCCCCCTTTCCTGGGGCTCCTTCCTTTCTGCCCCTCTTCCCGCGCTCGCCCCTCGTTGTGTCCTCTCCACTTGTAGTCATAATATAGGCACTTTTGGGGTGAGAGCGCGTAAATACAAATGTGTCGTTAAACCCACCACCACTCAACACAACCAATTAGTAAGGTTTTTGTCACAAATTAAAAAAAAAACATGCCAAATAGTTCCTAGTTAAACACACCGGTGTTTTGGAGAGTAAACAGTGGTTTACGTGACAAACCCTACTAATTGGCTGTGTCGAGTGGTGGCGGGTTTAAATGCAGATTAATATTTTTAGGTGATCTAACCCAAAAAAAAACAAATTATTAATAATATCGGTCGCGAAAGCGTACGTGTAAACTAACCAATTATATTGTTAGCCTAATACGTATACAATTATCCTGCAATCTGCACCGTGACATCATACATCTGTTACATATATAAATAGCATTGCACAGATTACCCTCACTATCATCTTAATTCAGAAATTGCATTAAACACACATTTTCAAACATTGCTTATACATGATTATCCCAGCGATCCAAGCACACATCTGTGTAATTGCCCTGCTCTGTGGATGTAATGTCATCGCATCCTAATGCATTGCACGCAGGGAGAGATGTAAATTACACTGCCAAGGCATTTAAACAAAACCAATTAAATCATTTCTCAACGGTCTTGGTATTATAAACTAAATGCCATACAAGACAATTAATGAACACGTCTAATGCAATATAACAAAGACAAAGCTCTCCCGTTTGGGTTTATAGGTTACCAGGGCCAAGTGCTATTATTGAGCACCGACTACTATTACTATTTTTATTTTACCCGGTAAGGCCCACTGAGCTATGTGGCTCTTTTTCAAAAGTGACTTGGCCACAAATGGTAGCCCAACGAAGTGGCTTATCACGTGGAAATGTATAACAGCCAATTACTCTAAACACATGTTGATTCTAAATGGGAAGGGGAAAACCGGAGGACCAAGAGAAAAATCCACGCGACCACGGGGAGAAAGAGAACATGCAAACTCCAAATATACAGGAGGCGTCACGGTCGGGATCGATCCCACGACGTCCGGTATACCAGGCGAGGTAGTTAACATCTCGAGCCATCATGGCTCGCACTCGAGACGTCGGTGTGTCCAGGGCGGTGCCCAGCGCAGTGCCCAGCGCAGTGCTCAGCAGGCGTTGTCTCCTCAGTGACATTCAATGACTGCATCAGGCACACATTTGAGGCTGAGTTGACACAGGGTTTATCCACGACAGGCTCAGATATTGTAACAAAAATAAAATAAAGAACGGGTACAACCCTGTGATTGTGCCTGTTCACACCATTGCTAGCAGAGGGGCCAGCATTAAAGGAATCTAGAGGGCAATTGGCCTACTCTTCCACGGTGGCCAGATTTGTTGGAAAAAGGTGGGAATAATCCCACTTTACCCTCATCATGCATAACCTGCCAATCGATTAATTCTGGTGAACCTATTTATACTGCGGAGTGAGCACTTAAATGGACTTCAAAGGTCATATATGATTTAAAAAGCCGTGTCCCAAGGGATAGAGACACTGAGCCAGCATCCTCTGAGATCCTGGGTTCAAGTTCAGGTTTCAGCTGCCTCTGTTCATACTGGGTCGACAAGCGGTGGCGGTTATATGCATTTTGTATGTATGTATGTTGTATGTATGTTGAACTTCTTTCGCACCGTATGTGCTAATCGGAGGTGCGGATTGGTGGCTGCAGATGTTTGGGACGTGGTGGAAACGCGGCTTTTTATTGGACAGAGGCAAATGAATTTGCTCGTGAGTTGTTAGCTTCTTTTTTTGTATGGGGTTTCAAGTTTTACGTTGATTTATTTTCTTAACCAGACGAAAGAACTCAAGATATCTGGATGAATGTCGTCAATATATATGTGTGGACATTCTTTGGATCTTTCAGTAAAGCCATGTAGATAGAAACATAATAAAAAATATCACGACGTTTCGATCGCAACACAAGCAATCGTCATCAGGTGAAAAAAAATATAGCGGGAGAGCTGCTGAGGCAGGATGTTATATAGGTTTGAGATGGGCGTAGCCCAAGGGTAAGTGGGCGGGGCTAGAGAGGGAATTTGCATGTCAATGTAAGATCGGAGAGCTGTTGAAGCAGAATGTTATATAGGTTTAAGATGGGTGTAGCCCAAGGGTAAGTGGGCGGGGCTAGAGAGGGAATTTGCATGTCAATGTAAGATCGGGGAGAGCTGTTGAAGCAGGATGTTATATAGGTTTAAGATGGGTGTAGCCCAAGGATAAGTGGGCGGGGCTAGAGAGGGAATTTGCATGTCAATGTAAGATCAGAGAGCTGCTGAAGCAGGATGTTATATAGGTTTGAGATGGGCGTAGCCCAAGGGTAAGTGGGCAGGGCTAGAGAGGGAATTTGCATGTCAATGTAAGATCGGAGAGCTGTTGAAGCAGGATGTTATATAGGTTTGAGATGGGCGTAGCCCAAGGGTAAGTGGGCGGGGCTAGAGAGGGAATTTGCATGTCAATGTAAGATCGGAGAGCTGCTGAAGCAAGATGTTATATAGGTTTGAGATGGGCGTAGCCCAAGGGTAAGTGGGCGGGGCTAGAGAGGGAATTTGCATGTCAATGTAAGATCGGAGAGCTGTTGAAGCAGGATGTTATATAGGTTTGAGATGGGTGTAGCCCAAGGGTAAGTGGGCGGGGCTAGAGAGGGAATTTGCATGTCAATGTAAGATCGGAGAGCTGTTGAAGCAGGATGTTATATAGGTTTAAGATGGGCGTAGCCCAAGGGTAAGTGGGCGGGGCTAGAGAGGGAATTTGCATGTCAATGTGAGATCGGAGAGCTGATATACCTCCACGGTGACGCAGCTGTGGAGGTGGCCATTGTATTGTGAGAGATTAGCATGTCAATGTAAGCGAACTACCGCAACGGTGGCTGTGTTCATGAGACATCCAGCTCGTTAAAAAACGAGGGACACCGCCAATTTGAGGACAAGGAGCAACGGTGGCTGTGTTAGTGAGACATTTAGCGTGTACGTAACTCAGAAAGTTGGAAATAACTGCTAACATCGGCAGGTAGGATGGAAACATCACAGCCAGTTATGACTTAAACTGGTTAATAACGTCCTTCCTTCTCGGTTGAAATTATGTCGCTGTTTATATATCGAATCTTTGTTGTTTGCCAGTGGTTTTGCAGAGTACCTTCGTCTGGCAAAAATCAATTTCGTGTGTGCTCATAGCGTTAAAACAATGATCAGCCATGGCTGAGGTATTGGACCTACCATGTTTCAGATCTGCCTTATGTTCACGAACACGGTCTGAGACATGTTGCTTAGTTTCCCCAATGTAACTACTGCCGCAGACACAGCTTAGTTTGTAGACACCGGGGTATTGCATGTCAGGGATCACATCCTTCACAGATGGGATCAGATTACGATATTTTATGTACGATGTTAAATCGAACCTGGATCTTGTGTTTGCTCATGATTTTGAAAATCTTTTTGGTAACCACTGCTATGTATGGCAAGGTGATGGTTTTGATTGGGTCCTTAGATGGTTCTTTCCCAACGGTTGAGGTGATGGCTTTATGGATTGTGTAGTGCGAATAACCATTCATCTTGAGGGCTTGGTGTACGTGCTCCATTTCACTGGCTAGGTGGTGATGGTCGGAAATACGAGCCCTATGGTGTAGAGTTTTGATGAGGGAATTCTTCTGGGATGGATGGTGGTGGGAGTCAGGTTTTAGGTAGGCATCTGTATGGGTGGCTTTCCTGTAGACAGTGTTCCATTGAGCCATCTGGTCTCTTTTCGATTAACACATCCAAGAATGGTAATTTGCCATCCTTTTCCACCTCCATGGTGAATTTAATGGCTGGGTGTATGGAATTGATGTTGTTGAAGAATTGGCCCAGCGCTGGTAGGCCATGTGGCCAGATGACGTCATCTACGTATCTCTTCCACAAGGAAGGACGTATGTGTGTGAGCTGTAAATAAACCCCATTACACGAAACTTCGCCTGTTATATTTTCTTTTCTTTTAAGGTAGACCGAAATATTGACGAATGTTTCGAGTTGTATGTTGTTGCTGTTGTTTGTTGCTGTTGTTTGTTGTTGTTGTTTGTTGCTGTTGTTTGTTGTTGCTGTTGTTTGTTGTCGCTGTTGTTTGTTGTTGTTGTTGTTTGTTGTCGTTGTTGTTTGTTGTTGTACTTAGCACTACTAATCGTGTTTTGTAATCTTTGTTGTTGTAACGTCCTTACCCACCTCTACTGGACATCAGTGAAAAAAGAGCTTTATAGCTCATCGGATTCCTCCAGCATAAATATTCTTATTCTGTGTGGGGTGGGTAGGTGATGGGGATGAGTGACGTCAGCAAGCACGAACCTGGCTCACTGCTGTGGGATGCGGTTGCCATCATCGCGCTGTAGTACGTGGTAACGTCACCAGTGAGCCAACCAGCCAGCAAAACTTGTTTTAAGTAAATAAGTAGAGCGATGGTGCTTGTGCACCACTGCCAATGCTAAAGCGTTACGGGCTACCGTTTTGCATCGCGAGCTTACCGCCCCATAGCCGCGAGGCCGCTGCGCGTGCACGTGAGTGCTGCGAGTTGAGTGAGTGAGCGATTCTACACAGGGCTCCATCACTCAAGGCTGAACCCCCCCCCCCCCCCCCCCATTACCTCTCCTCCTCTCCAAGGCTGAGCGCAGTCTCTGAGTTGGGCGGACACAGCGTTCGGCTGCTTTGTTCCCCGTTCCACCCGCACGGCATTTCTCAACAAAGTCCTGCGCAGCCTTCAGCCCCACTGAGCAGTCTATTTGTGTGCTTTTGGCATTGGGGCTTATATGTGTAGTGAGTCCAACTGAGTCGCAGACGTTATTCTTCAGAGGCAACACATTTATTGTAACACGTATATACAAAGGGGTAACTGCCCCTTTACCAGATACAGCCTGGGGTGGTGACCACCCAGCTAACTCCACTATACGTAGGAGTTACAGCTACGAAGGGTCGGACCCTCACTCGGGTACCCGGCCACGTGTTGACACCTCCACAGACATAGGACGTGGAGCTTCCAGCTTGTAGAACGAAGCGACCCCGGTCCCTCTCAGGGACCCCCCTTATATCCTCCCGGGTCGGGGCCGGCTCCGCCCTCGGCCCCGCCCACCTTCGCGAGCGTTCTAGCTCCCTCTCAATCCCTCTCGAGAGCTCTCCCTGGACACGTGATCACCCCCTAGTGCCCCCCCCCTCCCACCTGGGGCCTTCTCTGTAGACACGCCAGATCACGTGTCTACGGGGTCAACCGGAGTGCCATGGCCCGGGGCAACCCTGCCCCTGGGCTGACACTCTCCCACTCCCCCTGGTGGGAGCCCGCACTGCACGCCATGCGTGGTTCCGCCGCTATCCCAGCGCTCACCAATCCCCACTAGGGCTGGTACCACACCCGCCCACGGGGTGTACGCGATGACGGTGCATCGCACGCCGTGCTGTGCTAAAGCCGGCCTCACACAGCAACCCACCCGGTGCTGTCCGCGACGTAGGAACATCGCACGCCACGGTCCTCCCGGGCCGGCACCATACAGTGACATCCCTGATGCCACTACATGTGTGTTATATGTCGTGTGGGTGGGTGCGTCCGTTACTTGTCCTCTGAGTGAAGGAAGCTACTGGGCACGCCGCGAGTTGGCACAGTAGGGAGCACAGGTGGTGCATCTGCCAGTCACCTCAGTCAGATTGAAAACTCCTTTCTTTAGCATTGTTTTTGTGTATAGTTTGTTGTCCTTCCCCAGCACCTCCCATTACCACGGTTGGCTGCGTACGGCACGAAAGAAGTTCAACATACAGACAACCCATGGCAGCGGGCACGTCCTATGATTTCCTACCAGCGAGCCTTCGACACTTTCACGTTGCCTCAAAGTGCACCTAGCCTGGCACACGTGTCGTGGTGACGTCGCTGCCACAGTGGCAAACCGCGGCGTTTGTGCGTGAGTGTGCATGTCTGTCTGTTTCTGTGTGCGACGTGCATTTAGTGCAGCGATACGAACCCAGCGACCCGAGTTCAATGCCCTCTCACGGCCAACATCGCTGTCGAATATCTAAGCCGCTCCCCTTAGGTCGACTCGGCCTAGAATATGTACCTCCCATAGGTCGACTCAGCCTTAAATTTAGTACCTGGTGCGGGGTGTCTAAACATCGCCACCGGGGAGTCAAAGGCAGTCGGGCCTGGTGCTTGGCATCCAATCCGTCCTGCGCCGTGCCAGGGGGGGGGGGGGGGTGGCAGCACCACGCCCGGCCACCTTTGTCTCCCAAGTGATGTTTTACACATCGCACCAGGTACTCATTTGAGGCTGAGTCGACCTAGGTGATGGCCCAAAACCGATTCAGATAATCATCATTGGTGTTGGTGGCTGTGAGCAGGAATCGAACTTGGGCACTAACCGTTTGTGCGACCGCTCCACGCGCACGCACGTACGAGTTTATATATAAACCCACACACACACACACGAGTTTATATATAAACCCAGACACACACGAGTTTATATATAAACCCACACACACACGAGTTTATATATAAACCCACACACACACGAGTTTATATATAAACCCACACACACGAGTTTATATATAAACCCACACACACACACGAGTTTATATATAAACCCACACACACACACGAGTTTATATATAAACCCACACACACACACGAGTTTATATATAAACCCACACACACACACGAGTTTATATATAAACCCACACACACACGAGTTTATATATAAACCCACACACACACACACGAGTTTATATATAAACCCACACACACACACACCAGTTTATATATAAACCCACACACACACACGAGTTTATATATAAACCCACACACACGAGTTTATATATAAACACACACACACACGAGTTTATATATAAACCCAGCCGCGGCTGTAACCTTGGCTCTATCTCAACACCTGGGTCAGTGTCACGTTGCCCCTGGGATCAAATTGAAAACATCTACTCCTTCAAGAATCGCTTATCAGTCTGTGCGCTCTGCAAAGGATTTATTTTCGAGTGGGAACACGCGTGTGTGTACGTGCGCGCGTGTGTGCGTGCTCGCCCGTGCGGTTTGCATTTCATGTTTTCGGATGGGGTGTAGCGGTGGCGGTGGCTGCGATCAGTGCATTGCGCTATGAACAGGGCTGTCGACCCGAGTTTGATTCATGGCCAAGGCGAACATCAGTGGCGAGTGACATCTGAACTGGTCCAGATTGCCCACCAACCCCCCACAACTCTCTCCATTTCACAAAAACAAAGATCCCCCGTGTAGGTTTAACAGACTGTTGGGGAAAGTGATGTTAACATGAGGGCGTGAGTGACCAGCATCACACCCGGTCGCCTTTGTCTCCCCAGTGGCGATGTTTACACCACGCCAGATACTTATTTGAGGCTGACCTGGGGAGCCCCATGACTGGTTCTGATAATTATCGTCACTGGTGTTGGTGGCCGTGAGTGGAAAATCGAACTCGGGTCACTGGGTTCGTAGCGCAGCGCACTCAGTGACGGAGACGTCACCACGGTGCCTGTGCCAGGCTAGGTGCACTTGGAGGCCACGTGAAGTGTCGAAGGCTCGCTGACAGGAGGTCTCGGGACAGACCCAGGTGCCATGGGTTGGCTGGCTGAGATGACCGGCAGATGCACCAGCTGTACCCCTACTGTGCCAACTCACATTTCCATTTCACTCACACACGCATGGTGAAGTATGGCCAAACAACCCCCATAACGAACACGGCATCAGGAAGGCCTTCATCCAGCAGTGGATTGACAGAGGTTTATAAATGTTTGTTGGATACTAGATTTTCGGATTTTATTTGGTTTATACTTTTACTTCCATTGTTTATGCACTGAATGTGATGTTGTAAATCACTTTAAATATGCTGGAATTTGACACATGAAGCTCCGCCAGTCAAACGGCACGTGTTTAATGTAAATACTTGCATATCGCTAGTTTAATCATATGAATTGGCATGGCGTACCGTCAAATTTACGTCACGTGTTGGCATTTTTGGTGACAAAGTCACGGGAGGGACATCACATACCTTCTCCATCAGCAGCATCAGTCGCATCAGCAGCAACATCAGCAATAGCATCAGCAGCAACATCAGCAATAGCATCAGCAATAGCATCAGCAGCAGCAACAGCAGCAATAGCATCAGCAATAGCATCAGCAGCAACACCAGAAATAGCATTAGCAATAGCATCAGCAATAGCATCAGCAGCAACATCAGCAATAGCATCAGCAGCAACATCAGCAATAGCATCAGCAGCAACATCAGCAATAGCATCAGCAATAGCATTAACAGCAACATCAGAAGCAACATCAGCAATAGCATCAGCAATAGCATCAGCAGCAGCAACAGCAGCAACATTAGCAGCAACATCAGCAATAGCATCAGCAGCAACATCAGCAATAGCATCAGCAGCAACATCAGCAATAGCATCAGCAATAGCATCAGCAATAGCATCAGCAGCAATAGCATCAGCAGCAACAGCAGCAACGCCAGAAATAGGATCAGCAACAACAGCATAAACAGCATAATCAACAGCAACATCAGCAACAGCATCAGCAGCAACGCCAGAAATAGCATCAGCAGCATCAGCAACAGCAGAAACAGCAGTATAATCAACATCAACAACAGCAGCAGCATCAGCAGCAGCATCATCAGCAGCTGGGCCGATCACCCATGCACACGCTTGGTAAAAAATGCCCTCCCTCTCCCACACCAATCACCCAGACATCGTTTGCATTCAATCAGCACAACCCTCCCCCCACACCAGGCCGAGTGCACGCACCGATTTACAAACATTTACAGCCAGTTGTGGCTTTACAAACAATTAGCACGCCTGGCCACGTGCGGTGCGAAAGGAGATCAAAGTACAGTGTACATTCATACGTCTTGCATTGTCGATCTTTATTTCAATGAACTGCACAGTTCTGGCTAATCGCCTGATGAAGCTGGATGTTGTAATCACCAGCGAAAGTACCCAACTTTGTAAACGTGGTGGCTTTGCCACGTTTCGTTCACCCGACAAACCTTACTAATTGGCTGTGTTGGGTTCACGTGGGGTTTACGAAACATTTACATTTACGCGATCTAACCCCAAAAAACCGTTATGCACAGTTTTAGTCTTAGACTTAGCGTTGGTCAATTAAATCTCCGGGTTTTTTGGTAACCCATTCTCAAGCCGGTTAGCGGTTTAACCGGTTAGCTTTTTTTAACAACCCCTATTCACACAGCTCCCACTCGCAAGCCAAGCTCCCGACCTTCAGCGCGGAGCACTTTGAAGTCTGGTAGCAGGGATCGTAACGGCTCATAAAATCTGACAAGCGGGGCATTCACCTCACCAAGGTTGAGTCTTCTACGAATATCCAAGGACATTGCCGCGGGAATGTTATGCTTCTGGGCACACACACCACATATATACCATCACACACACATATATACCATAACACACGCATACATACCATCACACACATATATACCAAAACACATATATACCATCACACACATATATACCATCACACAAATATTTACAGTACAGTGAGATGATCCCCTGCTGATTTTGTACGTTTGCCTACTGACAAAGAAATTATCAGTCTATAATTTTAATGGTAGGTTTATTTGAACAGTGAGAGACAGAATAACAACAACAAAATCCAGAAAAACACATGTCAAAAATGTTATAAATTGATTTGCATTTTCATGAGGGAAATAAGTATTTGACCCCCTCTCAATCAGAAAAATGTCTGGCTCCCAAGTGTCTTTTATACAGGTAACGAGCTGAGATGAGGAGCACACTCTTAACGGGAGTGCTCCTAGGGATGTCAGGGACAAGATTGTAGACCTACACAAGGCTGGAATGGGATACAAGACCATTGCCAAGCAGCTTGGTGAGAAGGTGACAACAGTTAGTGCGATTATTCGCAAATGGAAGAAACACAAAATAACTGTCAATCTCCCTCGGCCTGGGGCTCCATGCAAGATCTCACTTCGTGGAGTTGCAATGATCATGAGAACGGTGAGGAATCAGCCCAGAACTACACGGGAGGATCTTGTCAATGATCTCAAGGCAGCTGGGACCATAGTCACCAAGAAAACAATTGGTAACACACTACGCTATGAAGGACTGAAATCCCGCAGCGCCCGCAAGGTCCCCCTGCTCAAGAATGAGCAGGGGGACCTTGATTCAGAGGACAACTGGGTGAAAGTGTTGTGGTCAGATGAGACCAAAATGGAGCTCTTTGGCATCAACTCAACTCGCCGTGTTTGGAGGAGGAATGCCGCCTATGACCCCAAGAACACCATCCCCACCGTCAAACATGGAGGTGGAAACATTATGCTTTGGGGGTGTTTTTCTGCTAAGGGGACAGGACAACTTCACCGCATCAAAGGGACGATGGACAGGGCCATCTACCGTCAAATCTTGGGTGAGAACCTCCTTCTCTCAGCCAGGGCATTGAAAATGGGTCGTGGATAGGTATTCCAGCATAATGATCCAAAACACACGGCCAAGGCAACAAAGGAGTGGCTCAAGACGAAGCACATTAAGGTCCTGGAGTGGCCTAGCCAGTCTCCAGACCTTAATCCCATAGAAAATCTGTGGAGGGAGCTGAAGGTTCGAGTTGCCAAACGTCAGCCACGAAACCTTAATGACTTGGAGAAGATCTGCAAAGAGGAGTGGGGCAAAATCCCTCCTGAGATGTGTGCAAACCTGGTGGCCAACTACAAGAAACGTCTGACCTCTGTGATTGCCAACAAGGGTTTTGCCACCAAGTAGTAAGTCATGTTTTGCAGAGGGGTCAAATACTTATTTCCCTCATTAAAATGCAAATGAATTTATAACATTTTTGACATGCGTTTTTCTGAATTTTTTTGTTGTTGTTCTGTCTCTCACTGTTGAAATAAACCTACCATTAAAATTATAGACTGATCATTTCTTTGTCAGTGGGCAAACGTACAAAATCAGCAGGGGATCAAATACTTTTTTCCCTCACTGTATACCATTGCCTCGCATCGACTGCAACGGGGGTGGGGGCTCAGTCGCTTTTCGTGGCAATAACTGATTCTGGTGCACAGCAAGTGTGAAAGTTTGCGAGGAATTGTGTGGCAGGGTTAGGGATAGTAACTTGTAGGTTGGGAATAAAACGAAAATCCACACGACCACGGGGAGAGAGACATCCAAACTCCAAATATAGAACATGGGACCTTTCTTGCCAGTATCAAAATATAATAAGAGGTTTTACCCTTTCTGGCAATAAAACAGCTGTGTTCAGATACCAAACAGAGAAAAGGTGAACAGCAAGCTGTTTGTCTTTTGGTGTTCTCTGGTCTAACACTGGTTGAGACCAGGGGCGGAGCCACAGGGGGGGCTGGGGAGGCGTAGCCCCCCCTGAAATTTTGGGAAAGTCGGTAATCGGGATAACCGGCTGCTGCAAAATGCTGCAGGCTGCCACCTTGTGCTGCCACCTTGTGCTGCCCTGCAGGCTGCCACCTTGTGCTGCCCTGCAGGCTGCCACCTTGTGCTGCCCTGCAGGCTGCCACCTCGTGCTGCCCTGCAGGCTGCCACCTTGTGCTGCCCTGCAGGCTGCCACCTTGTGCTGCCCTGCAGGCTGCCACCTTGTGCTGCCCTGCAGGCTGCCACCTTGTGCTGCCCTACAGGCTGCTTGAGCGGCAGCCTTTCGAACTTATTAGCCACATCAGCGGCTCCGACCTATTAATAAACTCCGCGTTCAAATCCAATAAAATTTGTTTTATACATTTGTGGCGCCCATTTAAAAACATACACTGGATGTCAAAGTCAAAATCCTGGCTCCGCCCCTGATTGAGACTAGGCCATGAATAAAGCTGTCGCTGGTGTAGACCAATCAGTTTCAAAGACAATGCATATACTGTCAGAGGATGTTTTTTGGTTTGTATGTCCACAAGTATGTGTGATTAATACGGACATGATTCCTTGTAAAAGGCTTCTGTTTGGTGTTTTATTGCCAGAAAGGGTAAAACATATTCTGAAATACAAATATACAGGCGTCAGAGTCGGGGTCGAACCCATGACCTCCTGCATTCCAGGCGAGACAGATAACATCTCGCCTGGTATGGAAGAAAAGCGTAGATTGTTGATGCAATCAGGAAAGTGAGATTGCGATGGTTGGGTTACATCTTGCAGGATGGAGGGGGGGCATAAGTAACTTGTAGCTTCAGCACAGAACGAGGTGGTAAAGCGGTAATCAGGAAAAGGAGGAAGTGATGGGTGGGACGCGTGTGCAGGGTGCAGAAGGAGGATGTAGTGATGGGTGGACGTGAGCGCAGGGTGCAGGAAGAGGAGCTAGTGATGCACGAGACGCGTGCAGGGTGCAGGAGGAGGAGCTAGTGATACGTGAGACGCGTGCAGGGTGCAGGAGGAGATAGTGATGGGTGAGACACGTGCAGGGTGCAGGAGGAGGAGCTAGTGATGCACGAGACGCGTGCAGGGTGCAGGAGGAGCTAGTGATGCGTGAGACGCGTGCAGGGTGCAGGTCACCGAGACCGACATTGGAGCGTCACCCAGAGGTGGCCGACCAAGGGATGAGAATACCTTAAGCCAGATGGGGGCCCGGTGGTGGTGGTGGTGACGAGACTGTGAGAGCGTGACTTGCAGGTCAGACGTCGACTATGCAACAGCTGGGGGATGTGGCAGAAAGACGCGATGATGATGAAGTCAGGACGTGGGTGCAGGGTGCAGGAGGAAGAGGAGGTAGTGATGGGTAGGACGTGGGTGCAGAAGGAGGAGGTAGTGATGGGTGGGACGCGTGTGCAGGGTGCAGACAGGTCACGGAGGCCGCCATCAGAGTGGTACCCAGAGGTGGGTGACCTCAAGGCAAACAGAGATGGCGATGTGGCTGTGAGAGTGGTCCATGGAGGTCAAGGTCAGGAGTCAGTGTGTAACAGATGCGAAATCTGGCAAAAGGAAGCGACGGCGAGGTGCGGTCGCATTAATAACATTTACCTCGACGACCCCTTGACCTTATTACAATCTGGCCAAGTGAAACTGGTTATAAGCAACTGAAATCACAATCGGAAAACTGCTCATTAAAATCCCATCAGCAGCGACAGGCCTATTGGGATGACCGCTCGCTGCCAAGGAATGTGGAGAGTTTCCACCACTGGTGCAGAGCTGCCAGGAGAGTTGACCAGCAGCAGCAGCAGCAGCAACAGCAGCAGCAGCAACAACATCTGCAACAGCAACAACAGCAGCAGCAACAGCAGCAACAACAGAGCTGCCAGGAGAGTTGAGCGCCACCCAATGAACGTTGGAGAGCCGCGGAGACGCGACAACATGGCTCTTACCTTGTGGTCTCGTGCCATCTGCCGGTGGCTGCTTTCACCCCTTGTTGATGGGAGTTTCAGGCGGATTGTGTTCAACCCAGGTGTGACAACTCGAGAGGCCTCGGGATGGAGTCTCATTTTGACCTGGTTCACTGATTAAATATACATTAAAAACATAAAAACCACACCAATGAAGCAAAAATTTAAATCAACAATTGTGTCACGTTATGAGTTGAATATACCGCACTGCACAATCATAAAAATAAAAGTCCAATTACAGATTCCATGCAGCGTTAAGTCGGCTCTTGGGGTCCGACCTCATTTAAAACGAACGCAGCACAACTACAATAACGTTACAGAGCATGTGAGGGAAACAGAAATTGAATAATGGTCGTCCATACATACAATGGACGACCATTGTATATATGTTGAACTTATTTCGCACCGCACGTAGCCAACCCTGCTAATCGTAGGTGTGGGGGAAGGACATGTAACTAACATAGCTAGATATGTACTAACATAGCTAGATATAGACTAATATAGCTAGATACTGTATATGTAACAACGACCAACACAAGTTCTCTCACTTTACTAAGATCCTTTATTGGTGGACACGAACACTCTTCTTTAAGCCCGAACTTCGTCTTCTCTCCAACTGTCTCTTCCCCTTCTGCTATCCACTTTTATATCCCTCGAGCTCCCTTTCTCGAAGATTCACTCACCGTTTATCCCTCAGCCAATCCCCGTCCTCCTTCTTTAATGGTTGTTAACCATTCCCCCATCAGTCAACCCTCGTTTCCCGTCTTCTGCGTTTGTATTGCTCCTCCAATCACTTAAATTTTCTGTCTTCAGCCAATCCTCTGCTCAGGCTTCCCCGCACCAATCAGTGGCCTTGATTTGCTTCCTGACTGTCTGCGCCTGCATGCGCACCATATCAGGTAAGTGGTCTGTTCTTTTCGGTCTTTACATCACACCCTCCCCCTTTAAAAAAGAGTCGCCCCGGCGAACATCAGGGGAGAGAATGACAAGCACAACAGACCACGGGACGCCGAGGTGAAGTGATGACATCACAATAGTCTCATGTTTCTGTGACTCATGTAAGCTTCTTGTGGTATGGCCCAACAATAATGTGCTTATGTGTCCAAATATGGCCAAAAAATTCCATGAACAAACTTGACCTTTTGTCTGTGTATGTAGGAATAAATGATCGTGTGGTATGAGTGTATTGTGCGGCACGCAGATTATGCACATTCTACAGTTAGTCAAACAACAAGACTGAGAACAACGAGGTGGAACAACCCCTTTCTCCGTCCAGAAACAGCGTTTAGCGCAACTGTGCACATCTTTCATTAGACCTTATTGCCGGACCAGCGTATGCTGCAGGGTCTAGTCGTCCTGTATTAGGCTCAGTCCTGTGGGTGGCAAAGGAGCATGTACAAGTGACATAGGTGCTCCGGGCAGCTGCTGTGGATTGTCGGACACCCCAGACTCCGGCGGAACAGGGCATGGAGATGAGGTGCATAGATGATGATGGTGTAAAGACAACTTCGACGCACTTATCTTGAGATGGTTTCTTTATTAAGAAGCCACGTGCTCACACTCGGACAGGCGGAGACCCCCACTATAACAGCCCCGAGTCTCCCGCACATCTCCCTTGTCTACGGTCTGAGGCGACGCCCCCATTCCCGAACCTTCTTGCTGGTTCTAGACTGCTCGCTCTACCAGCAGACTCCATTGTCTTCTTCCGTCACCTAGCCACGCTCCTATTCTCGATCATTCCCATAGCCACTAGTCCATTCATACTGCAGGCTGACTCCCCTGTCATTGCCTCCCGTGGCCACAGGTCCACTCACACCGTAGGTTGACTCGACTATCATTACAAAAGTAAGGTTTGAGGTGCGATGGGTGAACATACCAACGGCGATGTCCTGACTGTACACGCACCTCCATAATTTCAACCGGGCCCTGCCACGGCTGAAGCAGTTTGGAAGAGGTACGTAATGGGAACTGCAGGCAATTTAATGATGCTTTGTCGCCTACTGCTCAGGGAAGTGTGTGAACCCGTCCCAGTGTATTTCACTTGTTAGCGGACTTTTCTTTCGCGGTGTTTGCCATTCCGCTGTCCGCGCTTCGATCAATCTGTCAAGCGTAACCCACAAGGAAGCAGGCCAATCGGACATACGTAGGGGGCATACCCAGCTGAGTCTCTATAGGACATTCAGGTTCACGGCCGTACATGAGATCGAAGGGAGAAAACCCCATGGAGGCATGTGAGGCCAGCCTATATGCTGCCAAGACCCCTATTACATGGAGATCCCAGTCAGTGTGAGTCATATCCACGATTTGGCAGAGCATAGCTGTTAGGGTTCTATTCAGCCATTCCACCATACCATCCTTTTGAGGGTGGTACAGGGAAGTACGAACATTCTTTGTGCCCAGCGCTTCGCACACCTCCCGGTCGGTGAGGAGCTGCTCTGGAGGGCCTTCGTCCCTCATGTATTCGTGAAGGAATGCATTGGGAAAATAAAGCTTTCGTGACTGCAAGGATTCATCTTCTTTGGTTCTTTCGGTAAAGTCACGTAGAATGAGAATAAAACAATAAAATAAAACAATAAAATTCTCACGACGTTTCGGCCACAACACAAGTGGCCTTCTTCAGGTGAAAGGAACAAACCTGTCGGGACGACAGAGCTACAATGAACGCTGCTAAGATTCGCAGCGTCTTTTAAGCTGGTTGAGAGAAGTGAGGCACCTTGACAAAGGGGTTTACATATCAAACAGGAGAATTTAGCATTGAAACAGTTGAGGGATTAGCTTGTGACTGGTCAAAGCCTACACATCCACAGAGGCACCTAGTGCATGGATGCCAAAGGGGCTGCAACAACTCAACTATCATACAGTAAACCGATGTGAAAAAAAACAGCGCCTCGCAGCTGTTTCTCTCCTCTGTTCCGACCATGATGGACTCGTCCATCTGAACGGGGCTCGTAGCGGTCCGTGGTGCTGATGTGGAGGGTGAGAATCCACCCATTTTTTCGCCATATAGCATCGTGATATATAACGACTTACTGTTGGTAGCTCAGCTGATTGGAGAATATAGAGTTTCTTGATAACATTGAGGTAGTTTATATTTTAGTTTTTTTTATGTTTACTATATGGTATTCATTATATAGTGTATACCCAGTTGCTGTTAATAGCTCTGCTTATTGAAGAATATATTGAGAACATTTATTATATTGATGTAATTTAGACTTAGGTGTTTTTTTCACATCGGTTTACTGTACGATAGTTGAGTTGTTGTAGCCCCTTTGGCGTCCATGCACTAGGTGCCTCTCTGGATGTGTAGGCTTTGACCAGTCACAAGCTAATCCCTCAACTGTTTCAATGCTAAATTCTCCTGTTTAATATGTAAACCCCTTTGTCAAGGTGCCTCACTTCTCTCAACCAGCTTAAAAGATGCTGCGAACCTTAGCAGCGTTCATTGAAGCTCTGTCGTCCCGACAGGTTTGTTCCTTTCACCTGAAGAAGGCCACTTGTGTTGTGGCCGAAACGTCGTGATAATTTTATTGTTTTATTTTATAATTTTATTCTCATTCTACGTTACTTTACCGAAAGAACCAAAGAAGATGAATGCATCGGGAATTGATCCGGCCGAACGCAGCACAGCCCTCACCTCGTAAAATACTCGACACCCACCAAAGAGAAAATTATTTCCCCATGGTGAGCATGGGAAGGGCCCGAGAATATCAAGGGCGACAAATTTGTTTACCCCGGAGACAGTGATGGATTGCAATGGAGGCTGTGATCTGTGCACTGGCGGTTTTCGACACACACACACCCACGATCAAATAATACAAATCAGCAGACATACGGGGCCAGTAATAATGACGTTGCAAAGTTACCAGTGTCTTGCAGCGCCCTGGGTGCAATAGTTTGCTTGTATGGACAATCTGCCTCGCAGGGATGTGGGCACCACCAGACATCGTCGGTGAGCGATCCTGTCCCACTACATTAGCAACCCCTTGTAGAGCAAAAACTGAGACCCTACTGAGGTTGATGCAGATTGTTCTACATTTATCTGGTGGCGCAAGGGTAGCAGGCTGGCATCATCGACCTGTAGCTGTTCCCACTCTATATAGGTCAGACCCAATGCATAGTCCCTGCATGGTTTGTCTGCCGATGGCTCCATACGCTGTACTTATGCTACCATCACCGGCACCTCCAGAATGGTAGGCTTGCATCGGCCAGCGCCCAATGCACACGCACACGGGCCCTCGTGAGGTAACCTCAAGGATGCGTCGAGATTTCCGTGTTTTAGGCACTGCCAATGTACTATTTGATACGAGTACTGCTGCAATTTCTCTATCCAGCGCATCAACTGACCCGATGGCTGGTCTACGTGCAAGGAGTAGTGCACGGCGGACTGTGAATTCCCTACCGTATAGGTAGGGTCTGTATAGTTGAAAGGAAACGATTGCCAGCAATTCGAAAGAATGTGACTACCGTAGCTAATGACCACTTCTACCCCGCCCTTCACTTGAGAGAGGTCAGCCCCTATCCCCAGATCACTGGCGTCTGTGTCTAGGATGAAGGGCAGGGAGAAGTCCAGGTATGCCAGGGGTGGACGTCTGTGAGCCAATCACATAGCGTGACAAGGGCAGTTTCCTCCTCCACCCCCCAGTTAAACTTTTGGTTCTTTACTGTCAACGTGTACAAGGGCTTCGCGATTGTGGCAAATTTTGGGACAAATTAGCATGAAGCACATCACCCACCAATTTCGGGGTCCACCAATTTTTCATGCACGCCATCTTGTCAGAATCCGTGGCAACACCCGACACCCTCACAATGTCACCCAAATATCGCAATCGCATGGACGTTTGCATGAGGTGACATTTTTATGTTTTAAATTTTAGGCTGGCTGAGCGCACCCTAGATAAAACGTGCGAAGCCGCTGCAAATGTTAATCAAACTTGCGACCGAATACGATTATGTCGTCCAGATATATAAGGCACGAGTCCAACTGCAATCTTGCTAGAACCAACTCCATCAGCCTTTGAAACGTAGCAGGTGCCGTTTGAAACCCCATCGGGAGACAGTTAAAATGGGACAGTCATTGAGGTGTATGGAACGCCATTTTAGGCTTTGAGGACTTGTCTAAGGACAGTTACCAAAATCCTGACAGCATGTCCAATGGGAATAAAAATTGCCCTCTTGTTGTATAGCTATTCAGTGCTAATGTAGGTGCCTGGTCCATCCAGGAACTATTGTTGAGATTCATGTTATCTAAGACAATGTTATGATGCTGCAGCGTTCATTCATTGTATTGATATTGCAAGTATTAATGGATTATGTATTTTGTGTTGTGTTTTTCCATCAGTTTTACCTCGTTTCATTCATTAAATACGTTGGAGTCAGTTGTTCACCCTGGCTCTGAAGGTGTATTGAATGCGAGGTTAACTACTCGGTGAGTGGTGCAATGCAGCACACAGCAAGACCGAGACAGTTGGCTAGTGGGTCGAAAACTTCTGCCATCTCGTGATAGGCTGCTTGCAGCGTGGCCCTCCGCTCCACCGGTATGGTTTTGAAGATGGCAAAGGCTTCATCGCTGAAGGCCGTAAGTATTGCCTTTAGTGCCTCTTCTTCAGTCCAATCGAAGACTTAGTATGCAGCCTCAAACCATCTGGTAAAGGCTCCCCAGTCACTTCCTGCTGCCATGAACTCCTTAACCGGCCCCAGCCAGTGAGGTCTGTCGGCTGCTCTCTTACATGCCACCGGGACTGCCTCCCGTGACATTGCCCCAACAATTGCAGCCACCGCCGCACCGAGCATCCCCGGCTCCCCAGCCCCTGCTGCCATCGCCCGGATGGCTCCGCTGGTTCTCTCATCGCCATTTACGCAGCTCCTGTCCTTCCCTCCTTCTCGGCAAGCTGCAGCACGATCCGGGAGACCGTGTGTGTGAGGCGGTATATTCGCCCTTCCAGCCATTCCCATCCTTTGGCCACCAGCGGCGCTTGGGTGAGTGGATGCTCATGTCGCTGCGGCTGTCCGTTTCATCTCAGCCGGCGCCTTTATTGGAAGAGCCTTTATTGGATACGAACTCTCTTCTTTAAGCCCAAACTTCGTCTTCTCTCCGTCTTTTCCCCTTGTGCTAACCCCTTTTATATCCCTCGCTAACCATATTTCCCTCAATCAATCCCTGTCCTCCTTCTCCAATGGTTGTCGAACCATTACCCCCATCAGTCAAGCCTCGTTTCCCGCCTTCTGTGTTTGTATTGCTCCTCTAGCTAATCCTCTTTCAGGCCTTACTGCACCAATCAGAGGCCTTTATTTGCTTCCTGACTGTCCGCTCCTGCACGCGCACCATGTCAGGTGAGTGGTCTGTTGTTTTCTGTCTTTACATATGTGTAGTGGCATAGAATTGGCTGCTGGCAGAAAAGGGGATCGGCGGCGTACGGCGTTCTGACGTCAGCAGGCCAGGATATACACGAGAGGGGGATCTAGGGGAAAGGTCACAGATGGGGCACACCAGGAACCCGCTAGTAGGTTCCAGAAAGGAGGCGTGGCCGGGGCAGAGCGAGGCCATGCTGACAGTATAAGAGGGGCCCCTGTGAGGGACCTTGGGGTTGTTGTTGGAGTGGGATCCCCGTCGTGCTGCTGAAGTCCATCGTCGCCATTCTTCTCGTCGTCTTCACCATTCTTCTCGTCGTCGTCTCCATCTCAGGGTGCTGCTAGTCAGGCAGCCTACCAACTGTCCTGGCTGAGTAGCATCACCGACAATAGACGGACTAATTCTTAAGTGTGTTAATAAAGAAGTGCCTCCAGGCTTATCGTCTCCGAGTCAGTCACTACATATGTACTAACATAGCTAGATATGTACTAACATATGTACTAACATAGCTAGATATATACTAATGTGTCTAGCGGTGTGAGTGCATCTCGACTCGGCATGAAATAAACACACGGACAATGCTTCCCTTTCCCATGTCTATCGCTCTATGTGACAGAAAATGTATATATACTTTAAACATCCCACCAGACACACAGCCTGCCTTCTGGAGTATTTGGCTGCTATAAATGCCCACGTCATGATAAACCACTTCGCTGAGCTATCATTTGTGGCAAGGTCGCCTCTGAAACATAACTAATAGCTCAGTGAGCCTTACCTATTAAGTTTATTTATTTTTAGTCATTTGCTTACCTTTTGTTTACTTTGCACTCATGGCGTTTTTGTATTATTTGTTGTTGTAACTTTCAAATCCGCCCCTACTGGACATCTTAAAAAAAAGAGCTTCATAGCTCATTGTATTCCTCCAATCTAAATAATGATTCAAATTATGATTCATTTTTTGTATCAGCAGCTTCGGTTCAACAAAGACGTTGTCGCTCAGCAGTCTCATTCTGTTTATTTGCCTATAAATATCCGACAGTTCCCAAGCATTGGTTTAAGAAAGCCTGACTTCTGCTCAGGGTGAACGTCGAAACCGGTCCAGAGTTTGGTGTTAGCTACACTCCTGGTCATTGGTGGCGTATAGTATAAGACCGTATACTCTCCACTCTTGAAAACTCGCTATATAAAACTCAACCAAAATTTTTATTTTTATTTTTCCAGGTAAGGCTCACTGAGCTGTGCAGCTCTTTTTTAGAAACGACCTGGCCACAACTAATAGCGCTACCAAGTGGCTCATCATCACCACGTGGAAATGTATATCAGCCAAATACTCTAAACGTGTGACGTTGAGTCTAAATGAGGAGAGAGAATCGGACCGGCGAGAAAGAGACATACAAACTCAAAATATACAGCAGCAAGCGTCAGGGTTGGGATCGAACCCACAACCTCCTGTATACCAGGCGAGAGAGTTAACGTCTCCTAGCCACCGACGCTTGTGACACGATCATTGTGAACTTCCCTGAGGCACCCTGCAGCTTGCGCAATGCTCCCATTGTCTCCTAAAGGTGCCAGTAACGGCATGGGTAGCACATCCCACGTTCAATTCTTCAAACAGGTTTTTTTTTTTACCACAATAACCCTGTGGAAAATTCAACAGTGGGTGAACTGTCTCTAAACTTGGCCTTGTCATGGGAATGAGGAATTTCGCCCATTGGCTGAGGACCACCAACAGAGATAGTAGAGGTTTTTTTGAGTTATCAATTGAGTCTCCTTGTTGGCACCTGTGTTCTGCAACTGTCGACAGCTGTGATATTCATAATGTTAAGGTTGTGTGCAAAACAAGTTACTACTGGTCAAGACTAATTAGAGAATCTATTGAAATTGAGATAAAAAATGTTTTACCGTTCTGATAGCTGCAGGCTTAGTGCTGATTGGAAGCGTATTATGAAGTAATACACTGCTTAATTGCATGCCTATACAGGTCATCATACGTCGATGGTGATTCGCAATGAGCAGCGAAAAACAGGTAATGCGATTTTCTTACCCAAAAACGGCAGAATTTGCATACATAATGTACATGCATGATGTACATTATGCATGTACATAATGTACATGCATGATGTACATTATGTATGTTGATTAACTGTGAGTAATCCAACTAATAATAGATATCCATTGTAATTTATATGAATACATGAACCCCCCCCCCCCCCCCGGTCCTCGCACCTGATTGGCTCACAAGTGACGACATCACATTCACCCCCTCTCTATTTAAGACCGAAACAGCAGGAGGATTTCTCCACAGTTCTGGCTGTCGCCTGATGAGGTTGGTTGTACTTACCGGCGAAACGTCGCAGTACTCGAATTGTAAATGTTGTGGGTTTACTCTCCAACACACAACCTGTGTGCTACATCCGTGATTTAATCCCTGACATGCAATACCCTGGTGTCTACAAACTGAGTTGTGGTTGCGGCAGCAGTTACATTGGGGGAACGAAACGAAATGACTGCTTTCTTGAACACAAGGCAGATCTGAAACACGGTAGGACCAATACCTCTGCCGTTGCCAATCATTGTTTTAACGCTGTGGGTTCACACGAAATACATTTTTTCCAAGACGGAGGTACTCTGCAAACCTACTGGCTACCTTCAGAGATTTGTTCATAGCCATCCAGATATATAAACAGACACAACTTCAACCGAGATGGGTACAAATCATTGGAAGGACGTTATTAACCAGGTAAAGTCTTAACTGACTGTGATGTTTCCATCCTACCTGCCTATGTCAGCTGTCATTTTCGACTCTCTGTGTGCCTTTCTCTATGCCTCTCTCTTAGATCTCTCATGCCCACATGTCCTTTGCATTGCACTCTCATACTCACATGCCCTTTGGATTGCACCCTTTGGGTTGCACTCATGCCTTTGGATTGCACCACTCTTCGATTTTACATTCACATTAAGATAGCCACTTCCGTATCCTTGTCTAGGAGGCCGCTTTCGATTGCACCACTCTTCGATTTCACATTAACATGCTAATATCTTACATTAAAATAGCCACTTCCGTGTCCTCGTCGAGGTGGCCGCTTTCCTATCTTACAGTTACATGCTAATTTATCACATTAACATCACTAGCTCCGGCCACTTCTTTATGACCCTTGGGCTACACCCATTTCAAACCTTTTAAAACAGTCTGCCTCAGCAGCAGACCATGCTTTCCCACCTGATGACGGACGCTTGTGTTGCGCCCGAAACGTCGTGATTTATTTTATTTTATACATACGTGACTTTACCGAAAGAACCAAAAAGTATGGATTCCTGCAGTCACGAAAGCTTCAAATCAAGGTAGAAACTAATTGGCATGTTTTGAGACAAAGTTACTAATTGGACTGTCGGGTGGTGGAGGGTTTAACGACACGTTTATATTGATGCTATTTAACCCAACAAAAACCTCAATTATGAATAATATTGGTCGCAAAAGCCTACTACAGAGATGAGCGTGATTGATCAGAGAGAAACCGAGGGACTGTATTGACAAGAATAAGCATAATCCTGTAGGGGGAGCAGTGGTGCCGTGGTTAGCACACTGCACTCTGAACCCGGTGACCTGAGTTTTGACCACGGCTAACATCCGTGGCGGGTGATATCCAAACCGGTCCTAGTCGCCCCCCCCAACTCTCTCCCCATCCACACGCACTGACCAGCGTGGTGAAGTAGGGCCAAACAACAATGACCGACACGGCGATGGGAGGCCTTCATCCAGCAGTAGATTGACAAAGGGCTGTACACGAACGTATTTCGCAAATTGTGTTTACAGTCACTCCCCAAGAGGTGGCAGGATAACGCAGCGCCTTCATAATGGCCAAATCAGAGGCACTCGAACATGCATTACTGAGAGCCTCGGTTAAAATCCAGGGTCACGTTAAACTTGTTTTATTTTACCGGTAAGGCCTCACTGAGCTAAGTAGCTCTTTTTCAGCAACGACCTGGCCACAAGTGAACGCTCAACGAAGTGGCTTATCACGTGGAAATTTCTAGCAGGCAAACACTCTAAACGCGCGTTGATTCTAAATGTGGAGAGAAAACCCCGGAGAAAAATCCACGCGACCACGGGGAGAGAGACACATGCAAACTCCAAATTTACAGGCGCCAGGGTCGGGGTCGGGATCGAACCCATGACCTCCTGTATACAAGGCGATGTAGTTAACATCTCCTAGCCACCGTGGCGCCACATTGATTGCGCGGTATCTGAGAGAGCATCCCGCCCGCAGGCGTATTGTTCGAGAGCACCGATTGAGGCGGGCAACGGGTTACAAGAGGAGTTGCGACGTGGCGAGGAACCCGGCCCGGACGGCTTTGTCTCCCCAGTGGCGGTGTTTACACGCGGGAGCAGTCGACAGGGTCACGCATGCCCACAAAGAAAAAAAACGCGCATCCCCCTCTCTCTCCGCCATCCCCCCGCCCCCCTACAGGAGAACAAATACTGCGAGTGGGAGCCTAACACGCACAGCGGCGAGTGTAATCACTGGAGGTCGTTGTGCGGAGTGTGTTGAGGAATTCGCTGAATTCGTCGTGCCAAGTGGACCGCGGCAGTAAAGTTACCAAAAGGGAAGTGAAAGTTGCTGACAGTTTCGTGGGGTTTTTCCCCATGCTGCTGCTGCTGCAGCTGCTGTGTTATCTCTGTCATTAAGTGCGGCTCGCTGCTGCTGCATCGTCAACACCGTGGGTCGTTTGCATCTCACCGACCACGAGGAAGTGCACGGTCTTTATCTTCACTCACCTGCCAATTTCTCGGAACGCAGCGGAGCCGTCGGACGGACATTCAACTTGAGTGGCAGTCGCCCGTCAACAGCAGCAGACAGCAGCCGCGCCATGGATGCATCGCTCGGCATTTAAACCACAGCAGAAGGAACGAGTGAACGATCGATGCCGCCACCGCAATAGAGCGACGCGAGTCTCTGGCTGGCGACGGGCCAGAAATGTGCTAAAGTCCAACCCGCCGTGTCAGAAGCATGGAGCCCTCGCAGGGAGCCGTGAAGACCGTGCCCAGGAGTTCAGTGGAGAGCAAATACCAGGACGAGTTGAAGCCGGGTCGCCAGTCTCCCCGTACCTGTTGCGTTTGGACAGCCCTGAAGCGCGCCCTGTGCTGCGGCTGCCGTGCGGGCAGCGAGGCGGACGATGCCGAGCAGTCGGGCGGCTCGGCAGGGAGAGCCGCTCAGCCGTTCGTCCTCGCTGCCTCCGGTGACGCCAAAGGAGAGAGCGCCGCCGCTGCTGCTGCTACTGCAGCAGCGAAGCAGCAACAGGAGGAGAAGCAGCAGCAGCAGGGCACCTTGAAGAAGATGCACGGAGCTAAGTGGAGCTTTGACCCCGATGCGGTGGTGGCCCACGGGCAGCTGCACAAGAAAGCCTTCGACGGAGGGACGGCGCCTTCCAAGGGGCAGACGACGACGCTCAATCCGTACGGCAACGGCGGGGTGGAGGCAGGGGACGTCCAGCTCCTGCAGGAGGGCTCCGACAGCGAAACGTCGGTGAGCGACGAAAGGCTGCCCCTGGGTGCCGCCGGTGAGGCCGACCCTCAGCAGGTACGGCCAGGGTCGAGGCCTCACGCCAGGCTGGCGTCCGTGCAGGTGGAGTACGACGACGTGACCATCGCCGCACACTCTCCGCCGCCGCCGCGGTCGCCGCGGTCGCCGAAGGACCCCGGCAACCCGCACGGTGCCCCGGGGGAGCCGCGCACGACCGCCGCGGCCGAGTTCGCTTCCGGCGCGGGGGACAACTGCCTGCTGACGGCGGCCACCTTGGCTGACATCCTCCAGAGAGACGACAGCGGGAGGAGTCGCGACGACCATCACCACCACAACCATCACCACAACCACCGACACCTCAACAACAACAACAGCAGCCAGCAGAAGAATAACAAGCGGAGGAGGCCGCAGTCGCGAGACCTGGAAGCCGAGTTGGATCGTAAGGTCTCGCAGCTGCTGAAGAAACACCAAGTGGACCTCCTGCAGACCTACTCGCCCAGCAACGTGATGGACATCATGGCGCGCCACTTTCGCTTCTCGCAGGAGGTGAGCGAGCTGAGCGAGCTGGGCCTGCACGAGGTGAGCGCCGGCCTGGCGGAGATCAGCCGAGAGGTGTGCGAAGACATGAGTTGTCCTGAGGACGAGGCCAGGGAGCTGGTGAGGAGCAGCGTCCGCAGGGTCTCCTCCAAGCGCTCGGGGGCCCTGAGTTCGCCGACCTTCCAGGTGTCGCAGGAGGACAGCGGAGACGAGGCGCTGAGGCTGGGGCACCTGGTGGCCCAGGGGGACGAGTGCTGAGGACGGGCGGGACGTGTCAAGCCGCCGCCGCCGCCGCCGCCGCTGCTGATGATGATGATGATCCCAGAAGGTACGCGCTCGGTCGTGGTGGAGAGATGCCGCCGCTGCAGTCTTAGCTTCCAGTGGCGTCCTAATATGGGAAAGAAGTCCATTCCAAATGGCCGCAGTAGTGCATCTGAAACCACACAATGCGATGACCGTCTTTGTTCGACGGCGAGCCAAAAGCCGCTGCTGCTGCTGCTGCTGCGAGGATGACCGGAGTCCGCTTGCTGTTCGTTTGCGCCCCTTGACGAGATCAGCGAGGTGTTCATGAATTGTGGCAAGCACTTTGTGGGTAATGAGCGCGACCTTGTAACGTATTCGTTTGGGAATCGGAAGCCAATGCAGCTCGGCGAGCCCTGGACAGACACGGTCGGACTGGAATCGCCAGACCAGGAGTCGGCAACCTGCAGCTCTTTAAGTGACTGCTTCGTGATGTTATTTATTAAGGACCATCACCGTCTCGGATTCACATTGCATCGCAGCTCTTGAATTATCGAGTTCATTATTGTCTTCGACACGAATGTCTCATTTTTATTTTGGATACCGACCCCTGGATTACACCAACGACCTCGAACGCGTGCGCCGAGTTGGTCTTCGTCGTCTCCCGTCCAACCTCTGTGGATTTTTTTCTGCACAGGCCACCACTTCCGGTTTTGGCATTGCCAAATCCTTGAGGAGTAGCATTGTGTGGTGCTGCAGGGAATCTCAGGAGCTGATCCGTGTGGTTTTCTTTCCACCCCGAAACCCACTCTCAGTCTGTTTAAGCTCCGTCATGTGAGCAAATTTGGAAATGGAGCTGGATGCGAGCTCCTTCCAGCTCCAGTTACCAACTTAGTTACCAACTCACTGCCACTGAGATTCATTCCGTTTACATTGAATGGGTAAGCGTGGGGGGACGAGGCACCATTGCAGATGCTGCCGATTCGATCTCCAGTCACGGCAGTTGAAACAATGGGTCCAAGTGTCTTACATCACTCCCCCCACCACCACCGCGTCTGTCCACCCAGCAGTTCATGTGAGTGCACTACGGTTAGTCGATCGGCACAGGTCGTGAGTGGTGGGGTAAAGTGTGGGTACTCCCCCCGCTTCCACGACGTCCGACCAGTGTGGAAGAGTCGGCCAAAAATTCCCCTCTGAAGTGTGCTTCTCCATATCTTCGTCCTACAACAGAAGCCCCCTCGTTTTTGTCTGCAGTGGCGCCAGCGAGCACATTCAGGGCTGCCCCTTTTGCCCCGGACGAGCGCGAGGTGCCGGTTGGTGACCGCCCATGGCCGAGGGGTTAATAACTTTGTAGCGCTGCAGTTTGCAACATCATGTGCCCTTATGACATCGTGGACAATACATTCCCACGGCTTCTTTATGGCCACATAAAATACATTTTTAAATGTGTAATTTTCCCCGTCAGCCCCATGGATTGATGTTTCCCAGTGGCGTCTGTGTTTGAAGCGAACGAAATTCTCGGACAGGGTGAACCCAAGATATAGAAGCCCACGAAATCACACGTAATTTAATTATATTATTCCATCGCATTTGTCATTTATCATTGGTATCTACTCAGCTCAAAGTAATGCCTAGGTTCCCTTTTTTTGTTCAATTACATTCATTCAATAACTTTTTTTCAAATTTACAATTCACTTGCACCAACTCGCACCAAATTTGAGAAGTTGGAAAAAATAAAACCGATCGTTTGGTGATGATGATGTTGCTGCTGCTTCGTTGGCAGTGGTGCACAAGTAGAGAACAATTAATAAAACGACAACACACTCGTCAACAACACTGTGTGTGTGGCCTTAAATTAAAATATATTTCATAAGCCACGTTTCAGGCAATGGTTCTTTGGTGGTCGCGTGGATTTATTTTTCTCTGGGTCCTCTGGTTTTTCCCTTCACATTTAGAAAAACGCGTCTAAATTATATAGATTATTTTACTGCTGTGGATTTTCCCGTGACGATGAGCCCCTTCGTTGAGCTATCATTTGTGGTCAGGTCGCTTCTGAAAACGAAGCTCGTGGCTCAGTGGGCCTTACGTTGTACTGTAAGATTTGAAAAAAAATGCTTAGTTTTATCTGTATATATTTTTAAGTGGTATGTTTACCTTTCCGAT
This sequence comes from Petromyzon marinus, assembly GCF_048934315.1. NCBI lineage: Eukaryota > Metazoa > Chordata > Hyperoartia > Petromyzontiformes > Petromyzontidae > Petromyzon > Petromyzon marinus. The sequence goes on along the minus strand of NC_133717.1, from coordinate 1,311,941 downwards.
AATTTGCACTCCTGACTTGTTTTTGCATTATTTGTTGTAACGTTCTGCACCTGCCCCTCCTGAACATTTGTCAAAATGTTCAGCTCATCGGATTCATCCAGTGTCAATAAATATTCTGATCATTCTGAAAAAGTGATGTGAAAAAAGGCCGTTGCCCAAAGCCCTACCGATTGTGTTTCGTTTGAGGCAACACACAGTGGTATTGTTGAAGAATAACAATATAATAATTCATAACAAAACATTATATTTATAAAGTGATCGTTGTACAAGGCACAGCAGCAGACACTCATTATATATGAAAGAAATAACTCATGCAACTTAAAGAAAATACGAATTTGTTGCGCTTGAGAGCAACTATATTTCTGGTCCCTTTGACAGCGCGAGCTTTGAAATTGAAATTATCAGCCGTAAATTTGGATTGAAATAAATATACGAACAAATGAATGTTGCCCATCTGTGTTCAGCGGGCCCGTTAAAACAAATGCTGCTGCTCCTGCTGGCTTTCCTCGCGTTATTGGCTCGAGCACTCCGCAAACAGCGTGGGGCCCCATCGGCGAGAAACAAACCCCCTGAAGGTCGACCAATTCGGCAATCTTCTCTGCTTAAACACGTGCTGCTGGAAAGCATTGGCCCAGCGTCACTCTGCTCCATTTCTGTACACACCTCTCCTCTTATTTCACACTATCCCTTACTAAATATTTGGAATATACCGTAAAAATATATATAATTCTTTCGTGACGTTTGTTTTTAAAAGAATTAAATAGGCCTTAAGGATCAACAGCATGCCACTCATATGGGCACAGCTAGGCACTGTACCACTCGCCCGTCCTCTGCTGTCACCGGGTCTCGCCATCTCATCGCTGTTCAATACATTTCTTTTCGCTCGTCCTCGTTCGTCCACGGGAATCCATCGCTTCGCGGCGCCCGATACACCCGCAGACACAGCTGAACCATCGCGTGGCATGCGAATAAAAAAGCCTAAGCACCGTTCGTCAACAACACTGCGTGGGTGTCCTTAAAATACATATCGATAAAAACCTAGGTGACGTTTAGGGCAATGGCCCTGCTTCGTATCGCACATCACTCATGTACAGTGAGGGAAAAAAAGTATTTGATCCCCTGCTGATTTTGTACGTTTGCCCACTGACAAAGAAATGATCAGTTTATAATTTTAACGGTAGGTTTATTTGAACAGTGAGAGACAGAATAACAACAAAAATCCAGAAAAACGCATGTCAAAAATGTTATAAATTGATTTGCATTTTAATGAGGGAAATAAGTATTTGACCCCTCTGCAAAACATGACTTAATACTTGGTGGCAAAACCCTTGTTGGCAATCACAGAAGTCAGACGTTTCTTGTAGTTGGCCACCAGGTTTGCACACATCTCAGGAGGGATTTTGTCCCATTCCTCTTTGCAGATCTTCTCCAAGTCATTACGGTTTCGAGGCTGACTTTGGCAACTCAAACCTTCAGCTCCTTCCACAGATTTTCTATGGGATTAAGGTCTGGAGACTGGCTAGGCCACTCCAGGACCTTAATGTGCTTCTTCTTGAGCCACTCCTGTGCTGCCTTGGCCGTGTGTTTTGGGTCATTGTCATGCTGGAATACCCATCCACGACCCATTTTCAATGCCTTGGCTGAGGGAAGGAGGTTCTCACCCAAGATTTGACGGTACATGGCCCTGTCCATCGTCCCGTTGATGCGGTGAAGTTGTCCTGTCCCCTTAGCAGAAAAACACTCCCAAGGCATAATGTTTCCACCTCCATGTTTGACGGTGGGGATGGTGTTCTTGGGGTCATAGGCAGCATTCCTCCTCCTCCAAACACGGCGAGCTGAGATGATGCCAAAGAGCTCCATTTTGGTCTCATCTGACCACAACACTTTCACCCAGTTGTCCTTTGAATCATTCAGATGTTCATTGCCAAACTTCAGACGGGCATGAATATGTGCTTTCTTGAGCAGGCGGACCATGCAGGTGCTGCAGGATTTCAGTCCTTCACGGCGTAGTGTGTTAATTGTTTTCTTGGTGACTATGGTCCCAGCTGCCTTGAGATCATTGACAAGATCCTCCCGTGTAGTTCTGGGCTGATTCCTCACCGTTCTCATGATCATTGCAACTCCACGAGGTGAGATTTTGCATGGAGCCCCAGGCCGAGGGAAATTGACAGTTCTTTTGTGTTTCTTCCATTTGCGAATAATCGCACCAACTGTTGTCACCTTATATATTCTTGGTTCTTTCGGTAAAGTCACGTAGAAGGGAAACAAAATAATAAAAATATAAAACAATAAAATTCTCATGACGTTTCGACTGCAACACAAGCAATCATCATCAGGTGTGAAAACCACATGGTGGAGAGTTTGGAATCTGATTGATTGATTGCTTCTGTGGACAGGTGTCTTTTATACAGGTAACAAGCTGAGATTAGGAGCACTCCCTTTAAGAGTGTGCTCCTAATCTCAGCTCGTTACCTGTATAAAAGACACCTGGGAGCCAGAAATCTTTCTGATTGAGAGGGGGTCAAATACTTATTTCCCTCATTAAAATGCAAATCAATTTATAACATTTTTGACATGCGTTTTTCTGGATTTTCTTGTTGTTATTCATTCTCTCACTGTTCAAATAAACCTACCATTAAAATTATAGACTGATCATTTCTTTGTCAGTGGGCAAACGTACAAAATTAGCAGGGGATAAAATACTTTTTTTCCCTCACTGTACATTCTTCATAGCACATAAATGACACACTATGCAGAAGGGCCATTGTAAATAGCCACGGCCACCCTGACAGATGAAAGGAGTATGCAGCTACTGCGGATAATAGGACGTACCGGTGATAAGGGCGCAGGTAATAGGAATGCTTTTTTCTCTTTTGGCACCCTTTAATCACGCGGGGGAAGGGGTGGGGCTGAGTAAAACGAGCGATGCTTCTCTGCACTTCGCACCCCGAGGGACAGTGCGCGTCTCTTGCACCACAACCCCGCGTGACGCTGTCCATTCCTGCGCTGTATAAACAGCCCCCCCCCCACCTCCTACCCCCCACGTGTTATTAGCGAAGGCCGGGCGGGTGACATCTCAAACTGGTCTCTGGGCCCTCCGGTTTCCTCCGGACACAGAGAACACTCCTTCAAACGGAATTTGCAAAGATTGAACAACAACAAAAAAACACAAATCCACAATTTTCTTGCTGCCAGCCAAAGGGCGCTTGTTGAGACTCTCCAAGGGTTCCCCGTGCACGACATTGGGACAGACCCAAGTGCTGCCATGGGTTGACTGACTGAGATGACTGGCAGATGTACCAAAAAAATCACTGGAAAAAAAGACGAAGAAAGGTCCCCCGTACAGCCTCAACAAACTGTCGGGGAGAGTGCTGTTCGCGAGTAGCACCGATGAATGCCGGAACGTTACACGAGGGGGTGGGTGGCCAGCACCAATCTGGACCACCTTTGTCTCCCGAGCGGCGATGTTTACACACCACACCACGTACTCATATAAGTTTGAGTCGACCTAGATGGGGGGGGGGGGCAGGACTGGTTAAGATATTCGTCACTGGTATTGTCCGTGACTGGGAATAGAACTCGCGTCGTGGGGTTCATCGTGCAGCACGCTAACCGCTACACTTCGGCTCCCCACTAACACAGACACATCACACCAAAGATGCACACAGTGAAATCAGACAAACACACGCACACACACAAGCCACTCACAAAAACACGTACACACAAAATATAAGGACACAGACACACACATCAAAGACAAAGATTCCCCGTATAGACTTAACAGCATGTTGGGGCAAGTCCTGTTAGCGAGCACCTATGAAGGCCGGCACGGCACACGAAGGGGTGGGTGGCTAACACCGCACCCTTTGTCTCTCTAGTGGCGATGTTTACACACCGCAATAGATACTCATTGGAAGCTGAGTCGACCAGGCCCATGACCAGTTCAAATAATCGCCACTGGTACTCTTTGGTTCTTTCGGTAAAGTCATGTAGATAGAAAATTAATAGATCACGACGTTTCGATAGCAACACAAGCGACCGTCTTCAGGTGAGAGAAAGAAAGCTACTTATATAGGCCTGAGATGGCTGCAGCCATCTCAGGCCTATATAAGACCTTGTATCAGTAGCTGTCCCTCTTTCCCGCCTGAAGACGGTCACTTGTGTTGCGATCGAAACGTCGTGATCTATTAATTTTCCATCTATGTGACTTTACCAAAAGAACCAAAGAGTATATGGATCCCTGCAGTCACGAAAGCTTCAAATCAAGATCACCACTGGTGTTGGCCATGAGCAGGAATGGAACTCGGTTCAACGGGTTCGGGCCACAGCGCGCTAACCACTTCACTTCCGCTCCGCACATTCAGGGACACAAGCAGACACACACACAGACACACACACAGACACACACACAGACACACACACAGACACACACACAGACACACACACGCCTCACTTGCACAACATACTCGTCTCAGGTAAGGGTCGGCAAACCCGCGGCTTCGGAGCCGCATGCGGCTCTTTAAGGGACTTGCTTTGCTTCGTGACACGTTATTTATTAAGGGACCACCGTCTCGTATTCACCAGACTCCATTGCGGCTCTCGAAATATTTAGTTCTTTTTTATCCAATTCTAAAAATGCCTCATTGCTTTTTTTTGCCCACCTCTAGCTCCAGGGGAAAACATATTTCAAATAAATAATACATTATACGAGCAACTTTCTGCCTAAACCTGTTCTGCCTTGTGTAACATGACTGATACTTTGTAATGCAAAGGGGCGATGGAAAGTGTGTGGCATTTTACAGGGAGGGGGGGGGGGCAGCACGTGGAGCTTTCTGCAGCCGTAGAAAACCAGTGAGGTGGAACCAGAATCAGAATATGTATTTATACTGGAGGAATCCGGTGAGCTATAAGGCTCTTTTTCACAGATGTCAAAGTAACAGGCGGAGTGGCCACGATTTCGTCCATGGGCCGGACCAGACACGGACACACAGGCAGCTACAGTGAGGGAAAAAAGTATTTGATCCCCTACTGATTTTGTACGTTTGCCCACTGACAAAGAAATGATCAGTCTATAATTTTAATGGTAGGTTTATTTGAACAGTGAGAGACAGAATAACAAAAAAATCCAGAAAAACGCATGTCAAAAATGTTATAAATTGATTTGCATTTTAATGAGGGCAATAAGTATTTGACCCCCTCTCAATCAGAAAGATTTCTGGCTCCCAGGTATCTTTTATACAGGTAACGAGCTGAGATTAGGAGCACACTCTTAAAGGGAGTGCTCCTAATCTCAGCTTGTTACCTGTATAAAAGACACCTGTCCACAGAAGCAATCAATCAATCAGATTCCAAACTCTCCACCATGGCCAAGACCAAAGAGCTCTCCAAGGATGTCAGGGACAAGATTGTAGACCTACACAAGGCTAGAATGGGCTACAAGGCCATTGCCAAGCAGCTTGGTGAGAAGGTGACAACAGTTGGTGCGATTATGCGCAAATGGAAGAAACACAAAAGAACTGTCAATCTCCCTCGGCCTGGGGCTCCATGCAGGATCTCACCTCGTGGAGTTGCAATGATCATGAGAATGGTGAGGAATCAGCCCAGAACTACACGGGAGGATCTTGTCAATGATCTGAAGGCAGCTGGGACCATAGTCACCAAGAAAACAATTGGTAACACACTATGCCGTGAAGGAGTGAAATCCTGCAGCGCCCGCAAGGTCCCCCTGCTCAAAAAAGCACATATACATGCCCGTCTGAAGTTTGCCAATGAACATCTGAATGATTCAGAGGACAACTGGGTGAAAGTGTTGTGGTCAGATGAGACCAAAATGGAGCTCTTTGGCATCAACTCAACTCGCCGTGTTTGGAGGAGGAATGCTGCCTATGACCCCTAGAACACCATCTCCACCGTCAAACATGGAGGTGGAAACATTATGCTTTGGGAGTGTTTTTCTGCTAAGGGGACAGGACAACTTCGCCGCATCAAAGGGACGATGTACGGGGCCATGTACCGTCAAATCTTGGGTAAGAACCTCCTTCCCTCAGCCAGGGCATTGAAAATGGGTCGTGGATGGGTATTCCAGCATGACAATGACCCAAAACACACGGCCAAGGCAACAAAAAAATGGCTCAAGAAGAAGCACATTAAGGTCCTGGAGTGGCCTAGCCAGTCTCCAGACCTTAAGCCCATAAAAAATCTATGGAGGGAGCTGAAGGTTCGAGTTGCCAAACGTCAGCCTCGAAACCTTAATGACTTTGGAGAAGATCTGCAAAGAGGAGTGGGACAAAATCCCTCCTGAGATGTGTGCAAACCTGGTGGCCAACTACAAGAAACATCTGACCTCTGTGATTGCCAACAAGGGTTTTGCCACCAAGTACTAAGTCATGTTTTGCAGAGGGGTCAAATACTTATTTCCCTCATTAAAATGCAAATCAATTTATAACATTTTTGACATGCGTTTTCTGGATTTTGTTGTTATTTTGTCTCTCAGTGGGCAAACGTACAAAATCAGCAGGGGATCAAATACTTTTTTCCCTCACTGTAAGCACGGACAACTCCTGTCGCACCAATTTATTTCACGTGGCCAGTGAGAGTGAATGGTTTATTTTCATCTTCCCACTCGCTTCTCTGATCGCAGCAATCATTCGCCGTTGTTGGCCACGTTTATCGGAATCATAATATGTATTCATACGTTACAACAGCAAACAGTGCAGAAACATGAAGGAAATTGTAGACCCACTAAACCAATGCTGCCACCCCAGGTGGCACCGGACAAGCCAGGTCTCTACTCCCGGCTCAGGGGGTACTTTTTCCTGGAAGATTTGCTGGTTTATCCAGGATGTTTCTGTTGCGCGTTGTCGCTTTAAGATGCTCTCTGTTCATATTTTGTTTGTTGTGGTTGCACCCGACTCAAGAGCCGCATGGCTCACAGGGCTATACCTAATAAATGAAACTTTAAACTAAGTGGGATGAGGGGGGGGGCATCATTCGGTGGGTTCGAGAGGAAGCTGTCATCTCCTGGCCTTGCAGCCTGGCTATAGTTGCCACCTGTCCCGGTTTTTCCAACTTGTTGTGGAGGTAGCTGCTATGCTGGAAGGATCTGTCACTCTTCCTGGGGACATTAAAAGTTATTGTGTTGTCAGTTCCGTAGTAGTGATAACAATAATGCACCGTTCAAGTCAATGCATTTTTTATACATACAAATTTTTGATCGCAACTAAACGCGAGCCCGGTCCATCACGCCGAAAGATTTCAGTGACTGGGCACAGAGAAAAGTGTAATGCATTTAAACAGGCTCATCATCACCACGACCCCCTCCTGGCTTTAGGCCTTCTCTTCCCCTTGGCCACTGACCTCTGGGTGCCACTCAGTGACGTGCCCTGTACAACCCTGCACATGCGTATTCTGCCACTGCCGGCAGTTGTGTTTGGGAGTACTTAATATTCCTTTTGGTGTTCTTTTAGTCTCATGCTCTCATGCTGTGCACTCAATTGAGTTTGATAATATTGAGGTTTTGTGCAAAACTAATTACTGCTATATATTCTTAGCTCTTTCGGTAAAGTCACGTTGAAGGGAAATAATAAAATAATAATAAAAATATAAAACAATAAAAATTCTCACGACGTTTCGACCATAACACAAACGGTCGTCATCAGGTGTGTCGGTTTGCATTAATTTATTTATATTTATTTATTTATAAAAACGTCAGCGCCACGCGCAGCGATTTGGCAGTTTATTTAGAAGGACTAGTCCATCTATGTTCTGAAAAGAGTAGGGGGGAGACGAAAAATTTATGTATGCTGTCTGAAAGCCACTGTAAGCGTGAACAATCAATTAAGACCTGAAATGGTTTATCAAATCTTTCCAATGATTGCTAAGCCAGAATCCATCTTCTCAGTTGAAATTGTCTCTGTGCTTGTATATGTGGATAGCCTCATGAACGAATCTCTCATGGTACCCAGATCGCTTACAAAGAACCTCTGTCTTGGAAAAGTCGATGTCATGTGAGCCTACTGAATTATAACAATGATCTGCCACGGCCGAGGTGTTGGTCCTACCGTGTTTAAGGTCTGCTTTGTGTTCACGAATGCGGTCCGAGACATGGCGTTTGGTTTCTCCAATGTAACTACTACCACAGAGGCAACTTAGTTTGTAGACACCAGGGTACTGTATGTCCGGAATCACATCTTTTACAGACGGAACCAGATCATGGATTTTATGTAATGTGTTGAAACGGACCTGGACCTTGTATTTATTCAAGATTTTGGAGATCTTTTTTGTGATCCCCGCAATGTAGGGTAAAGTGATGGTTTTGAAAGGCTCCTCAAGAGGGTCCTTCTTCATGGTTTGAGTGATAGCTTTGCGGATTGTATAGTCGGAGTAACCATTAGCTTTAAGAGCTTGGTGTACGTGCTTGAGTTCACTGCCTATGTGTTCCTGGTCGGAAATGCATTGGGCTCTATGATACAGAGTCTTGATGAGAGAATTCTTCTGTGATGGATGGTGGTGGGAATCCAGTTTCAGATAAGCATCCGTATGGGTAGCTTTCCTGTAAACTGCTAAATCGCTGCGCGTGGCGCTGACGTTTTTATAAATAAACAAATGCGGCGTTTAAAACTAAATAAATAAATGCAAACCGACACACCTGATGACGACCGTTTGTGTTATGGTCGAAACGTCGTGAGAATTTGTATTGTTTTTATATATTTATATATATATTATTATTTTATTGTTTCCCTTCAACGTGACTATACCGAAAGAGCTAAGAATATGAATTACTGCAGTCACGAAAGCTTTAAATCAAAATTTAATTACTGCTAGCCAAGACTAATTAGATAATCTTTAGAATTTTAGAGAAATACAAATAATTTAACTGCTCTGATAGCTACAGGCTAAGTGCTACTTGGCAGCGTATTATCAAGTGACACACTTTAACTGCATGCCTATACAGGTCACCATACTTCGATGGTGATTAACTGAGCAGCCAATAACAGTTCCTGCGATTTTTCCACCCAAAAACGGCAGCATGTGCATGCACATGCATGCACATGCATGCACACCATTCATGAATGTGTATGCATAATGTCCATACATAATGTACATGCATGATGTACATTATGTATGCTGATGAACTGTTAATAACCCAGCCATTAATAGATATCCATTATCTTCTATATATATAAAAAAGTAAAAAAATTGTCTGTTTGTGGTTTGGTTTGTGGGGTTGTGTCTGTTCGCGCACTTGCAAACGATTTGTCTCTCCAACGGTGGGGTTTACGTAAAAGAAAATAGCCAGGTACCAAGCCGTAAGCCCTAAGGTGAGCAAGCGCTATTCCATTTTCACCTCCGTCAACTTTAAATTAGTTTAATTAGCGATTTAGTGCGATTTTTGTACGCTTATCATTTTATGTATTTATTTATGACTAGCGGTTAGTACCTGGCGTTGCCCGGGCGAAAAAGGCAGACACACACATAGACTTACAAACAGACATGGACCCATACACATAGAAATTTACTGACTTACACGCACGCAGACACATATGGACTCACACACACAGACATCGACTTGAGAGACACATGTAGTTACACACACAAATTGACTCAAACACACAGAGTTACACACACATATCGACTCACACATACATACATAGACTGAACAACAACAACCGCCATTCGCCACTAAGTGGCAGTGACGTCACCACAAGGCTTGTGGCAGGCTATGTGCACCTTGAGGCCACGTGAAGTGACCAACACCTGCTGGCAGGAGGTCACGGGGCAGGCCCAGATGGCACAGGTCGACTGAGATAACTGGCAGATGCACCACCTGTGCTCTGTACCCTGCTAACTTGCTGTGCTTTAGCCACACGGTGCACCGCTCGTTCTTGTGAGCATCGCTCCTCCGCCCTCCGTTGTTGTTGGAGGCCGACTGCCTCCAACTGGCCTGTAGCGTCCTTCACGAGGCTCCTCCACAGATACCGACCTTGACACCGCTGGTACCAGTCATCGACAAGTCCACTCAGCTGCACATCGTCCTGTAGCACATCACTCCATCTCTTCTCTAGCCTGTGCCGCGCCCGTTTAGAGACCTCGATCCGGCGGAACAAAAGGTGTTTATGCATGCGGTGGCTGGGCATGCGGGCTACACCGCCCAGCCAACGCAGCCTTGCCTGGCGTAGGTCACCAATGGGACTTTGTCCAGATCTTTCAAGTATTTGTGAGCTCATCACACAATCCAGCCTGGTTAAACCCAGGATCGTAGGCAGGCCAGCGTAAATGTTTGTAACCGGCGAAAATGTTGCATTAGGGGGGTCCAAGTTTCACAAGTGTAGAGAAGGGAGGGAATGACCGTGGGCGAGACGACGTGGAGCTTCGTGCGGAGCAAGAGAGCAGGTAGCTTCAACACAGTGTTACACAGCCGATGAAAAGATAATGCCGCTCAACTGATTCAGAGTGAGACCTGTGGTGTTAAACCGGAGCCGGTCATGAGTACACTGGGCAGATATGGGAAACTCTGTACTCTCCACAACTGGCCCATCACCAATTGTGAGTTATGGGGGTGGATTGTCCGATGGTACAAAATGCCCAGGCAGGTGCTTAGTTTTGGTGGGGCTGATGGTAAGGCCCCACCTGTTAGTGGCAAGCTCCAGGTTGAGCAGCAGCGCATCCAACTCCTCTTTTGAGTGAGCATTAATTACCAGATCATGGGCATACATAACGTGGTTGACCAATAGGGAGCCATCGATTGACCGCACTCGGATATCGACGAGCCTCTCATTGTATCTGTACCAGATGTGAATTCTTCCGGTAGAGGCAATGAAGGCTTAACGAAGTACGTGGTCCAAATATATGTAAAAGAATGTGGGAGGCAGTGGACATCCCTGTCGCACCCAAAGATGTACAGGGAGTGGCTCTGATTCACGGTCACGTAGTTTGATGTGGGGCCGCTTACCATCATGAAGGTCCTTAAGGATCGTGAGCAGAGGGTCAGGGACTCGAAAAGTACGAGGAGCAACCCAGAGCCCAGGCCTAATGATGGTGTCATAGGCCCTGAGCAAGTGAATAAAGCACACATATGGACTAATACGCACACATGGACCTACAGGAACGCAACGAAATGGACTAACACTGACTAACATGGAGCCACGCACACACAGCGACGAACACACATGCACATGGACTGACACACACATATCAAGTCACACACACACATTGACTTACACACACATCGAGTGACACGCACACATACATAGACTTACAGACACATTGACCTACACACACACACATATGGACTTACAGACACACACACAGGGACTTGCACACACACATGGACCCACACACACACATCGACTGACACACATAGACTCCCACACAAACATACATGGACTGACACATGCACATAGAGCAGGGGTCGGGAACCTATGGCTCGCGAGCCAGATGTGGCTCTTTTGATGATTGCATATGGCTCGCAGATAAAACAAAATATTCTCACTTGTTTTAATCCATCCATCGATTTTTCACTGCGCATGTCCTGTTCAGGGCTGCAGGAGCAATTGTCCATTATTTTAATTGGATGATACTGGCCTACGTTTGCCGTTGCTGGGTAAAACAGGTAAACGCCCCCTTTTGAATCAGTCTGAGACTGCGTCTGCTCGGTCATTAGCTCAAAGCTAACCCTTCGACGAAGAAGATGGCGAAAAGAAAAAAAAGACGACGAGTATCGTACATTTCAGGACGAATGGACCGAAGAATTCGCCTTTGTGGAGAGAGCGGGTTCTGCGGTGTGTCTAATTTGCAATGACAAAATTACATCGTTGAAACGGTCGAATGTAAAGCGGCACTTCGGCACGCGCCACGCTACCTTTGCATCAAAATACCCTGTGGGAGACAGCAGAAAGAAAGCGTGCCAAGAGCTTCTGAGCAGGGTGCAAGCTAGCCAGCAGCAACTCCGCGTATGGACCCGGCAAGGTGACTATAATTCGGCTAGCTTTGCTGGTTCTTTAGCAATAGTGAGGAACGGAAAACCATTCACAGATGGCGAGTATGCTAAAACGTTCATGCTGGATGTAGCCAATGAACTTTTTGATGATCTTCCGAACAAAGACAAGATAATCAAACGGATACAAGACATGCCTCTGTCGGCAAGAACTGTTCATGATCGTACCATCGTGATGGCAAACAAAGTGGAGGAAACGCAAGTGAAGGACATAAATGCAGCGCCGTTCTTTTCTCTGGCTTTGGATGAGTCAACAGACGTGAGCCATTTGTCGCAGTTCAGCGTGATTGCAAGATATGCTGTTGGTGACACACTGCGCGAAGAAAGTCTTGCTGTTCTGCCATTAAAAGGGTCCACAAGAGGTGAGGATTTATTCAAGTCTTTCATGGAGTTTGCTCAAGAAAAAAGTCTACCTATGGATAAACTTCTCTCAGTGTGTACTGATGGTGCTCCGTGTATGGTGGGGAAAAACAAAGGATTTGTGGCGCTTCTCCGTGAACATGAAAATAGACCCATCCTAAGTTTCCATTGCATTATACACCAGGAGGCACTTTGTGCTCAGATGTGTGACAGGCAGTTTGGCGAAGTGATGTCGCTGGTCATTCGTGTGATCAACTTTATTGTTGCCCGAGCCTTAAATGATCGCCAGTTTAAAACACTGCTGGATGAAGTTGTAAATAACTATCCTGGTCTGCTTTTGCACAGCAATGTGCGTTGGTTGTCAAGAGGGAAGGTGCTTAGCCGTTTTGCGGCTTGCCTGAACGAAATCCGGACTTTCCTTGAAATGAAAGGCGTTGGGCATCCTGAGCTAGCCGACACCGAGTGGCTCCTCAAGTTTTACTATCTCGTAGATCTGACTGAACATCTGAACCAGCTCAACGTGAAAATGCAAGGCATTGGAAATACAGTGTTATCCCTTCAACAAGCTGTATTTGCTTTTGAAAACAAGCTGGAGCTTTTCATCACGGATCTTGAAACAGGTCGTTTACTACATTTTTAAAAACTGAGCCAATTTAAAGATGCATGCACAGCAAGTGAGCCCATTCAAAACCTTGATCTCCACCAGCTAGCTGGCTGCACATCCAGTCTCCTACAGTCCTTCAAAGCACGCTTTGGAGAATTTCGTGAGCACACTCGTCTTTTTAAGTTCATCACCCATCCAAACGAGTGTTCACTGAACACAGCCGACCTGAATTACATCCCTGGTGTCTCCGTCAGAGATTTTGAAGCAGAAGTGGCTGACCTGAAGGCCTCAGACATGTGGGTGAATAAGTTCAAGTCACTGAATGAAGATTTGGAAAGAATCACACGACAGAAAGCGGAGTTGGCGAGCAAGCACATGTGGACAGAAATGAAAAAACTCCAACCCGAAGACCAGCTGATTCTCAAAACTTGGAACGCGCTTCCTGTCACATACCACACACTGCAGCGTGTGAGTATTGCTGTATTGACCATGTTTGGATCTACGTATGCATGTGAGCAGTCATTCTCACATCTTAAAAACATCAAGTCCAACCTACGATCACGTTTAACGGATGAAAGCCTCAACGCTTGCATGAAGCTTAACCTCACCAAGTACCAACCCGACTACAAAGTACCAACCCGACTACAAAGACATCAGCAAATCCATGCAGCACCAGAAGTCGCATTAATGGTGAGTGTTATAACAACATTATTTAAAATAATAAATTCAGAGGCTTATTATACTGACATTTAGTTGAATTCACTTTTAAAATATATTATATGGCTCTCACTGAAATAAATTTCAATTTTTTTTGCTTTCATGGCTCTCTTAGTCAAACAGGTTCCCGACCCCTGACATAGAGGCACACAAAATGGACTGAGACACACACATGGACGTACGCACACACATGGACGTACGGACACACACACACACATGTACGTACAGACACACACACATGGACTCACACGCACACATGGACCAGAAAACACACACATAGAAAGAAATGTACTTACACTGACTGACATGGAGCGACGCACACACACACATTGACTCACACACACACATGGTCGCAGACATGCACATCGACCCACACACACACATGGACTTAGACGCAGGCATGATTACTGTGAAAGAAGTAACTTAATTAAAAAAAGAGTAGATTTCTACACACACACATACCACGCACACACACATTGACTTACGCACACACACACAAATGGACTTAGACGCAGGCATGATTACTGTGAAAGAAGTAACTTAATTAAAAAAGAGTAGTTTTATACACACGCACACCACGCACACACATGGACTTACGCACACACACCACGACGGTTTGCACTATCACTACAGCAGTGCATACCGACTGTGGTGGTACCTGTTTTCATTACAGCAGTGCACACGGCCTGTGGTGGTACCTGCTTGAACTACAGCAGTGCAAACCGACTGTGGTGGTTTGTGGTATCACTACAGCAGTGCCTAGTGACTGTGGTGGAACCTGCCATCACAAAGGCAGTGCATACTGACAGTGGTGGTAGCGGCTATTACAAAAGCAGTGTATACTAACTGTGGTGGTAGCTGCTATGATAACAGCAGTGCATACTGTGGTGGTACATGGTTTAACAACAGCAGTGCATACTGAATGTGCTGGTACCTGGTATGATTACAGCAGTGCATATTGTGGTGGTACCTGCTTTCCCTGCAGCAGTGCATGCATAGTTGTGGTAGCTGGTATGATAACAGTGCATACAGTGGTGGTACCTGCTTTCCCTGTAGCAGTGCATGCATACTGTTGTGGTAGCTGGTATAACAGTGCATACAGTGGTGGTACCTGCTTTCCCTGCAGCAGTGCATGTATACTGTGGTGTAAGCTATGATTACAACAGGACAAGCGACAGTGGTGGTACCTGCTATGAGTAGAGTAGTACATGTAGACTCTATAGCAGTATATATCGACTGTACAGTAGTACATTCTTACTGTATAGCAGTATTTATGGACTGTACAGTAGTACATGCTTACTGTATAGCAGTATTAATGGACTGTACAGTAGTACATGCAGACTCTATAGCAGTATATATCGACTGTACAGTAGTACATGCTTACTGTATAGCAGTATTTCTGTACAGTAGTACATGCTGACTGTATATCAGTATATTTAGTGAGTCTATAGCACAAAGTACTCACGTGACAGAGTGCCGTGGTGTGGCCGTGAGCTCAACTGAACGCGCATCACGTGACAGGGTCCGCCCCCCCCCCCCCACGCAATTGGCGTCAGTTGGTACGGTCGTGCTCGTGCAGTAAGTAAATAATTAAAATAAGAATGGCACTAAATCGCTAATTAAACTAATTTAAAGTTGACGGCTGGGAAAATTGAATAGCCTATACCAAGCAGGGGGCTCGGAGCGTGCCACCCGGCAATTTTTTTCGGACTTAAACCCCACCGTATGAGAGCCAAATCCCCCTTAAGCGCGCGCACGCGGAGACTTTTATATATAAGAAAAGGCGCGTGCACGACCATACCAACTCACGCGCCTTTGGTGGGGGGGACGGCCCATGCCAAGTCGCACGCCTTCGGTGGGAGTGAGGGGGACATTTTCTTTCCCGTTAAAAGTGTTATAAAAATACACTAAACGCTGACGTTAATTCTTCACTGTGTGATGTCCCCCCCTCCCCCACCCCGATGCGTGCAGTTATTACTACTATATACACTCACTAGATGCTACCACTATAGGCCGTAGATATTACTGCAGAGCGGCCGGGGAGATCGTGGCTGGGGGGTCAGGGGTAGCAGCCCAGCCTGCCAAGGTGCCACCTCGGCTGGCTGGACAATCTAGGCGAGGCCGGAGGCTCTGAACGGGACTAGGCCTCACCACGCCACTCTGTCAGGTGAGTACTTTGTGCTATAGAGTCAGCATGTACTACTGTAGTGATAGCAGGTACCACCACAGTCAGTATGCACTGCTGTAATCATAGCAGGAACCACCACAGTATGCACTGCTGTAATCATAGCAGGTACCACCACAGTCAGTACGCACTGCTGTTAGATTTTTCAGAGTAGTTTTGAAATATTTTTAAGACCCGGGCAATGCCGGGTGCTTCCCGCTAGTAATGTATATGAGTACATTAACTTTCCTGCTCTGATCTTCACACCTGATTAGCTCTCAAGTGGTGACATCACATTTACCCCGTCTATTTAAGACCGAAGCAGGAGGATTTCTCCACAACTCTGGCTATCCCCTGATGAGGCTGGTTGTAATTACTAGCGAAGCGTCGTACTCGAATTGTAAATATTGTGATAAAGGTTTTTGGGTTAGATCGCGTTATTTATAAATGTGTCGTAACCCTCCACCACCCGACATGGCCAAACAGTAAAAAAAGTGTCACGTTTACGAAGGACAAATAGTTCACTACTTAATATTGGTCGTGAAAGCCTACGTGTTAAACTAAATATTGTGAGTTTACTCTCCAACGCACCGGTGTGCTGAACGAGTAATGGTTTGGCACGTTTTGTTTACGTGGCAGGTTTATTGACACATTTATATTTACACGATCTAATTAAAAAAAAATCTCTTGTGGAGAATATTGGTTGCAAAAGCCTACTACGTGTTAAACTGCTTACTCTGACTTTAAACAAAGTTCCCAGCATAATATGCAGGATGCCCCTGCGCTCAGGGGCCGGGTGCTTGGATTCTATTTCCATTGCCAAAATAAACTAAAAAGCTAAACTAAAACATTTTTTTTTATTTTACTAGGTAAAGCCCCACAGAGCTATGTAGTTATTTTTCTTTCAGAAGAAACTTGGCCACACAAATGATAGCTCAACGAAGTTGCTTATCATGTGGAAATTTATAGCAGCCAAATACTCTCAACGTATGTTGATTTTAAATATGGAGGAAAAACCTGGAGGACCCGGAGAACAATCCACGCAACCACGGAGAGAGAGAGACATGCAAACTCCAAATATACATGTGTCACGGTCGGGATCGAGCCCACAGCCTTTATATACCAGGCGAGGTAGTTACCATCTCGCCACCGTGGTGCCTTCAAGTCGCATGGCAACACAGACACCACTCTCATCATGCATAGCCATGCGTTGATAAATGTGGGTACCACTTTGTGGACAAGTGAGCAGTGCCTTGTCCTATGGAGAGAATCCCCCTCTCCCCCTTGCTCTGCAGGGCTGTATTAGAAGAGTGAACCACTGATGCTTCCTCAAGGCTCATTTGAGTAAGCAGACAGAACACTGGACGGACGCAAAATGCCCGCTTTCTACACCCACCTCTCCACGTAAACCATTAAAAGTGCTTCTTACACAACCCACCTTGATTCATTACACTCGGTCGTGAACCCAGTCACAACGCCCTCCCATATATCCACATACAGACTCGCACACAACGTGCATGCCCCCCCCTCCCCGTTTACAACCACCGGTCGTGTTCACAGCCCCTTGGCCTGGTAATAGCATGTGCCTCACTAACCCTATCATGTTTGTTAATCAGTACCCATTTCATCGTCAGCCACATCAGCCGGGGGTGTCTCTGTGTGTCTGTGTGTGAGTGCATGTATTAGGGAGGTGCTCGCTAACAGCACTTGCCCCTACAGTCTGTTAAGGCTATACGGGGGATCTTTGTCTTTGTATTAGGGAGCCTGGGAACCGGTAGTGGTAGCGGTTAGTGCGCTGCACTACGAACCCGGCGACCGGAGTTTGATTCCCGCTTGCGGCCAACACCGATGTCGATTATCGGAACCGGTCCTGGGCCTCCCCTAGGTCGACTCATCCTAAAATAAGTACCTGATGCTGCGTGTAAACATTGCCACTGAGAAGACAAAGGCGGCCGGGGGTTGTGTTGCCCACACACGCTCTCGCGTGCCGTGCCGATCTTCATAGGTACTCGCTATACGGGGGATCTTTGTCTTATTGTGTGTATTAGGGACCTATTTGTTAAACGAAACTATTTTTATTCTTTGGGTCTTTTGGTAAAGTCACGTAGATAGGTTCAAAGAAAATAACAAAAAACTACGACGTTTCGATCGCAACACAAGCGTTCGTCATTTTGTTATTTTCTTTGAACCTATCTACGTGACTATACCGAAAGACCCAAAGAATATGAATTCCTGCAGTCACGAAAGCTTTAAGTCAAGATTTAAACTTTTTATGTTACCAGGTAAAGCCCACTAAGCTGTAAAGCTCTTTTTGACAAGCAACTTGACCACAAATGATAGCACATCGAAGTTGCTTATCAAGTGGAAATTTATAGCAGCCAAATAAGCTCAAAGCACGTTGATTATGAATGTGGAGGGAAAACCGGTGAACCCGGGGAAAAATCCACGCAACCACGGGGAAAACACGCAAACTCTAGATAAATAACAGGCGTCAGGGTCGAGATCGAACTCACGACCTCGTGCATACCAAGCAAGGAAGATAACATCTCGCCACCGTGGCACCTCGAGGGTGCTACTCGCTAACAGCACTTTCCCCAACAGTCTGTTAAGGCTGTATGGGGGATCTTTGTCTTTGCAAAAGGGACCTCTTTCCGATTCGCAAATTAATACATTTCGGAGCATCCCAAAAAGAGTGATGGCTTGGGATCATTCTGAACATGTGACGGGACAGACAGAGACGTTACTTCAGTGGCTACGGATAATAATGGAACAGCAGCCAAGGAATGGAATGCGTTAGAGAGGGAGCCTGCCTAGGGAGATGGAGTGATAAAATCAGCTTCCGTTGCAAGTGCTAGGTGGATTATTACATCGTGGGGAGCGGTTGCGCAGCGGTTAGTGTACTGCACTACAAACCTGGTTATCTGAATTCGATTCCCGCTCATGACCAATAACAGTGGGGAATATTAGAACCAGTCTTGGGACTCCCCTGGGTCGACTCAGCCTTAAATGAATACCCGGTGCGGTAGTATTATTTAAACATCAACACTGGGGAAACACCGGTGGCCGGGCGTTGTGTTGGCCACCCACCCCCTCGTGCGCCGTTCTGCTAAAAGCACTTGCCCCGAGAGTCTGTTCAAGGCAATGCGGGATTTCTTTGTCATTTTTTTTTCATTACATCGAAAGGTTTGTGGTTAGTGAGGCTTTCATCCATATGTAGAGACACAAAATGGTCTCTACGCTGTTGCGCCAGCCACGCAGAGCGCCGGGAACCTCCATTGGAGGACTGGCGGTCACGTGACCGGGAGCAGGGAGCTCCAGTCGGGATACAGGAGGGGGCGTGGCCGAGGGCAGCGCGAGGCGGCGGCCAGGGGATAAGGGGGGGGGGGGGCGCCTGGGGGACTCGGGGCTCGTTTGGGGATCCACTGAAGAGGTCTTCGCTGCCGCTCTTCGTCGTCATGTAGGTTTAGTCAGGGAAACGTGGAGCCGTAGCAAGTGTGATCCGGTGATAGCTAACTCATACACACACAGTGAACAGTCTAGGACAGTATAGCCACACTTGACAATAGAACCCAGTGATCAGTGAGTTGTTTAATAAAAACGGTGCCTCCACAAATATAGTGTGTGCGCCTCAGTAAGTACACACGCTACACATAAATGGATTTACCATGACGAATGATGAGGATGTATCTTATCTGTATTTCTTTCTCCCATTAAAATGTCAACGCTCGTGTAAAAATGAAATAATAACAGTGATGCTGCTGTTGTTTTTTGACAGATTCTGATTTAAATCATCGGTTGAAACATGAAGATAACTGCCGCGGTAAAGACAGCGGTCGTGTTGAACATGTGATAATATCTCTCAAGTGCAAAAGACACATTCGATGGCAAAAAAAGCATCAAGACGCCAACACGAATCTTTGCTCAATTCCGACATCGACCGATGAGCGCTTAACACTGACGCTTTCATCCTTCCTAGCGCGCGCTGAGAGAAGTCTCTTTAACTTCCTCTGTCATCCTACCGCCCTTGGTGACCCCAGCTTTTGGCTGGACACCTACTGCGGAGAGCTGAACCATTCCCGAGTACATCAGGTTCTTCCAGCCTCCGGAAAACTAACTCTGTCCCACGGGGGGACGCAGTTTGTCAAATGATTCTGTTCGTTTGTCAAAACTTCCGTGTTGTGTGTGCAGTACTGTTATGTTGTCATCTGCTCATCCGTAGACTGTTTAGCTGCCGCCCTTACCACCTGTAAACATAGCGTGGGACAGTGAGCAACGATGTCTGGACTGTACCTGCTGGAACGCTCACATCACTGGTGGGGCGACCGGGCGTGAAGAGGCACGTACGGTTGGCTATCTACCATGGTGCGACGGTCAGCGGTTAAAACGATGGTGCAAGTTTGTCCACTCGCTCCACTCCTCCCTGCCTCTGTCCACCCAAGCAGTGTCAATGAGTTCCATCACACAGCAGAACGACTGGTCTCGCGCGTGGTGGGTGTAAAGGGTGGGTGCTCCCACACCGCTTCCATGACGTCCGGCCAGAGTGGATATAAGTGGACCAAATACCCTTCCCCTGGATGGGCCCTCTAGAGAGGGAATCCCGATAGTGGGGACCCCTTCTGCCAGCAGTGGCATGAACCAAGTATTCGCGGGGGCTGTGCCTTAGCTATTTAAAGTCGCTTGACGGCAGAATTACCACACACGATAGAGGGAAAGACGAGCTGATGGTCAAGAACACAGCGTCTCGTGCACACATGTCCACGGTCATAATTGAAAGCCATGGAATCATTCCGAATGCCTTACCTGGCCGCGGCGGGGCACCAACGAGTCGGGATTGAATGCCGGTTGGAATGGAACACGTCAAGAGTGGAACGTCCACCACGGAGATGGAGCCGCAAAAGGGGCGCGGATGCTGGACCCGTCATCGTATTGCAGGATCGCGAGAAGCCGCAATGACACGGGGGAGGCTTTCATCTAGCAGTGGATTGACTGTGGCCAATAAAGATAATAACGATGGCGATGATGCTAATGATGATGAGGAAGGACGTCAAGGTGGGTGAGAGAACCAGGCTGAGGCATGCCATGCTACTTCAGAGTGGTGGTGAGTTGCTACGGGAGGCTGCAGCAGGCAAGGCACTGGAAGAGTTGAGCTGAGATGGGGCCGCCATGGGGTGGGTTTTGAGATCTCAAACACTGAAGCAAGCACCACGAGACACTCGCCAAAGCGTTGCCCTGACAATGTCTCCCACAATGCACCGCGCGTCGCTTTACTTTGAAGCGCACGGCAGACAATGAAGCAGTGGCGGTACGAACCCGCACTCTGACGGCACTCGTAAAGGTCGCGTGATCGCAACTTTAAAATGGATAAATACAGTATGTTTTTTATTCTCATTCACAGAATATGCTTGTGTTGGGCGCCTCTCCCTACACCGTTTTCTATTCCTGGACATGCAAAGTCACTTTCCTAACTTACGTTTTTATCATGTAATTTAAGGATTTTTTTCGTAAATGGCATGTACATGTGATTTCGTTGTATGTTGATTTTTATTAACACTTTTTTGCAAACAATATTAAATATATGTGGGCGTAAGTTGGGTGAGGTGAGTGGCTCTCAAATTGGCTCAACTTCCTCTTTTCTACTGCCCAACCGAGCCGTACTGGGGCCGTGCCAAGCCACCTCGGCATGGTTCAGGATTGGCCCGGTGGTTTTTCGCACTGCAAAAGCCGAGGCCGTGCCGCTGACATCGCAAACATCACTGGCCATGACCCTGGCCCTGCTTGGCCTCAAGCCAGATGAAAGTGCCATTGCGAGGCCCGCAATTTCACGTTCCGGTTCTGCCTAAGTCTCACAAATCGCTGGTGGGAGAAAAATAAAAACTCATGAAATTAGGGGCCCCCACAATGCCTCAATTCGGATGTGGCAGATGAAAAAAGGATAAAGGTTTTTAATGTTAGCCCAGAGCCAGTTATGGAAATTCCATGAAACCAATAGTAGGATTATAGAGGAGCTGTAGTGACGAAAAGAGTTCACGATGGCCGTGTCAGAGCCTCGGAAGCAGCGCCATTGATGCTCTGGGTGCTAAACTAAAACAACAATTTTTTGTTTATTTTTCCAGGTCAGGCCCACTGGGCTATGTGTCTCTTTCAGAAGCGACCTGGCCACAACAATCATAGCTCAACGAAGTGGATTACCACGTGGAAATTTATAGCAGCAAAATACTATTAATGGACGTTGAATCTAAATTTGGAGAACATGCAAACTCCAAATATACAGCAGGCGTTAGGGTCGAAATCGAACCCACGACCTCCTGTATACCAAGCGAGGTAGTTAACATCTCGCAACCGTGGTTTGATTCCGGTGTCGGCCGTCCGTGATTAAACCGGGCTGTAACGTGTAACGGGTTGATGTTCTCAGACCTGGCACCAAATATTGCTCGAAAATATAATTTCAGCTTTGTTACATAATTTACTTCTAAATGAAACTCGACCTTCATTGAAAGACCCAGGGGAACACAGCGTTAAGAAGCACCCTCTCGTATTGGGTGAGATGGACCCCTATATGGGCGGCCCCTATTGTGGCGGCCACTATTGGAATGACTACTCGAATGTATGTATATTCTTGGTTCTTTCGGTAAAGTCACGTGTTTTATATTTTTGTTTTATTTTATTGTTTCCCTTCTACGTGACTTTACCGAATGAACCAAGAATATGAATCCTTGGAGTCACGAAAGCTTTAAATCAGAATGTATGTATGATAAACTTTTATCGCATTGTACGTAGCTAACCTCGATAATTGTGCTATTGGGGCGGCCCCTATTGAGGTGACCCTATTGGGACGGCCCCTAGGAAGGCGACCCCTATTGGGGCGACTCTATTGGGGCAGCCCCATTGTAGTGAGCATATTGGGGCGGCTTCTATTGGAGCTACCACATTCGGGTGACTCCTTTGGAGCGACCCTATTTGGATGGCGCCTAATGTGGCGGCCCCTATTGGGATGGCCCCTATTGAGACGACCCTATCAGAGTGACTCTGTTGTATCGTGACTGGAAGTGAGGCTCTGACTGGACGCGAGGCCCTGGCTGGACACGAGGCCCTCGCAGGATGCAGGAGTTCCAGGAGGAGGTCTCACCACTGTCACGAAGCTGCACGTTCAACTTCGATGCGGAAACTTTGAAGTAGATTTATAATTTATTTTTTCGCTACAGTGAAGCTAACGTGTTGCTTCGTTCGATGTTAAACTTAGCCAATGTGCCGAGCCACGGATCTGCGTTTTGCATCGGCCTTGGAAGGAGTTGCAAATGCACATTATTATCTTGATTAATATTATTTAGGTTATAGTAACGGGGAGGGATTTTGTTACGTATCATTGGAAGGTGATCTCTGTATTTGTGTACAAAATTATATAAAGTCACGTTTCAACATTTAACAGTGTTCGAGAAGTTACAGCTTTTATCGTTACTTGTGTACCCAGGGGAGCCACACTGAGCTCGACCCACTTCTGGAGGGTGCTGCTGCATTGTTTGGCTAGCACGGGTGACTTTGTGTATCGGAAGCAAACCGGAGCCCCTACGTGGCTGTTTATCTCATGGTCAGGTCACCTCTTTTCCTTTTTATGATCATTATTGTTTTTTGTACGCGTCGCCCTGTCTTAATGCGCAAATTCTCGACTAAAAAAGGTATATTTTTAAAAAAGGTATATTTTTAAAAATGTCTTTATCTCTCTTCAGTTATTTTCAAACGTCTTCCTCAATTATTTTTTTCTTCCCTTGGTTGATGATAAACTGTGTTCAACCTTTTCATGCACGGCGTCCTGAGAACGATTGTCTGATGGGCGCTTTATACGTGAAAATGTATTATTATTCTTAAATTCCAGCAGCAGCACTTCAGTTGGCGGTCAACGTTCGAAGCTGACTGCGACCCTCGAAGGAGCAGAGTCGCCCCCCTTGGGCGCCCCCCCCCCCACTCGTGACCCGTGGTCCAAACAAATCACTGGAGACGCTGTGAACGGCAGCGAGAGCAGTTCAGGCGAACGCTGTCATCGCAAGAGGTCACGTTTGGCGCAACGCTCCTTCGCTGACTGTGCGTGCTGTATGAGTTATCGTCCTTATATGACAACTTGTGTACCCAGAGAAAGCCTTACTGAGTACCATGAATATATTTCAGGAGGGTCCTGCCACGTATTCGTAGGACTGAGGGTGATGCTGCTGCTGTTGTGTGATCCCAATTGAGTATGAGAATAGGTTTTCCCCCTTTTTTCTGGCAACAGAACAGGTGTTAAGATGTTAAAACACCAAACTAAAACCTTTTACAATTGAGTAATTTGCAGGTTATTTTTTACCATTGGGGTGTCTTGGCCGATACTGGATACATTATACGATGTGCGTGTTTGGCGTTGGGAGGAAGCTAGAGAACCCGGAGGAAACCAAAACAACACGGGGAGAACATTATAAAAGGCCACACAGAAATTGGCCTGAATGAGGAATCGAACCCAGGGCTACTCGCTGTGAGCAAAGAAGCGCCACAACTGCGCCTCCCTGCCACCTTTGTTGTATTTAGTACGAGCATATCGAGTGTACGTGATGCTGAACTAGCTACTGCTATTCGAAGTTCAACAGCCACCAATGTTTGAGCAGCCGGGTGCAATCCTAGGACCTGTGTGTCTCTATAAAAAGTTGACTGCGCACGTTAACGTTTCTGTTCCAGAAAAAATGCAATCGAGGGTACGTGGACAGCAGCACATGTCAAGAGAACAGCTGACGAGAGATAAGAGACAAAAATAACTCGATTAGAGTGAATACCACGAGAGAGAAGGGAAGAGAGGAAGCAGCAGCAGTGAGACAACATCTTGGAATTCGGAGGCGCAGACTGAACAGGAATAAAATGTGGGAGACCTTTGCCTAGTAGTGGGAAGTTAGAGGCAGGTAACAACAACAACAGACTCGCACGGAGATCCACGGACAGGAGATAGAGGTTTAGTGAAATAAGACAAATCTAGACAAATATAGACGTAGTAAGATGACGCGAGATATAGACAAGAGATATAGGTGCAGTGGGATAAATGTAGAGACATGCATATGGAGAGATGTAGTGAGATGACCTAGATACAGTCAAGATATAGAGATACCAGTGATATGACAGATGAGAGATTGGAAAACAAGATAGACGCGAGAGAGCGTAATTTGCTCGTTTTCTTAATAATTTCGTTATATTTGAGCATTGGGATTGCCAGCTGAAATTTGTGATGCCCTCTACTGTTGTCGTCAATCCGGGTACCACTTGAGCAGCTTGGAGCCCGAAGCGGGGGCGGGAGGGGCGGGTGGACTGAGGGGGCAGAGTATTTTTAGGATAACCGCTGATTCTTGCAAAGTACCTAGTACCTATTTTATTGATCCACGGGATATGATTATGATGATGACGATGGGCTGGGTTGATGTACGAGCAGGATTTGAAATTAAAAAAACCTCTCCCATTGTGGGGCAAAGTGCATTCATCCAACAGGATGGACCAGATATAAAATCAGGTTCCACTGTTGTGTGTGTGGCGCCTCGGTGGCGAGATGTTAACTCCCCCGCCCAGAATACAGGAGTGGGTGGGTTTGATCCCGACCCTAAAACCTGTATATTTGAAGTTTTCATGTCTCTCTTTCTCCGTGGTCGCGTGGATTTTTCTCCGGGTCCTCCGGTTTTTCCCCTCCACATTTAGAGTTCACATCACGCATTGAGAGTATTTGGCTGATATAAATCTCCATGTGATGATAAGCCACTTCGTTGAGCTTTCATTTGTGTGGTCAGGTCGCTTCTAGAAAAGAGAGCTATTGAGCACAGCGGGCCTTACCTGGTAAAATAAAAAAAAATAGTGCGTGCATGTTACAGTACATTCCATTGAGCCATGAAATCCATGGTGATATAGAAATAACAAGCCGCTCCAGGGCTATTATGGTATTGTGTTACATCGAGTCCTCTCCGATCTTATCAAACCTGTTTTTAAAATGTATAGGCTGAAAGTTGCGAGCTCCAATCCCGGGTTAAGTGTCGATTCAGTCAGTCACCATCATCACCACCATCATCATCGTCATCTGCCTTGTGTTGTTCGGCGGGGTGTCCGACGTTTCACTCCACGTGCCGGGAAGCTTCTTCCATAACTGTCTCCGTTCAGCTTCTGTACTGGCTCGATTCCCCGCCCTAGAAGCTCGCTTGAGTTGCTGGAGAAGCTCCCAGGCACGCGGAGCAATGGGTTGGTCATCGCACCATAACAACAACGTGCGGTTTCAAC
This sequence comes from Petromyzon marinus, assembly GCF_048934315.1. Taxonomy (NCBI): domain Eukaryota; kingdom Metazoa; phylum Chordata; class Hyperoartia; order Petromyzontiformes; family Petromyzontidae; genus Petromyzon; species Petromyzon marinus. The sequence continues at coordinate 1,285,832 of NC_133717.1, read as the reverse complement.
CCGAGAGAACGCACCTGGGGGAGCTGCAAACAGCCCAACCGCAAGGACGCTCAGCAGGGACGCAGCAACCTGCTACAACGTGGGGGAGGGCTATGCAAGATCCGACTGTGCCCCCCCCCCCCCCCCTCTTTTATACTGACTCACTTTTTACTGAAATAGCTAACGGATGTTTTTAACCCAGTTGTGTCGGCCTCGCTGTTCGCTGCGTTGCACCACTGTCGCATTCAATAAACCTTCAGAGGCAGGTTGAACATCTGACTCCGACGTATTTATTGAATAGAACGAGGTAAAACTGATGTAAAACACAGTACAAGATAGAGCATCTGTTAATACTTGCAATAGCAATACAATGAATGAATACTGCAGCATTATAACATTGTCTTAGATAACATGAAACTCAACAATAGGTCCTGGATGGACCAGGCACCTACAATAGCACTGTGTAATCACCATACTGCAGCCTAAATGTACAGCGCTGCACATAAAACTTAACTGTGGATCAGATACTTCTTCATCCTTGCTCTCAAGAACGCATTAAAGTTACATGGGCACAAGTCTTGCTCGACTTATCCAACTACAAATATCTTTCACAATAATGCAAGTGGCATGCTTCATTGTTAACTAGGCCTCATATTTATCATTACAATTTAACAGCATTATAAAGGCATTTACAGGATTATAACGTCAATCCTAACATTATAACAGCATTCCCAGTATTATAAGAACATAAACGAACTTTTAGACAATGCTTCCTAAAGTCCCACAATGAACATATGCACCTGTCTTCACTGAGACGCTATTTGTGCCTCCATTTTGTACTCTGTGTAATGACTGACACCCTTCCTCATGGCTTAGAGAATCTTAAATCGTACCTTCCTGGTCACGTGACCAAACTCAACACCATATCAGGAAGTTCCTGTGTAACCATATCTGCCATGAGGCAGAACACCCGTATACAATAATACGTTAGGCATTGACTATATACTCTTTGTTTTTTTTCGGTAAAGTCACGTATAAATAAGAAATAATAAAATTACATAATAGCATATGACGTTTCGATTGCAACGCAAGCAATCATCATCAGGCATAGAAGAGCTAAATTTAAGAGAGAGAAGAAACGCAGACCGAAGATATATATACAGACACCTAAGTAGAGGGAGTTAACAAAGAGACACAAGGAGAGACAACGTATGGAGCACAGAGAGATATGGTCTCTGTGCCGAGGCCTTAGCATGTAGGGGAGACAGAGAGATGGAGAAGCACATCAAATCGAACAAGATTTAGTAAAATTTGGAAACAATATAATGCAACAAAGAGGGTCGGTCAAAACACAATTAACGCATGGTCTGGCTGATTACGTTATTTCAAAGATTGCTAAATATAAGGTTAAGAGTTATAGAGTACAGATCGCAGAGACATATATAGACATCTAAGCAGAGAGAGTTAGCACAGAGACACACAGAGAGAGACACTCACATGGGACACAGTGAAACAGTGCTTCTGTGTCGAAGCCTTAAATAGAGGGAGAGGGTGGGGGGCAGAGACTGAGAGATAAAGGGATACAAATTAGCAGGGACTGACTTGGAGCAAGTAGAGGCACACACATGCAGCCGCAGCGTGGGGAGGGGGGAGGGGCACAAAATCAGATTAGCATGCCCACAGGGACTGTGGAGAGAGACAAGACACATACACGTAGACACAAAGGCAAAAACACAGGTAGAGATAACACAGAGACAGAAACTTAAGTTAAGTGTGACATTTGAGAGAGAGACAAGACACATACACGGAGACACAAACGGAGACAACGCAAAGACACAGACTTGATACCTCCCCGTAGAGGTGGTTCAAACTTCATTTGGCGCTTTCGTGACTGCAGGAATTACTCTTTGTTTTTTTCGGCTAAGGCCTCAGCACAGAGACCCTATCTCTCTGTGCTCCATACGTTGTGTCTCTCTTTGTGTCTCTGTGTTAACTCCCTCTACTTAGGTGTCTGTATATATATCTGCGGTTCTGTGTTTCCTCTCTCTCTTAAATTTAGCTCATCTATGCCTGATGATGATTGCTTGCGTTGCAATCGAAACGTCCTATGCTATTATGTAATTTTATTATTATTTCTTATTTCTACGTGACTTTACCGAACAAAACCAAAGAGTAATTCCTGCAGTCACGAAAGCACCAAATCAAGTTTTAATCACTATATTATATTATTGTATAGGAAGACAGTCTCACGGTGACAGTAATAATAACAAAAATGTAACAATAACAATCCTCACAATCAAGTTATCGCACGTCTTGCTTTGATGCGTATGCCAGTTAGCAAACAACCCTGCTGGTGTTCAGCAACAACCAACCAGCAGTAGCGCTGCTATATTCTTTGCTGTGTGTATTTTTCGGAAGTATTATTTCATTTGCAACAATGTGTTTTGTTGGCATGTATGGTTCATGTGCCACTGTATCCTTAGTACGTCTTTACCTCCGAATGCAAAATGCCAGCATGTTATTATATTCCCTCCCCACCAACGACAAGACCCTTACAAGAGCGCACGATCTGTATTCACATACTGCAGTGTCGAAACCAGCCCATTAGTGTTTCTCGTGGAATGTTATGACATGTGCATCCACTCATGCGTGCACACACACACTCACTCACATGTACTCCTACAATACATTGCATTTTCTTCCTGATTGCACAATTTTCTTGAGGCACTGGCTATTACAAAAAAAAAACCGTTCCACTCGAGTGATATCATGTACTCGGCACCCACAGACACTCACATTACGTTATCTCCTCGCTCAAAGCCCAACCACGAAGCTCAGTGACACTGCAATTGCAAGGTTTGGGAGTTTACATCCCTGGTTCTGGGTTGACTCGGCCCATCACCTCTCTGGCGTTGATAAAGCAAATGCCTATTTGGTGAAAACAAGTGTAAAGCGTTTGTCTTATGGATAGACTTGCCCTCGGCAGAGAAGTGTGTCATTTCCAGCTTTGACTCAGGACTGTAAACGGAGGATGAACAATGCCTCAATGGGTTTTTGGAGCAGGGAAATTACATCGGTCATTCTTCACTGACGACTCTAGCTGGGGCTATGATCCAATGACTTAAGTAATCAGATTATTGTACCGATCATCGGATCGATTATTGGACTAATCAGAGCACAGGGACATTGCTAGGAGGATTTGTTTGTTTTTACCTCCTGCTCCCACGTGTGCCGCTGGACGGGAGGTTATGGGTGGAGCAAGGGTACGTCATCAGCATCACTATCGACGTTGGCGTAATGCATGGTGTGGCTCGTAGGGAGATTCCTGCATTCGGGAAACGAAATATGAACCGAAATATAATCTTCTATATATATAAAAGTCAAAAATTATCTGTTTGTGGGTTTGTTTGTGGGCTTGTGTCTGTTCGCGCGCTTGCGAACGATTTGCCTCTCCAACGGTGGGGTTTACGTTAAAAAAAATAGCCAGGTGGCAAGTGCTATTCCTTTTTCACGTCTGTCAACTTTAAGTTTGTTTAATTAGCAATTTGGTGCGATGTTTGTGCGCTTATCAATTATTTATGTATTCATCTATTTATTTATTTATGACGCATGCACGACCATACCAACTCACGCGCCTTTGGTGGAGGGTATGGCCCATGCCAAGTCGCACATCTTCGGTGGGAGTGAGGGGGACATTTTTTTCGCGTTAAAAATGCTATAAAAATACACTAAATGCTGACGTTAATTCTTCACTGTGTGATGTCCCCCCCACCCCGATGCGTGCAGTTATTACTACTGTAGTGGGTTCACGGGACACGGAGACAGTGGAGTAGAGGCAGCACTGTTTATTCAAGCTTAACAAGGGTTACACTGGAAGGGTTAACGGCCCCTTCACCCGTATACACGCTGGGACACCCCTTAGCTATCTAGCCTAATTCCTGTGCTCCCAGTTCCTCCGCTACAGGCGCTAGAGGAGGCTATCTGATCTGGTCCTGGTCAAAGCACAGATCACAGCACCCCACCAAATAGACCGACCCTTAAAAGGGCTCCGGCTCTGAGGCTCTGGGGCCGCACCACTGGCTTACCCTGCCAGCCCTCAAAAGGACAGCGGTCAGGGAAGTCCCAGGGTCTATCTAGCCGGTCTTCCTTCTTCACTGGTTCTTCATTCTTGGCCCCAACACACTGCCCTGAGCTCTCTGGCTCCCCGCCCTTTATACCCATACACCACTGAGGGCGGGGCTATAGCGGACGTAGTTGTAGCCACCATGGTGTGACTGTGTGTTACCTTCCCGCAACACCCCTACACTACTATACACTCGCTAGACGCTACCACTATAGGCCAAAGATATTACTGCAGAGCGACCGGGGAGATCGTGGCTGGGGGGGGGGGGGTCAGGGGTAGCAGCCCAGCCCCAGCCTGCCAAGGTGCCATCTCGGCTGGCTGGACAATCTAGGCGAGGCCGGAGGCTCTGCACGGGACTAGGCCACACCACGCCACTATGTCAGGTGAGTACTTTGTGCTATAGAGTCGATAAATGCTGCTATAGAGTCAGCATGTACTACTGTAGTGATAGCAGGCACCACCACAGTCGGTATGCACTGCTGTAATCATAGCAGGTACCACCACAGTCAGTACGCACTGCTGTTAGATTTTTCAGAATAGTTTTGAAATATTTTAAGACCCGGGCAACGCCGGGTACTTCCCGCTAGTATATAACATAACATATAATATTCTTAGTTTTTTCGGTAAAGTCACGTTGAAGAGAAACAACAAAATAACAAAATATATATAAAACAATAAAAAATTCTCACGACGTTTCGACCATAACTCAAACGGTCATCATCAGGTGTGTCGGTTTGCATAAAATAAAATAAAAATTTATGCAAACCGACACACCTGATGATGACCGTTTGAGTTATGGTCGAAACGTCGTGAGAATTTTTTATTGTTTTATATATATTTTGTTATTTTGTTATTTCTCTTCAACGTGACTTTACCGAAAAAACTAAGAATATGAATTACTGCAGTCACGAAAGCTTTAAATCAAAATAACATATAATATTAAATATTTCATATAAACCTACCATAACGCGCAGTTGACTGTAGTGTTTAGTTGATTGATCGACTTAGCTCACCGTCTGGACACGTGCTGTCATCTGCACGGTATTTGATTAACAGCGAAAGCTAAGTTGAACACATATTAGGGTTTTTTTATGTTAGATCGCGTAAATATAGAGGTGTCATTAAATTCGCCACCACCCGACACAGCCAATTAGTAAGGTTTGTCACGTAAACAAAACGTGCCAATTATTTACTTGCTTAGCACACCGGTGTGTTGGAGACTAAACCCACTGGCAAAACTTAGTACTCGAATTGTAAATGTGGGTTTACTCTCCAACCCACCGGTTAGTGCTGTATAAGTAACTAATTGGCATGTTTTGTTCACGTGACAACCCATACCAATCGGCTGTGTCAGGTGGTGATGACACATTTACATTTACGCAATCTAACCCCAAACAAACCTCTATTATAGTGAAAGCTAAGTTGTCTCCTGTGATTGCTCAAGAGCACGATGCTGTGATGTAATTGTCATGATTGGCCCCAAGGCACCGCTGTACCTTTCACAACCTCACGACAGCAGCCTGCCAATCTAAGTAAGCACATCCATCAATAATTGTGGTCTGAAAAGTAAAAAAATTGTATGGGCGACGTTTCGAGCGATGGGCCATCTTTATAGCACGTGGATGAGGAACGGATTTGCACCAACAATGTGACGCCTGATCAGAAAATCCACCACCACTCTGGCAGGCTTCCATCGTCTGTGGAAACATATAGACAGTGCTTAACTGGTTCCACAGAACATGCGGATATCTAATGCACTTGGTGAAAACTCAGAGACTCTCTTTGTGAGTTTGCGGCTACAAACACGAAACCATGGACATTTAAATGCGCACTCCCCAAAAACTGCAATTTGGAAGGCGGTGGTGGATGATTAAGCTGAGTTAGTGAGTGGGTGAGTAAATGGGTGGGTGGCGAGGCTCGTGAATGACGATACTGCGCAAAAGGAAGGCAGTAGCTCTCCAACAACAGCGGAGGAGTGATGCTCACATGAACGAGAAGAACGCCGGGCAGCTAAAATGCAGGAATTCATATTCTTTGGGTCTTTCGGTAAAGTCACGTAGATGGTTAAAATAAAATAAGAAAACCTACGACGTTTCGATCACAACACACTCCACCCTCTTTCCTCCTGATGATGATCACTTGTGTTGTGATCGAAACGCCGTAGTTTTTTGTTATTTTCTTTGAACCATTTACGTGACTTTACCGAAAGACCCAAAGAATATCACATAGATAGGTTCAAAGAAAATAATAAAAAAAAACACGTTTCGATCGTAACACAAGCGGTCGTCATCAGGAAAAGGGGGTTAGCTTATAAAGGCAAACTGTTTATAAATGTTTAAAATGGGCATAACCCCAATGTCAACTAATGTTAATGCAAGTGATGGGCAGCGCCCGCGATTGCGGTAGGTTTTCACCAATTAAAGGGCTTCTAGTTAAAAATGTGCATGTTAATGTAGGATCAGTCATCGGCCTCCATGGCGAGCGCTCTGAGGTGGCTATGTTAATGTGAGAGATTATCATGTTAATGTAAGAATGCAGAGCCGCCGCCACGCCGAGGTACGGCGTGCGAAGGTGGTTGTGTTGGTGTGAGAAATTTAACCTGTTAATGTAAAATCGGAGAGCCGAAAATAGCAACTAACATCGGAAGGTGGCAGCATGAGAACATAACAGCCAGTTATGACTTAAACTGGTTGATAACGTCCATCCAATGATTGCTAAGGTTGTACCCATCTTCTCGGTTGAAATTGTGTCTGTGTCTGTATATATGGATGGCTTCATGAACGAATCTCTGTTGATAGCCAGTGGTTTGCATGATCTCAAGTCAACCCAATGGCACCTGGGTCTGTCCTGCAAACTACTGTCAGTGAGCCATCGACACTTCACGTGACCTCAAAGTGCACCTAGCCAGGCACAAGCGCCAGGATAACGTTTCCTCCACCTCGTGGCGAATTGCGGCTATTGTTTAGTGGGGGTGGGTGTATCTCCAATTCACCAATGTCCAACGCGATGGAATGGCTGAACTACTTAAAAATGAAAATCGTGGGACTGCTCTGCACTGGTGCCAGCATTTAGTTGGAGATTCATGACAAGAAGCTGCAGTCTTGTTAAATCGACCTTGGCTGAGAAACGTGTTCCGTGTGTTTAGTGGTGTCCTTCTCCTGCACATCCGATTAGCACGGTTGGCTACGTGTGGTGCTAAAGAATCTTGATTTGAAGCTTTCGTGACTGCAGGAATCCATACTCTCTGGTTCTTTCGGTAAAGCCACGTAAATAGAAAATAAATAGATCACTAACGTTTCGTGATCTATTAGGAGAACTCCTACATCAGCAGTTCTCCTGCTGTGTTTGTTTCACCTGATTACGGTTTATTGCGTTGCGATCGAAACGTCGTGATCTATTAATTTTCTGTCTACGTGACTTTACCGAAAAAAACAGCGAATATGGTGCTAAACAAGTTCAACGTATGGCACATCCATACATGGTGACCAGAAGCGCGAGACATGTTTATGGCAGTGGCGTCATTTACTGGGAACTCGCTGGAGTCGAGAGCCACCATGTGTATACTCACAGCACTCATTGAACAACCAACACCCAAATGCAAGGAACAACCCACATTCACCCAACCCGACATGGACCAAACCTGACACTCACCGAACACCACAAGCACCGAACAATCCACACATACTGAACCCCACACTCACCAAACCCCACATGCACTGAACAACCCACACGCACGAACCCGACACTCACTGAACAACCCAAACGCACCGAACCCCACACTCATGGAATCAGACACACACCGAACAACTGACACGCACCGGACCCCACACTTACCGAAGAACCCATACACTGAAAAACCACATTCATCGAACTCCGCAATCAGCGAACCCCACATGCACTGAACAACCCAAACGCACCGAACCCCACACTCATGGAATCAGACATACACCGACCAACTGATACGCACCAAACCCCACACTCACCAAACAACCCAAATGCACCGAATTCCACACGCAACGAAATCCACAATCAACGAACCCCGCACTCACCAAATCCTGCATGCACCGAACAACTAACATCCACTGAATCCCAACCTCACCGTACCACACAGTTACCAAACCCCACACGCACCAAACAATCCACACGCACCAAACCCCACACGCACCATACAATCCACACTCACCGATCCCCACACGCACTGAACCCCACAGGCACCGAATAACCCACACGTGCCGAACCCCACACGTACCAAAATCGACGCTCACCAAACAACCCAAACGCACTGAACCCCACACGCACCAAAAATCCCACACGCTCCAATCACCAAATGCACCGAACAGCCCACACGCACGAACCCGACACTCACCAAACAACCCACGCACCGAACCCCACACTCATAGAACCAGACAAGCACCGAACAACTGACACTCACCGGACCACACAGTTACCGAACTGCACTTGCATCGACCAACCCACACACACCAAACCCTACACTCACCGATCCCCACACGGAGTGAACCCGACACTCACCAAACCCCAAACGCATCGAACAACCAACACTCACCAAACCCACACTCAACAAACAACACACATGCACCAAAACTCCACACTCACCAAACAACCCACACTCACCAAGCCCCACACTTACTTAACCCCACATGCATCGAACAACCCACACTCATATAATACTGTGATGAGCCAAGAGTTGTGAGAAGCTAAGAGGTGTGCGAAAACATTTTATGAGTTTTGGAGAGTGAGTGAGGAGCAGCGGACGAGCAGCTCACAGCAGGTGCCCTCCTGTGGGAAGGGGGGGGGCACCAAGGGTGGTCGCGCAAAGCAAACTGCTCCTCACAAGACCAGCAGCGGCTAACGACTAACCACGAGCGTGCCGACTCAGCAACCACTCCAGCGGTGGACAGAGCTTGACGGTGCAGCCGAGAGCGCCCTGTGTTCGACACACACACACCCGCCGACCCAGCGCCCCCTGCTGGGGCCGTGAGGTATTTTTGGTTCAAGGAAAAACGCTGTGCGCCGACTCATCGCCATCTGGACCCAAGGACCACAGTTGGCAGGGATAGTGCGTGGACGGTTCAAACCATACTGCCCGCAATAATTGTTGGACCTCGTGGTGACTGCCGTCCAACACACACACAGCGCGCATATTAGTACGAATAAGATTGTTCCAAGAGGTTTTTTTGTTTTGTTTCGAAAAGGGTTGCCATTCCATGGTGGTATGTTAACTATTAGCTGGTCGTGAAAAGCATTGTTCTGTCCCTAGAGTAACATGAGTGCAGTCGTTTAGAAGTGTTTTGGTCATTCGTTTTATTTTTATCACATAATCTTACCAATGAATTAATTGATGTCACACTAAACATTTATAAGCATCCATTAGCCAAACCTACACACTCACATGACCAATATTGTTTCAGGATATTTATTTTAATTGCGTAATCTTACAATTGAATTAATTGATGTCACGCTAAACATTTATCAGCACCTACATTACGAATATACACACTCGCATGAATATTATTGTTGAGATATTTTAATCGCACAATCTTGCCCGCGAATTCATGTGTATCCTACTTGCCAATTGATAAGCATCTATTAGCCAAACCGACACACTCGCATAGACACTATTGTTTTGAAATATTTATTTTAATCACGTAATCTTACCAATGAATTCATTTATGCCCCCTTTTGCAATTGGACACGTTTCTTTAACACGGTTTCGTATGAATAATATAATTTGTAAGGACTTCCCTATAGTCGTGTGCTGTCGCGCTATTATGAGAAGCTATCCTATTGTTCTATTGCTCAGTTTAACAACGTAACCATTGAGGTTTAAATTGGACGGATCGATGAGTATTATATCTGCAGGAGTACTGTTGTGACAATTCCGATCATAAGTGTGTTCGCATATTAGTGGTTCCTTCCTAAGTTCATGCGTAATTATCTTAATTATAAGAACTGTTTCCTGCGGCGAGATCTGAATCCTGAGACCGGACATAATTACACTAAAATTATAACCAGTAAATGTTTTAGCGAGAATCCTAATCAGTAAAAGGTAAAGCGAGAATCATTGTATTATCACAATTGGTAATACACCCCTAGACAACGAAGCTAAGGATCACACACACCGAGCATCACATCACACACACATCAATCACAAATAACCACACACATAGAATACACCCCGAGACAACGAAGCCGAGCCAATAATAAAGAATAATACATGTAACTACACGCACAACCTAATGATCATAATACAAACTAACACACATTAATAATACTCCCATACACACACACATAGATCAAATACATACATTTATACGTAATATTTTACACACCTTTAATCACACATACAATTGATCACATTACACTTACACTCAATTAGTATCAATTAACATGAAATACACACACGTCTAATTAATTTATAAATGTTGTCTAATTTTCATACTTATGTAGTGAGTTCAACTGAGTCGCAGACGTACTCTTGGAGGCCAACACATTTATTCAACACCATCACATGGGGTAACTGCCCCTTAACAGAATAACAACCGATGGTGGTGACCACCAGGCTAACTACACTAATTACAACGTAACTGGTGTAGCTGGCCAAGTGGTAACCACCAGGCTAACTACACTAGTTACTACACTAATTACAACACTAATTACAACGTAACTAGCCACTACAGACCGGACCACAGCTTGGGTCCAGGTCCACGTGTTGGAGACTCTGTAGGACGTAGAACATAGACGAAGGGTGCTTCAGGATGAACAACAACAACGCCGTTCCCTCTGGGGGACCCGGCTTATATTCTCTGCAGCGTGGCTGGCTCCGCCCTTGGCCACGACCACCTTCCAGAATCCTTGAGCAGGATTTGGACCCCGACCACGTGACCACCCCCAGCCCCCACTTGTGGCCCCTCTGTAGACTTCACCGGTCACGTGTCCTCTCGGGTCAACCAGAGTGCCATGGCCTTTAGTAACCCCTTTCCTACGACCGGCACCCTCACACCCTATCCTGTAGGGCTGGGACTGCACGCCGAGCATGGTGCCATCCAGCGCTATAAATCAGCGCTCACAGTGCCTCTCGAGGGCTGGCACTACATCAGTGACATCCCGCGATGTCACTACACTTATGTAATGACATGATGGCACCTGCTGGCTGGGAAAGGGAAGCACAGGTACGGGCACGGTTAAGGTAACATCCAATCGGAGAGGGAGAGGTATCTGGGGGAAAGGTAATAGGTGGAGTTGGCCGAGATACTCCGGTTCCACGAGAGAGCGTGGCCGGAGGCAGGGCCTAGCCACGCCTGGGGAGATATAAGGGGGAGCGGACCCGGGGCTCGGGGTTCGCGTGTGGATTCTTGGGTCCGGGCTACGTCGCTGCTCGACATCATCTCTCTCCTGCGGGGTTTCCATCGCCATCCTCGTCATGCCGCCAGGCAGCGACGTAGCCGAGTGAGGGCGGTTGGACCACGCCGAGTGATCGGCTGTGTGTAGCCAGTAGAGACGTTAATATCTAGTGTTGTACTCAGAGTGAGAAGAATAATGTTGGCCTGTGTTGTGCCCAGTGTGAGAAATAATAGAAGTACCCTCCACACGACGTGTCGCGGAAGTCGTTCATTACACTAACATACATTTACATTATTTCATAAATTTCCATAATTTCCATATTTTAAATGTTTAATTTAATTTTAACCCTACATGCACCGAAAAATGCACACCCACCGAACTCTACACTCACAGAACCCTACACGCACAGAACCACACACTCACCAAACCCCAAACACACCGTACCCAAAAAACACCAAATAAGCCACATGCACCGATCCCCGCACTCACTGAACCCCACACTCACCGCACCATGCACTCAACGAACTCCACACGTACTGAACCCAACACTCATCGAATACCACACTCATGAAGCCCCACACTCACGAAACCCCAGAAGTACCGACCAACTCACGGAACCCCACATGCACCGAACCCCACACGCACTGAACCCTACGTGCACCAAACACCACACTCTCCGAAGCACACACGCACCAAACCCAACACGCACCAAACCCCACACGTACCAAAGAACCCACACTCACTGAACCCCACACGCACCGAACCCCACAACATTCTTCTAACCTCACATGCGCCGAACTCCACACTCAACGATGCCACACTCATCGAACCCCACACTCACTGAACTCCACACGCAATGAACCCCATATGCACCGAACCCAACACACACCAAACCCCACACGTACTGAACAACCCACACTCACCGAACCATACAGGCACCAAACTACACATGTACCGAACAACTTGTCATCTGGCCACATGGCCGACCAGCTCTGAACCAATTCCTCAACCACATCAACTCCATACACCCAGCCATCAAATTCACCATGGATGTGGAAAAGGATGGCAAGCTACCATTCTTAGATGTTTTAATATAAAAGAGACCGGATGGCTCAATGGGACACTCTGTCTACAGGAAAGCAACCCATGTGCCTACCTAAAACCTGACTCCCACCACCATCCATCCCAGAATAATTATCTCATCAAAACTCTACACCATAGAGCTCGATGTATTTCTGACCATCATCACCTAGCCAGTGAACTGGAACACGTACACCAAGCTCTCAAGACGAATGAATATTCAGACTACACAATCCGTAAAGCTATCACCCCAACCGTTCGGAAAGAACCATCTGAGGACCCAAGCAAAGCCATCACCTTGCCATACATAGCAGGGGTCACCAAAAATATTTCCAAAATCATGAGCAAACACAATATCCAGGTTCGATTTAACACAGTACATAAAATTCGTGATCTGATCCCATCTGTGAAGGATGTGATCCCTGACATACAATACCCCGGCGTCTACAAGCTAAGCTGTGTCTACGGCAGTAATTACATTGGGGAAACTAAGCGACATGTTTCGGACCGTGTTCGTGGACATAAGGCAGATCTGAAACATGGTTGGGCCAATACCTCGGCCGTGGCTAATCATTGTTTTAATGCGGTTGGCTCACGCGAAATTGATTTATCTAAGACGAAGGTACTTTGCAAACCCACTGGCTATCAACAAAGATTTGTTCATGAAGCCATCCATATATACAGACATAGACACAATTTAAATCGAGAAGATGGCTACAAACTCAGCATTCACGGTAAGGATGTTAGCAACCAGTTTGTCATAACTGGCTGTAATGTTTCCATTTTAGACCTGGCATACACTTTAATTGGTGGAAGCCCACCACCAGCACCATCACAACCAACAACTACCATCACCTCTAGCAGCCCTTCAATTGGTGGAAGCCAACCACCAGGACCATTACTGCCCACTTCCTTTATTGGTGGAAGCCCACCACCAGCACCATCACGATCAACAACTACCATCACCTCTTGCAGCAACTTCCCTTACATTAACATTGGCTGCCCCGCCCATGCTGCTGACACTGGAGCTACGCCCATTTTTAACCCTTTATAAAGTTTGCTTTTAGAGGCTAACCCCCTTTTCCTGATGACAACAGCTTGTGTTGCGATCGAAATGTCGTAGTTTTTTTGTTATTTTCTTTGAACCTATCTACGTGACTTTATTGAAAGACCCAAAGAATATGAATTCCTGCAGTCACAAAAGCTTTAAGTTAAGATTGAACTCACACTCATCAAAACCCACGCAGATCGAACCCCACACTCACCGAACCCCACACGCAATGAACACCACGCACCAAACCCGACATGCACTGAACCCAACATCTATCGAATAACCTAATCTCACCTAGCAACCCACATGTACCGAAGGCCACACTCACGGAGCTGCACACTCACCCAATCCTGCACTCAACGAACCCCAAACGCACTTAATCCCACACTAATCGAATGCCACACTTACCGAACTCCAAATGCACCGAACCCCATAATCACCGAACTCCACACTGACCGAACCCCAGGTGCACCGACAAACCAAAATGCACCAAACCCCACACTCACTTAACAACCCAAACTCACAGAACCCTACACTCACGGAACCGCGCAAGCACCGAACAACCCACACTCACCGAACACCCCACACGCACTGAACCCTACACTCACCGAAGCCTACACGCACCAAACCACATACTCACCGAGCCCCACATGCACCGAACCCCACATGAACCGAACTCAACACTCAACAAACCCCACATTCACGGAACTGCACAAGCACTGAACAACTCACATTCACCGAACACCCCACACGCAGTGAAGTCCACTCTCACCAAACCCCTCACGCACCGAACACCTCACACCACCACTACATGCACTCAACGAAGCTCACACTTACCGAACCCCACACACACCAAATCCCATACGCACCGAACCCTACACTCACCGACCGCCACGCTCACGGAACCCCACAAGCACCGAACCCACGCTCACCGAAAAACCCAAACTCACCAAACCCCACACACACTGAACCCCACATGCACTGAACCCCACACTCACCGAACAACCTACACTCACCGAACCCCACATGCATGGAACCCCACACTCACCGAACAACACTCAGGGAACAACCCACAATCACCGAACCCCACACACAACGAACAACTCACACCACTAATACCTACACTCAACGAAGCCCGCACTTACCGAACCCCAGACGCACCAAATCACACATGCACAGAACCCTATACTCACCGATCGCCACATGGACCAAACCCCAAATGCACCGATCCACACATGCACCAAAAAACTCACACACCAAACCCCAAATGCACCGAACAACCCACACACACGGACCCCACACATACCGAACAACCCACACGCACCGATCCCCACACTTACCGAAGCCCAAACGCACCAAATGCCAGACACATGGAACCCCACACACACCAAACCAAATGCACCAACCCCTACATGCACCAAACCCTACACGCATCGAACCACACACTCACCGAACCTCACAACGCACCACACTCCACACGCACTGAAAAAAAACCCCACTCTCTCCGAACAACACACAATCACATAAAACCACAAGAACAGAACCCCACATGTACCAATCCCCAAAGGCACCGAACCCCACATGCACCGAAAAACCCACATGCACCAAACCTCATCGACAAAACCACACACCAAACCCTAAATTCACCGAACCCACATGCACAGAACCCAACACATACTGACCAACCCACACGCACCGATCCCCACACTCACCGAAGTCCAATATCACTGAAACCCAAAATCACAGATGCACGGAACCCCACACGCACCATTCCTCAAATGCACAAAACCCCACATGCGCCAAACCCTACACGCTTCGAACCACACACTCACCTAACCCCACATGCACAAAAATCCACACGCACTGAACTCTCCGCACTCACAGAACTCCACACTTCCGGATCCCCACAAGCACCAAAAACCCATGCTCACCGAACAACCCACAATCACCAAAACCCACACTCACCAATTCCCACATACACTAGATAACCCATACACACCGAACAACCCACACGCACTAAACCCCACATGCATCGAACACCACACTCTCCGAAGCACACACGCACCGAACCCCACACTCACCAAACCCCATACTCAACCAAACAAACAACAATCACCGAAACCCACACACACTGACCAACCCAGACAAACCAATCCTCGCACTCACCGAAGCCTGGACTCACCGAAACCCAAACTCACCAAATCCCAGATGCACAGAACCCCACACGCACTACACCCCACACGAACTAACCCAACACTCACCAATCCCCACACGCACTGAACCACACATTCACCAAACTCCACACTCACCGAACCCCACACGCACCAAACCCCAAATGTACCGAACGCCACATGCACCGAAACCCACACATAACGAACAACCCACACACACCGAAAAACCAAAATGCACCAAACCCCACACTTACCGAACAACCCACACTCACCGAAAACCACACACGCAGTGAAGCCCACACTTACTGAACCCCGCACGCATCAGACAACTCACACACACTGAACAACCCACACGCACCAAACTCCACATGCACCGAACCCTTCACACACCAAACAAAACTAAGGGAACAACTCACAATCACCGAACCCCACAAGCACCAAACAACTCACACCACCACGATCTGCACTTACCAAAGCCCGAATTTACCAAACCACAGATGCACCAAATCCCACATGCACCAAACCCCGAATGCAACAAACCCCACATGAACCGAAACATACACGTGCCGAACAACCCACAGTACCGAACCCCACATGCGCTGAACCACACACAAACCGAACAACCAACACGCGCCCATCCCCGCACTCACCGAAACCCTAAATCACTGAAATCCCAGCGCACCAAACCGCTAATGCACCAAACCCAACATGCACCAAAATCCACACATACCGAACGAGCCACACTCACTGAACCCCTCATGCACCGAAAAACGCACACGCACCGAACCCCACACATCGAATCCCACACGCACCGAACCCCACACATCGAATCCCACACTCACCGATCCCCACACTCACGAACCCCTCAAGCACTGAACAACTCACACTCGTCGAACAACCCACACTCATGGAACCCTACACGCACTGAACCCAACATGCACAGAACCGCACACACACTTAGCAACCCAGATACACCGATTCCCGCACTCATCACCTAAACCCAAACGCACCAAATCCCAGTACGTACCAAACCATAAATGCACCGAACCCCACATATACCAAAATCCACACGTAGCAAACAACCTACACACACCGAATGCCACATGAACCGAACAATGCACACGTACCGAACCCTACACTCACCGAACCCCACATGCACTGAACCCCGCACGTAACGAACAACAAACATTCACCGAACCCCACATGCACCGACCAACCCACGCTCACCGAACAACACACACTCACCGTAGCCCACACTCATCAAACTGCACATGCTCTAGATAGCCCAAACACACTGAACAACCCACACGCATTGAACGCCACAAGCACCGAACCCCATACTCAACCGAACAAACAACAATCACCAAAACCCACACGCACAACGATCCCCGCACTCACCGAAGACCGAACTCACTGAACTCATATGCAACAGCATTCCAGATGCACCGAACCCAATACTCACCAATTTTCACACGCACTGAACCCCACATTCACCAAACTCCACACTCACTGAACCCCACATGCACCAAACCCCAAATGCATTGAACCCCACCTGCACAGAAACCCACACATAACGAACAACCAAAACTCACCCAACCCCACACGTACTGAAAAAACTAAATGCACCAAACCCCACACTCACCTAACAACCCACACTCACTGAACCCTACACTCACCGAAGCCACATGCCCCATACAACTCAAACACACTGAACAACCCTCATGCACCAAACCCTACATGCACCGAACTCCACACACACCCACCAAACAACACTCAGGGAACAACTCATAATCACCAAACCCCACACGCACCGAACAACTCACACCACAACTACCTGCACTCACCGAAGCCCGCACTCACCGAACCCCACATGGACAAAAACCTCAAATGCACCGATCCCCACATGCACCGAAACACACACGTGTGGTGGCCTCGAGGGGGCCAGCGTGGTGCATAGACAGTGCCGTGTGAGGGGTGGTACTGTAAGGGCAGAGCACGGGTGTCACTGAGAAGGGGGTCGCTTCAGGACGTATGTGGTGCCGCCGCAGCGGAGCCGCTCCAGCGGAGCCATGCCCACCGCCGCGACGCCGTCACCGATGCCTCGGATTTCCCGCCACTCTCCCGGGGCCGGTGCCTTCTCAGACGTCCGCTTTTGCCCACTGCACAGTCGTGAGGCCGCCGCAGCAGAGCCGCTCTGCCGAGACCGTGCCCACCACCGTGAAGCCGCCACCGGGCGATGCCGACGCCGACGCGGTGCACCCTCACAACCCCTCCCCCCCCCCCCCGCACGAACGCACACACGCCCCACGTAGAGCCGGGAGGGGAGGTCACCCGGCCGATAGGTTTTTTTTCCAGAAGTCCCTAATGGGATCGAACTTCATGGTTTCCTGCGGCCGGGAAATTGGGCGATCTTCTCCCTGTAGCTGACATGCACTGCGGCGCCGTGACCTAATATTAAAGTTGCGTGGTCACGGCAAGGGCCATCGAGCCACCGCGAGTGGAACCACACACGCACAAGCACGGGTCAGTGGACTGGTAGCGGGAGAACAGAGAGCGGACGTCGGAGAGATCACTGCGGCGACATCACCCGAGCTGGGATCCGAGTATCGAAAGGGCGGGAAAATCCAAGCCCCTGATTGGACGGGAGGCCAAGGGAGCGAAACGGCGAAATTCCTTTGTTGTAGGTAGGATAAAGGGAAGGGGATTCAGGTAGCAAGGGCAGTTCTTCTTCAAGATCATCGCGGTTCCGGGAGCAGCAGAGTCAGCCGTCCAAGACGACCGTGGGACGTACTCCAGCACCGTCAGGCTCACCCCTCTACAGAGACAACTCGCCACCTCATCCCCTTACAGCGTTCAGCGCAGCAGGGTGGAAGTAAGTGCGAGGGAGAGAGGCGTAAGTCTAAGTGTTTTTAATCCAGGATAGAGAGCGGGGCGATCGGTAGTAGAAATTGAATCGAAGACTTCCGAGGAATAGACTAGCATCCACTGACCCACACCATCACACGTAGATTAAACTGGTTACTCGCGGCAAATAAAATCGCTAGCAGGAGGATAAAACTGCGTCGTGCGGTCTTTGAGAGTGTGGAGCGTGCTTGGTGTCCACGCATCTGTACGATCACTTACAATAGCGCTTAGCGCTCGCGCGCCGGTGTGACTGTGTTACGATCGCTCGCCTGTACGAGTGTCTATAGTGAGGTAGCCAGACGTGCGCGTATTCGCGCAGCGGTTTAAACGGCCCCTTTAAATCAGAATGCAGGGATCCCCTTCAACCAGCGTAGCGCGCTGCAAGCGTAGAGCATACCGCCCCACTAATAGAAATATGCCGACGCGGGCAGCAACAAAGTCAGGGGTACAGGGAGGCGGGGGATAGCGGTACGAGCGTCATGGGGGAATCGGGGGACAGCGGCCCCGACAATTCGGTGATGGCGGGGGACGGTAGCCCCCACACGTAACCACGAGGTGAACCCAGGAGGACACGTGACCGGAGGCAGGGCGGCCCCAGTCGGGGGTGAGAGACTCATGTGATGGGGATCCAGAGTCCCCACGAGGGTTCTGGAAGGGGGGCGTGGCCAAGGGCAGATCCAGCCACGCCAGGGGAGTTATAGGCAGCCGGTTAACTGTCCAGGTCCGGCTATAGAATTTTCTCTCCAAGTGTCAGTTTAGTTAGCCGTGGTGATCACCACCCTATGCTGTTATCCTGTTAGAGTTATCCGTTGTGTTAAATAAACGTGTTGCCTCTAAGTACTCGTGTGCACCTAAGTTAACACACTACACACGTACCGAACAACCTAAACTAACCGTACCCCGCATGCTACAAAAAACCCACTCACCAAACCTCACATGCACCGAACAACCCACACACACTGAACCCCACACGCACAGAACCCCACACGCACAGAACCCCACACACACCGAACAACCCACACGCAGTGATCCCCGCACTCACCGAAGCCCGAAATCACCGAAACCCAAACACACCGAATCCCAGACGCACCGAACCCAAAACCCACCAAACCCCAAATGCACCGAACCACACGTGTAGTGGGTTTCACAGAGGCAGACACTTGAACTAGGAGGCAACACATTTATTCTCACACCCCAACAGGGTAACTACATAAACGTACACTGGTTAACTAGACCACAACGGGGTAACTAGACTACAACTGGGTAACTACATAACCGGGTCAGTCAGTAACACACTGCCTGACCCACGATGCCAAGCGTAAAGACCGAAGACCGAGGACCGAGAATCGAAGAGACGTAGCACCGATGGGTTCCACTCCAACAGACAGCCGCGATTGCTCTCGGGACCTCCCTTTTATGCTCCCAAGTGTGGCCTTGCTCCACCCTCTCACCAGAAGGTTCTCGACCGAGCACCACGTGTCCCTCAAGCCACCCTTTGGGCCCCCTTGCTACCCTGTCCCGGTCACGTGCCCTCTCGGGTTCACTTAGACTGTCACGTCCTTACTTGCCCTCTCTCTCTCTCACCAGAACCATGCCCCCTAGGGCCTGCTTCAATACCATACCTACTCTGGTGCCAGAGAGAGGCTCAAGACACACAGTTCCACTCTTGTGACAGCAGCTGGTGCTAAACGCCATAGTGACTCCATTTACGTCACTACACATGCACCAAATCCACACGCACCGAAAAAGCCATACTCACTGAACCCCACATGCACCGAACATGCACGCACTAAACTCAACATTCACCGAACACCACATACACCACACCCCACACGCACTGAACTCCACACTCACCGAACTCCACACTCATGGATCCCCACAAGCACCAAAAACCCACTTTAACCGAACAACCCACAATCACCAAAACCCACAAACACTGAACCCCACAGGCACCGAACCCCAAATTGATCTAACCCCACATGCACCGAACCCCACACGCACCAAATCCCACAAGTACCGAAGAACCCAAACTCACCGAACCCCACATGCACCGAACCCCACACGTACCAAACAACCCACACTAACAGAAGCCCACACTTACAGAACCCCATAATCAACCACATGCACCAGATAACCCAACCACACCAAACAGCCCACACGCACTGAACCCCACAAGCACCGAACACTACATTATCTGAAGCGCACACGCACAGAACTACACACTCACAGAATGCCATAATCAACCAAACAAATAACAATCACCGAACCACACACGCACCGCATAAACCAGATGCACTGAACCCCACACTCACCAAACCCCGGACACACACTGGCTGAACCCCACAATCACCGAACTCCATACGCCCCGAATCACACACTCAACTAACAACCCACTCCCACCTAACCCCGCATGCACCAAATCCCACACGCATCAAAGCCCACGTGCACCGAACCTCACATGCACCGAACCCCAAAACCACCGAATTCCACATGCACCGAACAAACCACAAGCACCGAACCCCACACTGACCGTACCCTTCACGCACCAAACAACCCATACGGACCGAACAACCCACACGGACCGAACAACCCACTCTCACCATACCCAAACTCACCGAACCCTACACTGAACCCCACACGCACCAAACCCCACACTCACAGAACTCCTTAAGCGCCAAAAACTACAAGCACCACACCCCGATCTCAACGTCTACTACTGATCTCCACATCTACAACCGCTCTCCAAGTCTATGACCGCTCTCCACGTCTACGACCGCTCTCCACGTCTGCTACCACTCTCCACCTCTGCTACCACTCTCCACATCTACTACCACTCTCCACATCTACTACCACTTTCCACATCTACTACCGTTGTCCACGTCTATTACCGCTCTCCACTACTACCGCTCTCCACATCTTTTACCAAATCTCCACATCTACTTCCGCTCCCCACACCTATTACTGCTCTCAGCCTCCACTACTGCTCTCCATGTCTACTTCCGCTCTCACCGTCTACTTCCATAAAACTACAGGTCTCCATTTCTAATTATGCTCTGCACGTCTACACCGCTGTCCACCTTGACCACCGCCCTGAATGTCCACTACCGCTCTCCACCTTTACTACCGCATCTCCACGTCTACCAGCAGTCTCAAAGTCTAATACGGCTCTCCTTGATTACTCTGCTCTCCACGTCTACTACCGCTCTCCATCTCTAATACCGCATCTCTCAGTATACAACCACATTCCACGTCTACTACATCTCCACCGCTACTACCAATCTCCATGTCGACTACCACTCTCCACCATTGACCAACGCTCTCCACGTCTACTACCGCTCCCCACATTTACTACCGCTCTCCACCGCTACCACTGCTCTCGACCTCTACTACTGCTCTCCCTGTCCACTACTGTATATCCACCATCAATACCACATCTCCCCGTCTAATACCACATTCCATGTCTACTACCGCATCTCCACCTCTACTACCGCTCAAGATGTCTACTACCTCTATCCGCTTCTACTACCGCTCTCCACCTCTAATACCGCTATCAACATCTACTACCACTCTCCACCTCTACCACCGCTCTCCAAGTCTAATACCGCTCTCCACCTCTACCACTGTTCTCCACCTCTATTACCACTCTCCAGGTCTACTTCCACTTTCCATGTATACTACAGCATCTCCATTTCTACGACTGCATCTCCACAACCAAAACCGCATCTCCCGGTCTATTATCACTTTCCACGTCTACTACCATATCTCCACCTCTATTAACACTCTCCATGTCGAATACCACTCTCCACATCTACTGCCGCTTTCCACATATACTACTGCTCTCAACGGCTACTACTGCATCTCCACCGCCAATACCGCATCTACCCGTCTACAACCACTTTCCACGTCTACTACTGCATCTCCACCTCTATTGAAGCTCTCCACCTCCACTACCGCTCTCCATGTCTACTAGAGCTCTTCACCTCTACTACTACTCTCCATATCTACTACTGCTCTCCACATCGACCAACGCTCTCCACCTCTACTGCCGCTCTCCACCTCTACTACCACTTTCCACGTCTATTACTGCATCTCGACCTCTAGTAATGCTCTTCACCACTACTACTGCTCTCCACCTCTACTACCACATTTCACGTCTATTACTGCTTTCCACCTCTACTACTGCTCTCCACATCTAATGCCGCTCTCCACCTTTCCTGCCGCTATCCATGTCTATTACCGCTCTCCACTTATACGACAGTTTTCCACCTCTACTACTGCTCTCCACTGCCAATACCGCTCTCCACCTCTACTACTGCATCTCCACGTCTACTATTGCATCTCCACATCTACTACTGCATCTCCACGTCTACTACCGCTCTCGACATCTACTACCGCTCTCCACATCTACTACTGCTCTCCATGTCTACTACCACTTTCCACCTCTACTACCGCTCACCATATCTACTACATCTCTCCACGTCTACTACCACTCTCCACATCCACTACTGCCCTCCACATCTACTACCACTTTCAATGTCTGCTACTGCATCTCCACGTCTACTACTGTATCTCCACCAGCAATACGACATCTCCCGGACTACGGCCACTTTTTACGTCTACTACCGCATCTCCAACTCTATTAATGCGCTAGACATCGAAAACCACTCAACACCTCTACTACCGCTCTCTGCCTCTACCACCGCTCTCCACGTCTACTACCGCTCTCTACCGCCAATACCGCTCTCCACTTCTACTACCGCTCTCCACGTCTACTACCACTCTCCACCTCTACTACCGCTCTCCACGTCTACCACCACTCTCCACATCTACTACTGCTCCCCTTGTCTACTACAGCTCTCCACGTCTATTACTGCATCTCTACCACCAATACCGCATCTCCCAGTCTACTACCACTTTCCACATCCCGCCATGTGTGGGCAGAGGGAGACCGCGCCTGGCTCCACTGCCCACAAGTGCCGCTAGCTACATCATCGAAGCTGCTTAAGCTCTGGAGGGGCCCGGTTGTTGTTGTCTGGCCTCAGTGCACCAAAATCCAGCACGGTAAGCGGCGCTGGTTCGTGCACCCGTCAAGCCTGAAACCTTATGTACACCCGTGCACACCTCCCACACTTCTCGGGGGCCGAGAGCGCGACGTGTCCGACAAGCCGTGCCATGCGGATTCTAACTCTCAGCCAGGTCCTGTTGTCCCACCCTCAGGTGCCTCGAGAGTGAAATCGGCCCGGCCACCCGCTACGACCATCCTAGCGGGAACCAGCTTGCCTGCAAAATCAGGTGGCCAGGACACAGGCCCAACCCCGGGCTGTCGGCCCCCTCCTGCCTCCGTCATGGCCGATGAGCCTGCTATTCGGACTCACTCCAAACTTAGACGGTTTTCTTGACCCCTGCCCACGAACTATCGTCCCAACTCGCCACCACTCACCTTGTCTTCTGTTGGGCGAGTCGGTCCGTCCCTCTTCCCTCATTCCCTCACTCTCTCCGACTCGCTCTGGCGGACGGGGACCTCATTGTCGGCATGTACAATGTGTGGTTGGGGCTTGCATTCATCCTGTATATGTGGTTGTATATAGTATTGATTTGTATTGGTGGGCTGGGGGTTATTATGTGCGACCGCGGGGGGGGGGGAAGGCGTCTTTCCTCTCGTTCTCATTCATTCATTCATTGAGGCATGCGTACACTGATTTTTGGTTAACTAGTTTTATTGTTCTTGTTGTGTTGTTGACAGCCGGAACAGCTGGATGATATTATGAAGGGGGGGGGGGGGGGGTAATGTAGCGCTGGAGATGAGCTGCACTTACCTGCAATGGCAAACAGGGCCCATCATAGGCAGTACCTCGTACCGGCAGGGGGGTCGCTACATTCCCCAGCCCAAAGGCAGGAGGGGGCTGCGGGGTGTTTTGGGATCCCCCGCAACCCCCTCCCAAAGGGAGGGGGCTGCGGGGTGTCCTAGGATCTCCTGGGACCCCCCCCTCCTGGAACTCTCTGGAAGAGAGAGGCTGACACACCAGGGAGGTGTATAAAAGCCGGACATCTACACAGGTTCGGGGCCAGTCCAAGACAGAAGCCAGAAGACCAGCCAGCCTAGGACCCTGGGACCCCTAGCACCGCAACGATAACAACCATGTTGTTATCGTTGGCAGTACGACAATAAGGAAGGCCATCATCTCGCGGAGCAATGTGCCGATTATGATGGCGACGGCTGGAGCCCGATGACAATGGTCCCAATGGCGGTCATCAGAACTGAACACCCCTTGAACGCATGTGAGCTGCAGGTACGCTCCCACATGCGGCATCGGACATTGGTACAAGCGACGCGCCAGCTAGCGACAGGCCCGTCGCCGGGGCATCCACATGAAGAGGCGTCGCCCCAGGAGCTACTGGTGGGGGCTCTGTAGGCGCACACACAGGGCGGACATCGTGCTCACCATCATGACCCATGCTGCCCGGCGCGTCGGACGCATCAATCACCGGCCGCCCAGAAAGTGGGGATGAATCAATGAGGCTAGGTGGTACATATCTTTTCAGCCAAGACGGGTGTACGATCCAGTGCTGGCGACCGAAGCGAATGCGGACACGTTGTGGGCGTCGGACCTCCACGACCTCAACAAGGCCCTGCCAAGGGCGATGCAATTTAGGGGATATGCCAACAGGTACTTGGGGGCAGTGGAGCCATGCTTTCTGCCCCTTTTCCCACGTAAGGCCGGAGGCTTGATGCTTCGGCAGGCGCTCGTTAGCCGCCTGCCGGCTGGCCGAATTGTCCACAGCCGCCTGCCGTGCCTCGCGCAGCCGGTCGATCCCTTCTTCGAGAATCCCAAGTCCATCTGTACCTGAATCGGGGGTTCCGGATCTCAGCCATACATTAGATAGAAGGGTGAGAACCCCGTTGAGGCGTGAGGGGCCAACCTGTACACGGCCAGGACCCCCAGGACCAACAGGTCCCAGTCCGACTGGGACATGCTCACGTGGTGGCACAACATAGACGTGAGGGTGCGGTTCAACCGTTCAACCATCCCATCAGACTGAGGGTGATAGGGCAATGTTCGAATTTTCTTGGTGCCAAGGAGGTCACAGACCTCCCTAAGCAGTCGTGAAGAAAAATTTCGGCCCTGGTCCGTTAATAGTTGTTCTGGCGCACCCTTGTCCAGAACGTAACCCTCTACAAAGGCCTCGGTGATGGACGAGGCCGACTGGTCTGCCAAGGCCAATGCCATAGGCCAGCGCGTGAGGTACTCAACCACAACTAAGAGATATTTGTGTCCCCGTTGGGACGTTGGGAAGGGGCCCAAAATGTCAAGTGCCACGAGCTCATTGATACGAGAAATCCAGATGGACTGCAGCAGGGCCCGATCATGGCCAACTGGGGCCTTCCGCCGTGCACAATCATGGCAAACTTTAAAAAACAGTGTCACATCACCCTCCACACCTGGCCAGTAGAAGTCCCGTTTAAGGGTCAGCAAGGTCTTATGATAACCAAGGTGCATAAGTTTATTGTGAATGGCTCGGGTCAATTTTCCTCGCAGGGCAGTAGGTACAACCACACAATAACGCTCCAATTCGGTATCCCAACACATGAGGCCGTCATGCACAGCAACAACTGGGACAGCCGACGGAGCTGAATTCTGGGCATTTAGCCCAACACGGCGTCGTAACCTCACCAAAGAGGAATCGTCCATCTGCAATTTGGACCACACCTTTTGGGGGAGACCCAGGCCAAAGTCCATAGGCAAGGCCACGCCTGGAGGGGGGGCCGCTTTGGCCGTTGCAACCAACTGGGCCGCGGTGTCAACTGGGGTCCTGCAGCGACTGGAACCCAGGGTACACGCGCACCTGCCCTCCGTAGGCAGTCTGGACAGGCCATCAGCATTTCCATGCTGTGCCCCCTTCCTGTGGATGACGTTGAAGGAATATTCCTGCAGCACCTCAAGCCAGCAGGACATCTGACCCGAAGGCTGATCTATGCGCAGCGAATATTGCAGGGCCGCATGGTCAGTCTGAATGGTAAACCGCCTGCCTATACAGCTGCACGAAAAACACAATGGCCAGCAGCTCTCTTCGGGTCACACAATGCCGCTGCTCAGCGAGAGACAACACGCGACTGCCATACGCGACGACCCTTTCAACCCCGTCGACCACCTGAGCAGGACAGCTCCAATGCCTGAGTCACTGGCGTCAGTGTCGAGAATGAAGGGCTTATAAAAGTCAGGGTACCCCAAGGGCGGCGCATCCGCCAAGGATGCGCGAAGCGCAACAAAGAAGCGTCCTCCTCTACGCCCCAGCTAAATTTTCTACCCTTTGCGGATAGTGCGTGCAGTGGCTTCGCTACCGTTGCAAAATCGCGCACAAAGCGACAATAGTACGTGGCAAAGCCGACGAAGCTGCGCACCTCAGCGACAGATGTGGGAGTTGGCCATGTCCAGACACAAGCTGTCTTCTGTGGCAACACCTGACGCACTAACAATATGGCCCAAATATTTCACCGACGGTTGCAACAAATGGCACTCTTGCGGTTTGAATTTCAAGCCCGCAGCACGCACTTTGACGAACACTGCCTCAAGACGGTGCAAGTGCTCGTCAAACGTACGGCTGAAAACAATAACGTCATCCAAGTAAATTAAACAAGATTCCCACTGCAGACCCGCCAAGACCATCTCCATGAGACGCTGGAAGGTGGCCAGGGCCGAATGGAGGCCCATAGGAAGCCGATTGAATTGGAACAGCTCCTAGGGTGTGCGGAACGCTGTCTTTGCTCTAGAGGCCTCGTCCAGTGGCAATTGCCAGAAGCCCGAGAGCAAATCTAAGGTCGAAAAGAACCGCGCACCCGAGAGGGTGTCGAGGGAATCATCCATGTGAGGCAATGGATATGCATCAGCCACCGAAATCTTGTTTAACTTCTGAAAATCGACGCAGAACCGGAGACTCCCATCCCGTTTCTTGACTAGCACAATGGGGGCACCCCAAGGGCTAGTGGATGGAGAGATAATGTCCGCTGCCAACATCTCGTCGACGGCCAAGAGGACATGATCTTTTTCCGCAGGGCTTAAACGGTGCGAATTTAGCCAAATAGGGGCGAATTCCCCGTGTCTATGTGAGGTTCCAGAAGAGTCGTGCGACGAATATCGAATTTACTCTGACTAAACACATCGGTGAACCTTTCAATGAGTTTGTGGAGCCGCTGGCGCTCCTCGGGGGACAACAAGGCATTCTCGTGACACAGCGCATCAATCCATGATGCGTCGGTCTTCCCACCGTGCATCACGCCCGCCACAACCCCCCCAGCCGGCATAGCGTCATCGGGTGGAGGAGCTGAGGTTGCGTGCACCAAAACGGTGCCGGCCAGAATCGACATCGGCGAGGGCCCCGAATTCAGGACCTGCAAAAAGGGGTCCCGGCCCCTCTACCAAACCGGGCGTCCTCGAAAAGTAATTAGAGGGAGACAACAGGATGCCCATCTCCGGGGAATGCAAATGCAGGGGTCTGCGCAGCCTCAGGGGTACCAGAATCTGTGACCCCGGTGGAATGGTCACGGACTCCTTAGCCAAGGCCCGCACACTGTCGGCCCGATGGCATCTCCACACAGCCTGGGTCCACAAGAATACGGATGGGCGTCTTGGCTAAAAAGTCAGTTTCCAAAAGGCATGGCACTGCCAACACCTTTGAGACCAACACCGGCCCCTCCAAATCTATTTCGCCGATCCGTATGGAGGCAACAATGTGGCCCAAAATGCCCAAACTGCCGCCATTTGCAGCGACACAAGTACTTTGAACCAGCCGTAATTGGCCAATGCTGTGTGGCAACAACCCGTAGATACATTCGGATATAATGGTGGCCGACGCGCCCATATCCACCAAAACCTGCACTTCCACTCCCTGGACAGAGGAACCCGCCGCGGCCGCCTCTGCCGCCACAATGCGATGCATGAGCGCATTGCATTGATGGACTCGCTTAGGCGACCCGGATAATGACAACGAGCGAACACCGAGCGAACCCGAGCACTTAGTGATGGCCTTGTGATTATGGACCCTAACCCCGCTAGATGAGTGAGGTGAGGGGAGCGGCTGGGTGATCGATGCGTCGTGACTCGCCTGAGGCCTGGTAGACGACGCTGATGTGGAGCTGGAGGAAGAAGAGGAGCATTGTGGCAGCCCAACGTGATGTGGCCCTGCTGATAAAAGCGGAAGCAGGCAGTAAATGTGCCAACCCTTGCGAGCAGGGAGCCCTCGCCCGCCACCGTTGCTCCGGTCGGCGACCCCTGGCGCCACTTCCGCGTCGATCGCCCACAACGAGAGCAGCGAGGACGTCCTCCCCTTGAGGCGTGCCAGCCCCCGCGGGCATCGGGACCCCCGCGCATGCCGCCACACTGGGCGACTGTCGTAGGGTGAGGTGCGCCTGGATGTTCTGCGCCACTCTCAATGGTGAGATGTCGGCCTCCTCGGCGATTGTCAGAGCAATCCCCAGCTCCCGCGCCAGGGAGAGCAACCGCTCCAGTGCCAGCGAGTTCAGCGCTGCCCCATCAATTTTGGGGAAGGCTGCCCGAGCCAGCACCAGCAGGGAGCTGTGGAAGGCGAGCGGTGTCTCCCCCTGCAGCGAGAGCTGGAAGGCGGCTGTAAAATGGCAGCCATCTGTGCGTACGCAGCTGGAAGCGTCGCCCTATCCGTGGATGGATTTAAAAGCAGCCAAAGCCCGGTCATCAAGAGCTGTGGGGAGCACCTTGAGAGCTTCGTCCATAGGCCATCCAACAGAAACATACGCCGTGTCAAACCGATCATAGAAGGCCATCAAATCGCCGCCTGCCGCGATGAATGGGCGGACGGGTGTAAAGCGACGGAGCTACTGACCGCCGGACGTTAGTACCGGCGAGGGCGCACCCACCGGCACACACGGAGGCATTGCTGGGGAAGCCGTAGCGACGCTGGGTTGCCGAATCGCATCGGTAATGGCGGCTGGTAGTGGAGTTGCGGAAAAAATGGTGCCCGGTTGCGGTGTCGCAGACAAAATGGTGCCCGATGGCGGTGTCGCGGACAAAATGGCACCCGAATGCTGCGTCGTGTCCCATAAAGCAATGGCGTCCAACTCCCGCGTCGCGTACGTTGAAGAAATGGCGCCAATTTCAAACGAGGCGGGAGGCGCCATGACGAGAATCTGCCGACCCCACTCCGAAAATGTGTCGGGTGTGCGCGGCTGTACTTCCACCTTGGCCATCGTAGCAGCGAGCTGCGCGGCCAACTGAAGAAGCAGTCCCAGCTGGCTCGTGAGGAGTCGCCAAGTCTCCAGCGGCAGTGAGGAGCCACCCACGGCCGCCATCTCCTCCTGCTCTGGACGACTTGGCTCCACGGGGTGCATCTCCAGGGCCCCGGTCTCCGGGGATGTTGCAGGGACCTCCTCCAGGCTGTCCTCGTCGTCGTATCTCACCACAGGCGGGTTCTTTCGTCTCGCTGCCAACTTCGACATTGCGGCGAAGGTAGGAACCACTTCTGGCACCAGTTGTGTAGTGAATGACGACGTGGAGGCAGGTCTTCAGGTAAGGGCTTGTGCTGGTTTATTAACAATGAAGATGGTAAGTAAACACAAGGGGTAGGTGTCCTACACTCGGTCCTTCACATGGACCCTTGGCTCTCTCTACTGCTAGCCTGGGCTGCCTCTTCAGGCTCTCTCACTCGAGTCGGGACGGGGGTTCAGCCAACACCGCCCGACCGAGGAGAGCAGCACCTCCCGTAACTACAGCCGGCTTCTACAAACTTCTTGAGCTCTACCCCTGGCTGTCTTTTCGGCTCTCTTCAACTTCTCACCATCCTGGGCTCACACAACGACCCCGCTTTCGTCACGGGGCCCCCCTTAAGTACCCCCAGGTGACATGACGTCATCGCACCTCACAGCGCATATGACGTCACATCTCCATACTACTCCTCTACACATACACACATAGAACAAACCAACTGATTCCTTACTGACACCGCAATATAACCATGGAGTTTTGAATGTAATTATCAATCATTTCTAAAGCCTTTTATAAATCAACAAAGACAGCGGAGAACTTTTTTGAAGTCACTTGAAGATATTTCAAACGGTCAAAGTAGCAGCTATAGGACTGTGTTGCAGCTCTATAATCTGATTGTCTTGAAAGTATTATTACATTTACAGTCAAACGAAAAATATTTTCAATAGATTTCTTAGGAGTTTTGACAAACTGTATAGATGTTGAAATTATTTTGCACTGTATGTAACCAACTTTGCTAATCGGAGGTACGGGGCAAGGACAAGCCAAACATAAAGCAGTCATAAAGAAATGAGTTTACAATATAGAATACGTGAATTACATTCAGGTTACATTAAGGTTTGTAATTATGTTGGTTATTATATTTGCCGTCTTCCCAGTAATCACATAAATGTTGGACCAATGCTGGTTGAGGTTGGCTCAATGTTGCGTATTTACCGGGTTTGTGCAAAGGGACTAAATTACAATATCTGCAGCTTTAAAGTCTGGTGGAATACCTTGACAACCAGCCGACATCGAGTTCAATAACAATGTGTATCTATATCCCCCTGCTTCAACAAGGTAACACATTACAACATGTGCATTTTCAAGCTGTAGGTTTTCCTCCCAGCCAATATTATTCAAAACAGATGTTTGGGTTAGGTCACGTAATTATTATAACCACATTTTGTTCGTGAGAATTGTTCATCAACTGATCGGTGAGATGAAACTGTACCATCTGGCGTGGTAAACAATTCCATGTTTGGTTGCGTAAGGTGGTGGAGGACCTTTCGACATGAATCACCACGTACAAAGATTATTTTTTATATGTATAAAATATTTGTATTCCACATCCTCCCTCACATCATACATTGACGGGTATTCCGGGCAGTAGTACCAGGGACATCGACGGTACCAGGAACACGGGACTCATCACAGCAGGCGGGGTGGGGGGGGTTTCTTTGGAGGTGGGGGGAGGGAGTTTCCGGGTCATTGTTGTTCTGGGTTCAGGTATTTAGGACTGGTCTAAGGTTCAGGTGTTTAAGACTGGTCTCTGAGTTTTATAACTGAACCTCATGTACGTGTGTACTCTTCTAGTCTCTGAGCACATAGCTCAGATGCTCCAGGGCCGAAATTGGGCCGAATTAATTCAGCTGTTGCATATGAGATGGAGGGGAGTTCGTGATTCGTCCATGTACTCAGAGCCGATTATCCAATAGGTAAAGTAGGCACAGTACTTCCTAGGCACGTGCCTAGGGCGTACAAAAATAAATTTTGACAAATAGGCAGTCATGTCAATGTAAATATTGTTTTTCATCAAGTGAGAGAAATACACTAATAATAACCATTTCTGAACATAATAACAGGTCCCTGCAGGGTGGGCTGGTAGAAGTTCGCAAATGAGATAATGTGACTTCCAAATGTTGGGTGCAATAAGACATATCAAGTCTCTGCGCTGTCTATTGCTGATTTTACACCCAACAGCACGAGATTTCACTTCGTTAAAGTATTGAAAGGGGATGGACGGACGGGCGGACGGACACATTAATCTATTGCAGGCTGGTACACTCGGTTTACAACTTCGTTCCTACCAGTAATAGGGTTTTTCCCCTTTTTTCTGGCAACAAAACTGAAACCTTTTTACAAGGATTCATGTCTGCATTAACCACAATACCTGCAGTCAAAATGCAAACCAAAAACATACTATAACATATGCATTGTCCTTGAAACTGATTGGTCCACACTGCATATGTTATCATAGTATGTTTTTTGTTTGCATTTTGACTGCAGGCATTGTGGTTAATGCAGACATGAATCATTGTAAAAAGGTTTCAGTTTTGTTGCCAAAAAAAAGGGGAAACCCCTATTATTATATTTTGGTACTGGCAAAGGTCTAATGATGTACATTTCTGAACAGATATACCAAACAGGAATATAAGTCAGAGACTAGTAAAAAATTAAAAATGCATTTATACTAGAATTATATTAAGTAGACCTAAGGGCTAAAGTGCTAAATGTTATTTTTTTCTAATTTAGTCGCTGCCATTTCTGAAATTACACAGTTCTGTATTAGGCAAACTGGGGAAATACGGCAACTTGTGTTTCTATCCAGAAATTTTGACATTTTGTATTTTATAAAAGAAAAACAAGTTAAATGTTATTTTTTCATTCTTTTTTCGCTTAATTTGTTGGCTGATCGCTGCAATTTCTTTGCAGTGGTAACAAGTCGTTAACTCGTAAGTGAGGCATATTACACCTGAAATAAGTCAAACAACCTTTAAGCTTAAACAAAAGTAAAGCAATATGGAGCTCGCCATGGGTCATCCTGTCAGAACACTGAATGTTATCGATGAAAATGAACGCCATCCTTTTAAAGCTGCGTCGTCCAATTTAATAATAGTAAAAAAAAATTGTTGTAAGCATTTTCAATAATATTTTTAGACTTACTTTTTATTTGTATAATTTCAATCTGCTTATCTGCGCGGCACACGGTAGCACGCTGCCCTCGAATGAGGGCACAGGCTAAACAAATGCACGTATCGGCAGCAGCAAAATCTGTCCAGCGTCTGAACGAAGTAGCGCGTGAAACAAGCGGAGTGACAGCGGCGGTACTCATAGACACACAACACTAACATGGGACAGCAGCAGCAGCAGCACCGACTGTAGAAACGCCCACGAAAGGGCCTCTAAGAACCTTAATCCGGCAGTGCACGTACTCAATATGGGTTTCCTGGCCGCTGTATTGAAAGTCCTACAAAGATGACTTTTAATAGCTATGTTTCTATATCCTTAGCTCTTTCGGTAAAGTCACGTTGAAGGGAAACAATAAAATAATAATATATATATAAAACAATAAAAATTCTCACGACGTTTCGACCATAACACGTCATCAGGTGTGTCGGTTTGCATAAATGTTTCTATATACCGGGAGACTGACCTCATTGAATTTTGGTGAAAAATATTTGTTCGAAATTCACTGTTTGCTTACGTTAAATGTATTACTGTTTAAAAATGTATGGACCACTATTATTTTCTGAAATACGTAAACGTACTGTATGTGAATGGTCATAACTTTAACAGTGATGATTAATGACAATAGATTGGGATTTAGTGATGATTAAAGGCAGTGATAATTACAATTACTGCACTTATTGTTAGGATGTATGGATGTTGAACTTCTTTCGCACTGTATGCAGCCAACCGCGCTATTCTGAGGTGTGGGGGAAGGATTTGCTATACAGTACTGTGCTACTGCTAATTGTTCAATGGCAATGTATATTATTCCGCGAGACTAATCTCTTGTTGAAGATAAACATGAAATAATGAATATTGATTATTTGCAAACTTTCTGATTGTAAAAATATCTACATGACAGTATTACTGGATAATGTATAGAACTCTATGAACACTGTCTATTTTTTTTATCCACGTATTCGTGATTGTAGTAAACCGTATACAAACTGAACACAACCCATTCTGTGTTCCAGACTCAACATTTTATGGATAAAAGCGGGTCGTCTAAAATTACCGTACAGTACAAGACGAGCCGTACTGTACTTTACGCAGTAGTTCGCGTGTTTTCCCCCCTTTAAATATACTGCTGCAAGAGCATCGTCAACGGAAAGCTAAATTGCACGTTTGATACAGTGAAAACAATCATTTCCACTTATAATACAAGTCCGCAAAGCGCTGTGCTGTTACACCGCTGCGCCATGGCCAATGGTCGGGTTTGCTCCATCTAGCCGCTCCCTCATTGCTTTCCCCATTGACGCAACAATGTGCGAGCAGCATACGACTGAACTAACGATTTTTAAAACACAATTATATTATAACGCAGTGTTTTACAGACAGAGCGGTGCTTTCTATATTATATACGTGGCGAGAATGCAAAAAATTACTAAGTATAAATTTTTTCACGTGACCGCGCCTAACGGCGACTGTATCGAGCCGATCTCAACGGCGTTGATAATAAGTCGGTGGTGGTGATTGAAGTTGCAATGGAGCCGTAAGATTTACACCGATTAATCGGTAGTACTGCCACGCGTACTGCAGTGCACATTCCACTGACCAAAGTGAGGTAACGCCTTACCATCTTTGGGTCGCAGTGTTGTCACGTTAAGAGGCACGTGACGACTCCATTTTGTGTTTCTAATTGATTGGTGAGAATTATTTGCCCCGTCAGGTATAGCTTTGTTCGTGCGAGGTGTAGAAATACGATTCCAGTTGTATTTTTCTTTCACGCATCTCTGGATTTCTATATATCTCTGCGTCTCCCTATGATTTTGCTAAGTATTTGGTCCGTAGTTTGGTTTTCACGGCCACAATTTTTCAAACAACACAAAAATGTGTCAAAAGATAGCACGTGCGTTTTTCACACATTTATTGATGGCATTCAATAATGTGGAAGGGGGGACTCAACATACTGTATGTGGTTTTCAGAGGCAGACTTTACACCAGTAATACTTTTATGACAATGGTGTTCTGATGAGTCCAATGGAGTATGAAATCAATTGTAAGTACATGCAGCCTTCGACTTACGAACACCTGCACTTACAAACCAGCTCCCATTAAATAGTTTTACATCGACTTAAAACGCGAACTCGCATTTACAAAGTGTATTGTTCAGCGGAGCGGTCCTCCACAAGATTTCATGAATCAGAGACCCGAGTTCGATTCCCGCTCATGGACAACTCTGGTCCTGGGCCTCCCCTAGGTCGACTCAGCCTCAAATGAGTACCTGGTGTGGTGTACAAACATCACCACTGGGGAGACAAAGACGGCCAGGAGTGGTGTTGGCCACCTACCACTTCGTGCGCCGTGCCAGCCTTCATAGGCGCTGCTTTGCTAACAGCATTTGCCCCAACAGCCCTGTTAAGGCCATACGAGTGATTGTTGTTGGGGTGTTAGTCTGGTGTGTTTCTGGTGTGTGTGTGGGCGTCAGTACCCCCGTATATGTGTGTATGCAATTGTCGTGACTATTGCCCTCCTTCTGACAAGCGAGCCAGCATACACAACAAAAAAACAGATTTTTCCAAATTTACTATACAGTATTTTTTTTAAGTGTTACATGCAAATGTACAATATTACTAAACTTTTTTTTCTTACTAGGTAAGGCCCACTGAGCTCTATATCTCTTTTCTTTAATCGACCTGGCCACAAATGGCAGCTCAACGAAGTAGCTTATGTGAAAATGTAAAGTCACGCACGCCCTTTTGGAACCATGTGCTTAACCTTCAACAATGAGAGTTCAACCCCGATGACGCTTGGGAGATCTGCATGGAGTTTAAAATAACTCACAAACAAACACCTTGTGAAAGACCCAACGTAGGAGATCCCTAGGATTGATCTTCCACGAAGCTCATGGTCCACCCTTAACTGCATCCACTGTACAAACCATGGCAGTAGATGTGGATCCCTGATGCACAAATCGAAAATTACAAATTCTTCAGCGTGCGACTAGTCATCCAGAACAGACCCTACAACATAAAATGACGTAATTCCGATCCACAAATACGAAAGAAACATCACAGCCATATACTCTGCTGCTCCTAATACGATTATCTGGCTTGACAGACTGAAATTGTAGTTGCTGTGCATCTACATCAGCCATGCAGAAGAAGAAAAAGAGATAAAGTATATCAGTTCCTGCCGATTTTTCAACACTAAATGCAAGCTTGGGCAAGGCAGCAAAACAACAACAATAACAACAGTCCCAGAGCACAGCAAGACAACACCGCCCCTCAATAAATTTGCACATTAAAATGTAACTATCGATACACGGGTAAGGAGCAAGTTACAAATCATATTAGCAAATGTAGTTGTATCCAGTAACTAATTTTCAGATTCATTATATTTTTTCAAGGAAGATTTACAATTTAAAGCTTGCGTGACTGCAGGGAATAATCTTCTTTGATTCTTTCGGTAAAGTCACGTAGAATGAGAATAAAATAATAAAATAAAAATAAGACAAAATTCTCACGACGTTTCGGCCACAACACAAGCGGCCTTCTTCAGGTGAAAGAACAGAACTGTTGGGACGACAGTTCTTCAATGAGTGCTGCTGAGATTCGTGGCGTCTTTTAAGCTCGGTGATAGGTGTGAATGACCTAGAAAGCAGGAGAATTTAGCATTGAAATAGCTAGGGATTAGCTTGTGACAAAAATAGCTGTGTTAAAGTCAAAGTTTAAATATCAACAGAGGCATTTAGTATATGGACGCTAAAGGGCCTCCAACTACCCAACTATCATACAAGTAAACCAATGTGAAAAAAACTAAGTCTATATTACATCAGTATAATAATTGTACTTAATATATTCTTCAATAAGCTGAGCTATTAATCACAAAGCAACTGGGTATACACTAGACTATATAATGAATACCATATAGTAAAACCAATGAAAACCAAAATATAAACTACCTCAATGTTATCAATAAACTCTATATACTCTCCAATCAGCTGAGCCACCAACAATAAGTCGTTATATATCACAATGCCATATTATAAACCATACCAGGGTTAATGCTATGGTTTATAACATGGAGTATAACAACGCATTGTGGCTGTCTCTCTCCCTCTTCCGTTCCCGAGCATGGATTGACTCGTCCGTCTGAACGAAGCTCGTTCATTGTCCGTGGTGCTGGTCGTTGATGGGAAGAAAAACTGCCATTTTTCACAATATGGCATTGTGATATATAACGACTTATTGTTGGTGGCTCAGCTGATTGGAGAGTATATAGAGTTTATTGATAACATTGAGGTAGTTTATATTTTGGTTTTCATTGGTTTTACTATATGATATTCATTATATTGTGTAGTGTGTACCCAGTTGCTTTGTGATTAATAGCTCAGCTTATTGAAGAATATATTAAGTACAATTATTATACTGATGTAAAATAGACTTAGTTTTTTCTCACATTGGTTTACTGTATGATAGTTGGGTAGTTGGAGGCCCTTTAGCGTCCATATACTAAATGGCTCCGTTGATATGTAAACTTTGACTTTAACACACCAATTTTTTTGTCACAAGCTAATCCCTAGCTATTTCACTGCTAAATTCTCCTGTTTTCTAGGTCATTCACACCTATTACCGAGCTTAAAAGATGCCACGAATCTCAGCAGCACTCATTGAAGCACTATCGTCCCGACAGTTGTTCTTTCACCTGAAGAAGGCCGCTTGTGTTGTGGCCAAAACGTCGTGAGAATGTTATTGTCTTATTTTTATTTTATTATTTTATTCTCATTCTACGTGGCTTTACCGAAAGAACCAAAGAAGAAGATTTACGATGTTGAGGGAGAAAACAAGGTTGTTCCAAAACGGTGCTGCAACAGCAAAAGCTTTATCACCTATTGATATTCTTGTTTTTGGGATAATAAAAACAATTATATACAGTGAGAGAAAAAAATGTTTGATCCCCTGCTGATTTTGTACGTTTGCCCTCTGACAAAGAAATGATCAGTCTATAATTTTAATGGTAGTTTTATTTGAACAGTGAGAGACAGAATAACAAAAAAATCCAGAAAAACGCATGTCAAAAATTTTATAAATTGATTTGCATTTTAATGATGGAAATAAGTATTTGACCCCCTCTCAATCAGAAAGATTACTGGCTCCCAGGTGTATTTTATACAGGTAACGAGCTGAGATTAGGAGCACACTTAAAGGGAGTGCTCCTAATCTCAGCTTGTTACCTGTATAAAAGACACCTGTCCACAGAAGCAATCAATCAGATTCCACCATGGCCAAGACCAAAGAGCTCTCCAAGGATGTCAGGGACAAGATTGGAGACCTACACAAGGCTGGAATGGGCTACAAGACCATTGCCAAGCAGCTTGGTGAGAAGGTGACAACAGTTGGTGCGATTATTCACAAATGGAAGAAACACAAAATAACTGTCAATCTCCCTCGGCCTGGGGCTCCATGCAAGATCTCACCTCGTGGAGTTGCATTGATCATGAGAACGGTGAGGAATCAGCCCAGAACTACACGGGATGATCTTGTCAATGATCTCAAGGCAGCTGGGACCGTAGTCACCAATAATACAATTGGTAACACACTACACCGTGAAGGACTGAAATCCTGCAGCGCCCACAAGGTCCCCCTGCTCAAGAAAGCACATATACATGCCCGTCTGAAGTTTGCCAATGAACATCTGAATGATTCAGAGGACAAGTGGGTGAAAGTTTTGTGGTCAGATGGGACCAAAATGGAGCTCTTTGGCATCAACTCAACTCGCCGTGTTTGGAGGAGGAGGAATGCTGCTTATGAACCCAAGAATACCATCCCCACCGTCAAACATGGAGGTTGAAACATTATGCTTTGGGGGTGTTTTTCTGCTAAGGGGACAGGACAACTTCACCGCATCAAAGGGACGATGGTCGGGGCCATGTACCGTCAAATCTTGGGTGAGAACCTCCTTCCCTCAGCCAGGGCATTGAAAATGGGTCGTGGATGGCTATTCCAGCATGACAATGACCCAAAACACACAGCCAAGGCAACAAAGGAATGGCTCAAGAAGAAGCACATTAAGGTCCTGGAGAGGACTAGCCAGTCTCCAGACCTTAATCCCATAGAAAATCTGTGGAGGGAGCTGAAGGTTCGAGTTGCCAAACGTCAGCCTAGAAACTTTAATGACTTGGAGAAGATCTGCAAAGAGGAGTGGGACAAAATCCCTCCTGAGATGTGTGCAAACCTGGTGGCCAACTACAAGAAACGTCTGACCTCTGTGATTGCCAACAAGGGTTTTGCCACCAAGTACTAAGTCATGTTTTGCAGAGGGGTCAAATACTTATTTCCCTCGTTAAAATGCAAATTAATTTATAACATTTTTGACGTGCGTTTTTCCGGATTTTTGTTGTTGTTATTCTGACTCTCACTGTTCAAATAAACCTTACCATGAAAATTATAGACTGATCATTTATTTGTCAGTGGGCAAACGTACAAAATCAGCAGGGGATCAAATACTTTTTTTCCCTCACTGTAAACGTCTTAGGTGTCTTGAATTTGACAATTGGGTTGATGAATTAGCTAAGTATATTGCAGATTTACCAGTAATAATTTTAGGGATGAACAGGCCCAATGTATATTTCGTATAGCATCAAGTGATTTGAGATTTAATTTTAAGTAGAGGTCACAATGGTGAGTCCTGTATGGTACATATGTAGTAAGTTACTTTCTGAGACACTAATAGTAGGAGGAAACACACGTTTATTCTACACCTTTGGACACTGTTCACACACTGGATAACTATAAACGGGTCGGAACAGCCGGCACGCTGTGTGATCCACGACGCCGAAGACGTAGCACCTCGGGTTCTATTCCACCGACAGACAGCCCTTATCCAGCCTCGGGACTTCCCTTTTATGCCCCCCGGCATGGCCTGGTTCCGCCCTTCACCCACGCCCCCTTCTGGAACCTACCAGAAGGTTCTGGGCCACCTTCCACATGTCCCCTGCCTTGCTCCGCCCTTGGCTATGCCCCCTTCTGGAATCCACCAGAAGGTTCAGGGATATGCCCCCTTCAACCCACCATCGACCAACAACAATCCCGACAACAGCAACAACAACAACAACAACAACCGTGAGCCCCCCTCGCGAGTCAACAATAATAAAAAAACATTCCCGAACGCACCGTAATAAACTCAACCCCCAGACTATATACGACACACGACGACCGCTGGCATGCCACAGCCCACAAATACAGGAAGGATCCTGTTCAACTGGCAAACACAGCTCGGCTCGTGTCTGTGACCACTTTCTAGATGGTGGCGGAATAAATATGACGATTGGGGCGGTTATTTAAAACGTACAGTTTTTGAACAGGTCCTCGTCGCCGGGCCCCCGGGTGGAACAAGGGCGGGTTCCCTGGGGACCCCGAGGATGACTTCAGGATGGTCTATGGGTGTTGGCCCCTCCCAGGGGGGAAGAAGAAGTGGGTGTCGGTCGTTCCTCCCTCCTTGGATGGCTTTCAGACGGCTCAATGGGTGGTTCCACGGTTGTCAAGTGCTGGATACCTGTGGACGGAACAGAAATCCACTGAGGCACAACCTCTATGGTCGCAAACCCGGGCTCTTTGGGCACATCAGACACCCGGCCTTCGGGTAGTGGGGATGAAACAACCTGGCAAGGCGGAAAATAGGGTTTCACCGAGATGGGTGCACATACCAATGCCTGCGACCAACCTGGATCCGAACACATTGCGGCCTCCTGACCGCTATCACCTCAACCGGGCCCTGCCACGGTCTATACAATTTAGGGGACGTACCCAAGGGCACATGGGAGCAATGCAGCCATGCTTTCTTCCCAGTTTTCCACGGGTTCCCAGACTCCCGAAGCCCTGCCAGTTTCTCGTTCGCCGCTTGCCGCTTGGCCGAATTGCCACGGGACGCCTCCCGCACTTACGTCAATCGTTT
The DNA here is from genome assembly GCF_048934315.1 of Petromyzon marinus. Taxonomy (NCBI): domain Eukaryota; kingdom Metazoa; phylum Chordata; class Hyperoartia; order Petromyzontiformes; family Petromyzontidae; genus Petromyzon; species Petromyzon marinus. The sequence goes on along the minus strand of NC_133717.1, from coordinate 1,244,762 downwards.
AATGGGTGAGGCGCATAAGTCCCAGCACAGCGACCCTCTTACTATCCGTGGGGGGGGGGTCACACACTCTCCTGTACATTAAAAAGAACGGGGAGAACCCAGTAGAGGCATGAGGGGCCATCCTATAGGCCGCGAGAACACTCAAAACGTGTAGGTCCCAATCGGACTGTGCCTCGACCTGTTGGCACAACATCACGTTTCAAGTTTTATTTATTAGATATAGCCCTGTGAGCCATGCGGCTCTTGAGTTGGGTGCAACCGCAACAAACAAAATATGAACAGAGAATATCTTAAAGCGACAATGCACAACAGAAACATCCTGGATAAACCAGCAAATCTTCCAGAAAAGAAAAAAACACCGTATTACAACGCTGTGTGCAAAAATCCCAGTGTGATGCAAGTCAAATAATAACCATAAGACAATTTAGATTAAAGTTATCAGGCCAACTCCGCACTTCCGCAGGAAACATGGCTTAACCATATGTTTTCGAAATCACCAAAATAAAGCTATAAAAACAATGTAACAACAGTAATCATAGGAACTGTGATTCAAATTTAACAATAAGCGATATACATAACATGTACGACCAAACCTGCAGCCATAGCTGGCAGCATGACACTCCCAGTGTATGATGTGTGAGTGAGTCAGTGGTAGTGTGACTGAGTATGTGTGAGTCAGCATATGATGAGTGAGTGTATGATGAGTGAATCAGTGTATGATGAGTGAATGGGTCAGTGGTTGTGTGAGTGAGTGTATGATGTGTGAGTCAGCATATGATGAGTGAGTCAGTGTATGATGTGTGAGTGAGTCAGTGTATGATGTGTGAGTGAGTCAGTGTAAGATGAGTGAGTGTATCACGGCATCCTCCCCGCCATCATGGCCTCCCCGCCATCACAGCCTCCTCCACGCCATCACGGCCTCCTCCCCGCCATCACGGCCTCCTCCCCACCATCACGGCCTCCTCCCTGCCATCACGGCCTCCTCCACGCCATCACCGCCTCCTCCCCGCCATCACGGCCTCCCCGCCATCACGGCCTCCTCCACGCCATCAGAGCCTCCTCCCCACCATCACGGCTTCCTTCACGCCATCACGGCCTCCTCCCCGCCATCACGGGCTCCTCCACGCCATCACGGCCTCGTCCACGCCATCACGGTATCCTCATAGCCAACACGGCCTCCTCCCCGCCATCACGAACTCCACCCCATCACGGCCTCCTCCACGCCCTCACGGCCTCGACATGGACATAAGAGTCCTGTGCAGGTGCTCTCCCATCCTGTCAGTCTGGGGATGGTAGGGCAAGTCCGAATTTTCTTCATAGCCAACAGATCACATACAGTGAGGGAAACAATTATTTGATCCCCTGCTGATTTTGTACGTTTGCCCACTGACAAAGAAATGATCAGTCTATAATTTTAATGGTAGGTTTATTTGAACAGTGAGAGACAGAATAACAAAACAATCCAGAAAAACGCATGTCAAAAATGTTATAAATTGATTTGCATTTTAATGAGGGAAATACGTATTTGACCCCCTCTCAATCAGAAAGATTTCTGGCTCCCAAGTGTCTTTTATACAGGTAACGAGCTGAGATTAGGAGCACACTCTTAAAGGGAGTGCTCCTAATCACAGCTTGTTACCTGTATAAAAGACACCTGTCCACAGAAGCAATCAATCAATCAGATTCCAAACTCTCCACCATGGCCAAGACCAAAGAGCTCACCAAGGATGTCAGGGACAAGATTGTAGACCTACACAAGACTGGAATGGGCTACAAGACCATTGCCAAGCAGCTTGGTGAGAAGGTGACAACAGTTGGTGCGATTATTCGCAAATGGAAGAAACACAAAATAACTGTCAATCTCCCTCGATCTGGGGCTCCATGCAAGATTTCACTGCGTGGAGTTGCAATGATCATGAGAACGATGAGGAATCATCCCAGAACGACACGGGAGGATCTTGTCAATGATCTCAACGCAGCTGGGACCATAGTCACCAAGAAAACAATTGGTAACACACTACACCGTGAAGGACTGAAATCCTGCAGCGCCCGCAAGGTCCCCCTGCTCAAGAAAGTACATATACATGGCCGTCTGAAGTTTGCCAATGAACATCTGAATGATTCAGAGGACAACTGGGTGAAAGTGTTGTGGTCAGATGAGACCAAAATTGAGCTCTTTGGCATCAACTCAACTCGCCGTGTTTGGAGGAGGAGGAATGCTGCCTATGACCCCAAGAACACTATCCCCACCGTCAAACATGGAGGTGGAAACATGCTATGGGGGTGAGTTTCTGCTAAGGGGACAGGACAACTTCACCGCATCAAAGGGATGATGGACGGGGCCATGTACCGTCAAATCTTGGGTGAGAACCTCCTTCCCTCAGCCAGGGCATTGAAAATGGGTCGTGGATGGGTATTCCAGCATGACAATGACCCAAAACACACGGCCAAGGCAACATAGGAGTGGCTCAAGAAGAAGCACATTAAGGTCCTGGAGTGGCCTAGCCAGTCTCCAGACCTTAATCCCATAGAAAATCTGTGGAGGGAGCTGAAGGTTCGAGTTGCCAAACGTCAGCCTAGAAACCTTAATGACTTGGAGAATATCTGCAAAGAGGAATAGGACAAAATCCCTCCTGAGATGTGTGCAAACCTGGTGGCCAACTACAAGAAACGTCTGACCTCTGTGATTGCCAACAAGGGTTTTTCCACCAAGTACTAAGTCATGTTTTGCAGAGGAGTCAAATACTTATTTCCCTCATTAAAATGCAAATCAGTTTATAACAATTTTTTACATGCATTTTTCTGGATTTTTTTGTTGTTCTGTCTCTCGCTGTTCAAATAAAGCTACCATTAAAATTATAGACTGATCATTTCTTCGTCAGTGGACAAACGTACAAAATCAGCAGGGGATCAAATACTTTTTCCCTCACTGTACCTCCTTCAACAACTTCAAAGAAAAATTCAGACCTTGGTCCATAAGGAGACGTTCCGGGGCCCCTTTATCTAACACGTACCCATGAAGGAACGTGTCCATAATATACGCAGCCGACTGATCCGGCAGGGGCCATGCCACCAGCCACCGTGACAGATACTCCACTGCCACAAGCAGAAATGTATTGCCCCTCAGCGTGGTGGGAAATGGCCCAAGGATGTCGAGGACAACAAGCTCATTCAGCGAGACACCTCAATGGAGTGCAACGGTGGTCGGGCCAGCCTCTGCGGGGGCTTTCGGCGAGCACATTCCAAACACCACCTAAATATATTGTGGACATCTTCCGACATCCTGGGCCAAAAGAAGTCGCGCTTCAAGGTAAACAATGTCTTCTGCACCCCAAGGTGCATCAACCGCACACGTGCAGCTCTCGTAACTTTACCCTGCAGAGCAGTTGGCACAATGATGAAGTAACGCTGCACTTCTGCATCCCATCTCATGAGCAGCCCGTCTCAGAGGACCACGGGGGACATACCCCCCTGGACCCTGCTCGTTCTACCGACACGGTGATGTATTGTTGGAAGGGAGGTGTCCTCCGCCTGGAGGCGCCCCCACTCCTCGTGTGTAAGACCGATGGTATTGTCGCACGCAACCGTCGCTATGGGTGGTGGAGCGTCCACCAACACTACAATGGCGCAAGGCTCTCCTGCACCTACCAGCAACCGTCAAACATGCACACTGGCCCTTCGGCGGTAATCGCGACAAAGCATCCGCATTACAGTGGCGCAACCCTTTTCTGTATGTGACTGTGATGGAGTAGCCCTGCAAAACCTCCAAACATTGTAAGAGCTGTCCGGATGGCTGATCAACTCGCAGTGCATATTGCAGGGCCGCGTGATCCTTGCGTACCACGAACTGTCTAGAGGTATGGACGGTACTGCTGCCCAAAATTCACGATAGCCAACAACTCGCGGCACGTAACACAATAGCGCTGCTCTGTGGGGGACAACACCCGGCTCCCGTAAATGACTACGCTCTCCAACACGTTCTCCACCTTTAACAACACGGCGCCTATTCCGGTGTCGCTGGCATCCGTGTCCAGCACAAATGGCAAGGAGAAAGCGGGGTACCGAAGGGGAGGTGCATTAACAAGGCCATCACGCAGCACAACAAATGCGGCCTCCTCCTCCCCCCACCAAAACCTCTGACCCTTTGCAGTGAGAGCAAACCCGGGCACAAAGTGGCAGTAGTATGACGCGAACCCAACCAAACTGCGGACTTCACCCATCGACATTGGGGTTGGCCATGTGCGCACCCACACAGTTTTGTCAGGGTCTGTAGTTAATCCCGGCCTCGCTAACAATGTGACCCAGGTAGCGAACCGGCTTTTGCAATAGGTGACATTTTTGCAGCTTACTTCAAATTGTCGGCCTGCATTTTAACAAACACCAAACATAGCCGCTGCAGATGCTCCTGGAACGTGCGTCCGAAGACAATTGCGTCATCCAAATAAATCAAACACGAATCCCATTGGAGTCCCTATAGCACTAACTCCATAAGTCGCTGGAACGTGACTGGAGCCGAGTGGAGTCCCATCAAAAGACAATTAAATTGAAACAGCCCCTGCGGAGTGCGTAACGCTGTTTTTGGCTTGGAACTTTCATCCAAAGACAACTGCCAAAACCCTGACAACAAATCCAGGGTAGTTTAAAATCGCACACCCGACATGGCATCCAATGAATCGTCCATCTGTGGGAGCGGGTGCGCATCCGCCACGGAGACCTTGTTCAATATTTGGAAATACACACAAAATCTCAAACTCCCGACCTTCTTAACCAGAACAATGGGCGCTCCCCACGGACTAGTGGAAGGGGAAATTATATCAGCGGCCAACATCTCATCGACCGCCTGATGCACATGGTCCTCGTTCGGACTAAACCAAAATGAATTCTGATGTATGGGAGCGGCTCTACCCGTATCCATATGATGATGCATCAGGGATGTGCGGCCAATATCAAATTTACTTTTACTGAACTCACCCCTCTGCTCCCATGACAAATCCGGATTCATCGAACATAACACATCCATCCACGAATTATCCAACACCGTTCCCCATTCCACTGAAGCCACAACATGAGCGGCCACATCACTGGTCTCTCCACAACATGCAGCCGTCGCGTGGGCCAAAACCGTACCCACCTGTATAACCGTGGTACTCAACCCAGCATTCAACACCTGGAGGAAGGGTTCCTGATCCCCCCTCTCTATTGTCTGGGCCCCCACCAAAGTGAGACCACGAACTGCTCTGTTCAAAGGGGTTAAAAGAACCCCCCCCCCCCCACCCAGTAACTTCCCAATCGAGCTGCTTCTGTTGCGCCATAACAAGGCGCTGTTGGTCGCTTTACCTGGTTGACACCCCAGACCCCCAAAGGCTGGGGGCTGGGGGGGATAGAGACCGCCCACCGATTTTAAGACCTTTTAAGACCTTCCAGAAGGTTCTGGAGGGGGGGTCATTAGGGGAGGGGTAAGCCCCGACCTGGGGATAAAAAGCTGCTCCTCTGAACGGGTCCGGCAGTGTTCACCAACTCAAGCCTGAAGACATCCAAGACCTGAAGACTGAATCAGCACCCAGGAACCCTCAACCGAGGCTCTTAGCAGAGCCGGATTGTAGCAGACTGGTGGTGGGACCAGCACCCTGGGACCCTCAACCGAGGCTCTTGTCAGAGCCGGGTTGTAGTGGACCAGTGGTGGGACCAGCACCCTGGGACCCTCACCTGAGGCTCTGGTCAGAGCCGGGTTGTAGCGGACCAGTGGTGGGACCCGTACCTTAGCAAGGTCAGGTCAGTCTAGCCTCCCTTGGCGGCCGTGGCAAGGGACCTGGGTGTAGAGTAGCCCGGGGTGTGTAGGACACACTAGAAGGGAGGCTGTTCCTCCTTTAGTCTATCGGGTTGAATGGGCCGTACCCCTTCATGTTACAGTCGCTGTTCGTAGAGTTGTTGGAATAAACCCGTTGCCTCCAGAAGTCATCTCCGTGTAGTTAGACACACAACACTTCCGCAGTCGAAAGGGCACACGAATTTGTGCACCCAGGGGAACTCAAACAGTTTTGCTCACCAGGGCCTGAACCGTAGCGTTGGCTATACACAACTGAGATGGGGAAGACAAAAACGCTAATCGACGCCCCGATGGCAGTTCAACACACCCCTAGTCAATAAAAATCTTGACAGGCATCTTTTTAAAAAAAAATCAGTCCCCAACAAACAAGGCACCGCCAGTGACTTTGAAACCAACACTGGGCCTGTCATTTCAATATCACCAATCCGTACTGTCGCCGATATTTGGCCCACAATACCTAAACTCCCACCATTAGCGGCGACACATGGACTACGCACTGGACTAAGACAACCCAATTTTGGCGGCAAGGATCTATAAATAAATTCCGAAATAATTGTGGCGGATGCTCCTGTATCAATGAGCACCCACACCTCAACACTATGTACGGTTCCCACAACCGCGGACGATCCCACAGCCACCGCCACGACCCGATGCGCCAACACGGTCCACTGCCCCAGACGCCGCGGCCATCCATCACCCTCCAAAACCCGACTATCATGTGCCGCGACACGACAAGGAGTGGCGACGTGCGAACCCGACACGGTCTGCAATGAAGATGCCTGAAATGGCTGTGTAGGCTGGGTGTATGAAGCGCCGCGACTCGCCTTTAGGCTCGGAGGAGCGGAGGTCGGCGGGGTAGAAAATGGCGCAGGTACAGAGAACAGTCCCTGCTCAGCACGGCATCCCTTGGAAATGTGGCCCCGCAGGCCACACTTGAAACAGGTGACGGGAGCCCTCCATGGTGGAGTGACAGTTCTCCCTTGCAGTTCCCGCTCCTGTCGCCGTCCCGCATCGACTTTCCCCCGTGGACTCCTGATCAGTGATGCACAAATTGGAAGGGTTTCCTTATCCTCTGGCTCTTCCACTTTCCCCGACTGTCCTACACAAGCGGCCACCCCCACTCGCCATCGCAAACTACAATGTGCCTGTATGTATCGAGCCACCTTAATCGAAGTAAGGTCGTCCTCCGTGGCGGGCAGAAAAACGTTAATTTCCCGAGCCAATGCCAACAACCTCTCCAACACCAGGGAGTCTAACCCTGCTTGCTCCATCTTGGGGTATGCGGCTTGGGCAAGTGACATCAACGCGCTGCGGAAGGCGAGAGGCATCTCGATCTCTCCCTGTCTTCGTGTTGCAATTTTTTGTCGCACATTGGACGGCGGATCGAAGATAGCTGCCATCTGGGCGTACGCCTGTGACAACGTCGTCCTGTCCGTCGAAGGAATTGCATAAAATGCCGCCAAGCCATCATCAACCAAAGTCATAGGCAGCACTCGCAGGGCCTCAACATCAGTCCATCCCGCAAGCTCACATGTAGCAGCAAACCGCCTTTGAAAGGCAGCCCAATCATCCCCCGCAGCTGCAAACTCTCGTACAAATGAGGGTGGGCATCTCCGCGCGTGAAGTCGGCGGCGGGTCAAATTTGGCGGGAGCCTTTTCCCGCCCAGCCGACAAAATGGCGGCCACTCGCGCTCGGCTAATGGCCCCAGCGGGGCTGCCCACTCGCCCTTCTCGAACCACCATATCTTTCTTCAGCTCCTCCACGTTCATCTCCGCCACCAGCGCTGCTGCCGCAGACAGCAAATCCGCGAGGCAAGTATTTCATATGCGGCGTCCTCCTCCTGATGGCCGCAGCGTGGAGTTGCAGTCTTCCTCCCCCTGCTCCACCGACGCCTCCTCGGGATTATTATCCGGGGTCCCAGGGTTGTTTGGGGAATCACTTCCCCGCCGTCTTCCTCGTCCGAAGACACCACGGTGAGTGTCTTCCTCCACGTCAACATCGACATTCTAATTTTTACTTTCCCTAATTTTATAATGTATCATTAACACTTCTGGTACCAAATGTAATGATTCACTTTCTGAGACACTAATAGTTGGAGGCAACACACGTTTATTCTACACCTTTGGACACTGTTCACATATTGGATAACTATAAACGGGTCAGAACAGCTTGCCCGCTGTCTGACCCACGATGCCGAAGACATAGCACCTTGTGTTCCATTCCACCGACAGACAGCCCTTATCCAGCCTCGGGACGTCCTTTTTATGCCCCCCGGCGTGGCCTGGCTCCGCCCTTGGCCACACCCCCTTCTGGAACCTACCAGAAGGTTCTGGGCCACCTTCCACATGTCCCCTGCCTGGCTCCGCCCTTGGCTATGCCCCCTTCTGGAACCCACCAGAAGGTTCTGGGCTATACCTCACATGTCCCCTCTGGTCACCTTTGCCTCACATCCTTTACCCTGGCCTATCACGTGCTTCACCAGCCGGCCGGGGTGCCCTGTCCTCATATGCCCCCTTCTGCCAGCAGCCAGCGCCACACCCTAGTGACCCACTCCATGGCATTGCATGCTCTGCTGGCAGAACGGCTGCCACACGCTGCTCTGCCAGCAGGTCGGCCATTATGCCCACATTCCTTCTCTCTGTCAGTAACCAGCACTACGTGCCGTAGTGACCCATTCTATGTCACTACAAATACATCCAATGCAAATAAAAGATGAGAATGATAAAGGGGGTTTAAGTCTGTTTAGTCTTTCAATTAGCTGATTCGTTAGCAGCATCGCAGCAGTCAAAAAGTGACAGACTGATAATTTTAACGATTTGCAGGCACAATCAAATGGGAAAACAATGTTTGTTTCTGTATAAAAAAAACCCAAAAATGTATAAGATCAATATCGGGTTGGATTTTATGTGTTGAATCAATAAGTAAACCCAAGTTTTTAATCACTCATTTTTTTCAATAATGTTGTTTCTGATATCCGTAATAGGTGAAGGGAATAAAACTAAATTTTAGTTTGAATAAAAGATCATGATCTTCGTTTTTTGGGGATTTAGTAGTTTTAGTGATGACAATTCATATTGAATTAAGTCGACCTCGTGTTGGAGATTATGTTTGACTATGTTTCAGCTGAAATGTTTCAGAACGCCAGCTGCCCAATATTTCGAGAAGGCCCAAAGTGATCGCACTTCCAAAGACAGGGAAGGACCTGAATGTCCCATCTCTTTACTTGCCCATCTCCCATCTGAATATGCGTTTAAAACTATTGGGGAGATAAGTACTCAAACAGGCTTCCAGGTGCTGAATTAATACATTATAAGGTCGGGCTCATCACACCTGCCAGAAATAAACCATAATACCTTGCTGATCTCAAGGGGCATAAACAATTACATGGACTCCGGTCATCCTCACATCGGCTTTTGGCGAGCCATCGAACAAAGATGGTGACTGCATCGTGCGCTTTCAGATGCCCTTCTGCAGCTGCCTGTGTAGTGTTCGATTTCACTCGGACAACTTCTGTCTTTCTCCGAACACCGCTTTATTTACAACTCTCAGCATGTCCTCCACATTCCAGTATCCTGGTCGCCACGGCTCGCTCACCGTGCTTCACTCGACTCGCTCGCCACCTTTGTCTCTCCACTCCCCATGATTACTTCGCTTACTCCCCACGATTACTTCGCTTACTCCGCCGCTAACTTCTTCGTCTCCGCTCTCCGCTATCACCGTCGCTATGTTCTCTCCACTGCTAACTTCATCGTCTTTGTTCACTGCTATCCCCGTCACGATGCTCACTCCACTGCTAACTGCTTCATCTCTGTTCACCGCTATCACCGTCACTATGCTCACTCCACTGCTACTGCTTCATCCCTGTTCACCGCTATCACCGTCACTGTGCTCACTCCACTGCTGGCTGTTCTCATCTTCAGCTCTGCTATCGCTACGCTCTCTCCACTACGGGCTATTCTCGTCTTCAGCTCCGCTATCGCTACGCTCTCTCCACCGCTAACTACTTCGTCTTTGTTCAGCTTCGCTATCGCTACGCTCTCTCCAAGCTCCGTCTCCAACTCCGTCTCCCTTCCACTCTGTCTCTCAAACTCTGTCTCTCAAACTCTGTCTTCCAAATCTGTCTCTCAAACTCTCCACACTTCAATTCCCCCTGTTGACTCCAAGCTCTCCAAACTCCAACTCCCGCTCCAATTGCCGACCCCCCCAAATTATCCACGCTCTCATCACACCCCAATTAATTAACCCGCGTCCCAACGGCACCCCGCGTGATCCATACACCTGTTTCTCGCCAGGCTTCAAGACGCCTCTCCAGCCCCGGAAACAGTACCAACCAATCACAGCCGTGCTTGGCTCTCCCAACCTAATTGCCCTCACATAACCTGTACTGTATTTGTTATCATGTAATCACGCTGTTTCCACAATGCACCTTCGTACTCCACTACATCACCCCCCCCCCCCCCGTGATAAAAAAAATCTAGCCATCCCGGCTACGACGACACTTCGACCTCTGGGTAGTGGAGTACCTTGGACATAACAATGAACACAGCATAACAACTTTGTACAAGAACCGCAACACGCAGAGCCAATGGAAGATCCGTCCTTGGGAGCGAGTTCCAGCTGCCGGCCCATTTCCCCTATACGGGACACCGTGGGGCAAGGGCGGGCCACGCTCCTCCGTTAAGTGAGGGCTGTGTCTGGTCCTCGACGCACACCCGTCCCTGTCCCAGCGACCATTTGCCGGCGGGACCGTCCCTCGTCCCTGCGCGGGCCGGACAGTATCTCAAGGTTGCGGCCGGTCAACCGGCGTCCGGCCAGCAAACCTGCCAGAACCCCCTCGTCGAGTCAATAGGGATGGTCCTGCAGGCACACGGGAGGCAGATTTCTGAGGCGCGTACACATGCGACCTCCTCACAGGCTCGTCGGACACATCCAATACAGGCTGCTCTGGGATGGGAGATGACGCGTCATACGGCAATACAAACTTTTTAAGGCGCGACGGGTGAACATACCATATTCGACGACCTCAACGGGCCCCTGCCAGGGACGATGGAACTTTGGAGACGTTCCCACCGGTACCATGGGGCAATGCAACCACGCTTTGTCCCCAACACACCACGGCTCTCGAGACCGCTGTGTACCATGCAATCGTTCATTGGTGGCTTGTCGCGCCGTGTTACCCAACGAGGCCTCCCAAGCCTCTCTCAGACGGTCCAATGCCACCCACATAGGAGCAGGCACCGTCGATGACTTCCCCTGTTTTTGTACACCCAATTTGACCAAGGCCGGCGCTTCTGGTTCAGGTCCATACATCAAATAAAACGGCGAGTACCCCGTCGAGGCATGCGGGGCCAGTCTATAAGCGGCCAGCGTCGCCGCAACATGCAGGTCCCAATCATCCTGTGAAGCATTAACCTGGTGGCAAAGCATAGACGTCAGCATCCTATGCAGGCGCTCGACCATCCCGTCGGTTTGCGGGTGGTACAGGGACGTTCGAATCTTTTTGGTCCCTAATGAATCACACACCTCCTTAAGCAATCGTGACGAAAAATTTCTGCCCTGATCAATGAGCAAGTGCTCCGGGGCGCCCTTATCGAAAACATATCCCTGCAAGAAAGCCTCTGCGATCGACGCCGCAGATTGGGCCACCAGTGGCCATGCCATAGGCCAGCGAGTAAGGTACTCCACCCCGACGAGCAGATACTTATGCCCCCGGGGGGTGACGGGGAACGGACCCAATATATCTAGGGTAACAATTTAGTTGACACGCGAAACCCGTATCGATTGCAATGGTACACGATAGGGTCGCGCCGGCGCCTTCCGCCGCGCACATTCATGGCATGCTTTTACAACTCGCTGAACGTCGTTATACATCCCCGGCCAGTATAAATCTTTCCCCAAGGTCAGCGCAGTCTTTTTCTCCCCCAAATGCATCAAATTGGCATGAGTATCACTAATGAGTTTCCCGCGCAACGCAATCGGAACAACAATACAGAACTTTTGTGCTTAAACATCCCAGCGAACGAGGAGACCATCGACGAGTTTTAAAAAGGGGCGATCTTCCGATCCCCTTGAGCGAGAGGCACGAAGCCTCATCCTGGTCAGGGAGGAGTCATCCACCCATAAGCATTTCCACTGACCCAACGTCAACCCCAACAAACCCGATCCCACAGCGGGAATCGCTTCTGGCCGAATTGAATCCGCTGCAGCGACCATTGCCGGAACGTCCTGCAGCGGCGGACCGCAACGCAGCGAGCCCTCCGCACACCGACACGAGCCAGTCGGTCGCGGCAATCTTGACAAGGCGTCAGCATTGACATGACGCATCCCCTTCCTATGCTGGATCATGAAAGAGTACTCCTGGAGGGTCTCGAGCCAACGGGCCATCTGTCCCGACGGCTGGTCAACTCGCAACGAGTACTGTAGTGCCGCGTGATCAGTGCAGATAAAAAAATCTCTGCCGTACAAATACGGTCGGTACAGTCGAACAAAGTGCACGATGGCCAGCAACTCCCTGCGCGTTACACAATACTTCTGTTCAGCCGGGGACAACACCCAGCTGCCATACGCCACAACTTTTTCAACACCATCCACTATTTGCGACAAAACCGCGCCTATGTCCGTATCACTGGCATCTGTGTCAAGAATAAAGGTTTTCGTAAAATCTGGGTATCCAAGCGGTGGTGCGTCCGCCAGCGTGGCCCGCAGCGCCTCAAATGATCGTTGTTCTACATCTCCCCACTGAAATTTCATACCCTTACCGGTGAGCGTGTGCAACGGCCTCGCAATCGTGGCAAAATCCTTAACAAATCGTCAGTAATACGACGCGAAGCCCACGAAGCTACGCACCTCCGCTACTGTTTTCGGTACCGGCTACGTTCGCACACAAATCGTCTTCTCTGGATCAGTGGCCACCCCAGACGCGCTAACAACGTGCCCCAAATATTTAACCAACGTCCTTAACAAATGGCACTTTTGGGGTTTAAATTTCAATCCAGCGCGCCGCACTCGGCCAAAAACGGCACGCAACCGTTGCAAATGTTTGTCAAAATCCTTACTGAAAACAATGATGTCGTCCAGATATATTAAGCACGACTCCCACTGCAGTCCTGACAACACGAGTTCCATTAATCGTTGGAAGGTGGCCGGCGCGGAGTGAAGCCCCATCGGGAGTACATTGAATTGGAGCAACCCTTGTGGTGTCCGAAAAGCGGTCTTGGGTTTAGACTCCTCATCCAGGGGCAATTGCCAAAAGCCCGACAACAGATCGAGGGTCGAAAAAATGTTTGCGCCGGACAGGGCGTCTAGTGAATCATCAATACGTGGGAGCGGATACGCTTCCACCACAGAAACCTTATTTAGTTTTCGGTAGTCAACACAACATCGCATGGCCCCATCGCGCTTTTTAACGAGTACAATAGGAGCTCCCCACGGGCTGGATGAAGGAGAAATGATCTCCTGTTCTAACATCTCATCAACGGCTCGCCGAATACAATCTTTCTCCAGCGGACTTACACGATGGGTATTCAATCTGATTGTGGGTGCATTCCCAGTCTCAATGTGATGCCGCAACAACGACGTACGACCCATCTTATATTTACCTGAACTGAACACATCTTTAAATTCCATGAGCAACCCATGAAGACGCGACTGTTGCACAGGCGTTAGTTCTGGGTTTTGCATATAAAGATCTCGCAACCAGTCCGGATCATCTCCATCACCCGACAACATCTCACTCTGTCCCGTTGCCAAACACGCCTCCCCTTCCGGACCCGGCGCTGCCGTTGCATGCGCTAACGTGGTGCCCTCCTGAATGACGACCGGTTCGTGTCCCGTGTTTACAATTTCTATGAAAGGGTCGCAATTTGCCGGTACAATAGTCAAAGCCCCTACCAAAGTGGGCATCCGTAATACAGCATTTGAGGGCGTCAGCAATATACCCTCCTGTTGCTCATTGAAAGGCAACTGTTTTTTAAAGCGCAGCGGCACAAGCATCTGCGTGGCAGGCGGAACGCGAACGGTGCGGCTCACCACGGCCTGCACCATGGCGTTCGCAACCGCAAACTTAGAAGGCGTTCCCAAAAATTTCAGACATTTCCCCAATGGCAATTCAAAACACCCCTTCTCTATCGAAATTTTAAGCGGCATCCTTTGCAAAAAATCCGTGCCCAGCAAACACTGTACCGCCAAGGCCGTGGAGACCAAAACATTCCCCGTAACGCTCACTTCCCCAATTTGAATCGTCGCGACCATACAACCCATAATACCGAGGCTGCCACCATTTGCTGCTATGCACGGCCCGTCAACCGGTTCTAGGGCCTGGGGCGAAGTTGGCAACGAGCGAAAAGTTTGTAACGAGATAAGGGTCGCAGAAGCCCCTGTATCAACAATAACCCTGCCCATCACCCCTTGAATAAGTGCCATGACATCCGACGACCCCCGCGCAGCTCCCAAAACACGATGCACCAACGCGCCCCACATGTCCTGACCTTGCGCAACATACGAATGAGATGTGAATGGGTGAGATGACGCAGATGGGTGATGTGGAAAGAGCGACCGTGTATCGAATGTATCGCGACTCACCCGGAATCCTCGGTCCTGGGGGAATCCTCGGTTGTAGCTGGTCGGCGCCCTTGGAAGGCCGCCCTGCGCCGCCAGCAGTCGCGGGCGAGATGTCCTCTCCGTCCGCGCTCATAGCACGTCCGCTGCGTGCCACCTCCATACACCGCGGGACGACGCAGCATGCCCGCGGGTGGCACCCCGGCCACCGCTGCAATCGGCGGCGCCTCGCCCACCACCACCGCGCTCTCAGACGCGGCAGCGCTCATCAGCAGCGGCTGCACACCCACCACCGCTGGCTCATCGCGGAGGTCCAGGTTTACTTGGAATTTCCTGGCGATCTGTTGAGACGACATATCGTCGTCATTGTTGCTGTTAGGAAGCGAAAGGACTCGTAGCTCCTTCGCCAACTGCAAAAGCTTCTCCTGCAGCAAGGAATCTAGGGCCTCCTGGTCCATCGCCGGGTATGCTACTTGAGCGAGGGCCAACAGCGCGCTGTGGAACGCAAGAGGGGATTCCCGTGCCCTCCCGCTTCCTTTGCTGAAATCTACGTTTGGCGACCGATCGCGGCTCGTACACCTTTCTCATTGCCGCGAATGCCCTGTCCAGCGTTGACTTGACGGCGGCAGGGAAACCATTAAATGTCGCCAAAGAATCATCATCGAGGGCCGTCGGCAGTGCCCGCAGCGCGGCACCCTCAGTCCACTCCAGAGATTGATAAGCTGCTCGGAACCGTCGTGTAAATGCCGTCCAATCACCAACTTTGGCCTCGAACCGCTGCACATGAAGTCGCCGTGCTGTTCACGACGGCTGCGCTTCATCGTCGTCGGATTTCTCCAATCGCTCCAACCCCGCCGCAATATCTGCTGGTCAACTTGACACCGTCGATTGTATGTGGTCCGATGTCACAAAGCGGTTGAACGCCTCCGTCAATGTCACCATCCTGGCCTCCCACTGGGCCATGAGGACTCTCCAATCGCTCGACGGTCCCGGGGTCTCGGCCCCGCTCGAACCGCCGTCTCGTTCTGTAATTTCCCATTCTACCAGGCCCTCCGGAGGAGTATCGGCCACTTGGCCGGACACGGGCAGCACGTCCTCGTCGTTGCTGTCGTCGGACGAGTCCACCAGCACGTTCTTCTTCTTGGCCGCCTTCTTCGACATCTCGGCGTGGTTCGTAGTCACTCTGACACCAAATGTAGTGTTCGATTTCACTCGGACAACTTCTGTCTTTCTCCGAACACCGCTTTATTTACAACTCTCAGCATGTCCTCCACATTCCACAGTATCCTGGTTGCCACGGCTCGCTCGCCGTACTTCACTCGACTCGCTCGCCACCTTTGTCTCTCCACTCCCCACGATTACTTCGCTTACTCCCCACGATTACTTCGCTTACTCCGCCGCTAACTTCTTCGTCTCCGCTCTCCGCTATCACCGTCGCTATGTTCTCTCCACTGCTAACTTCTTCGTCTTTGTTCACCGCTATCCCCGTCACTATGCTCACTCCACTGCTAACTGCTTCATCTCTGTTCACCGCTATCATTGTCACTATGCTCACTCCACTGCTACTGCTTCATCCCTGTTCACCGCTATCACCGTCACTGTGCTCACTCCACTGCTGGCTGTTCTCGTCTTCAGCTCCGCTATCGCTATGCTCTCTCCACTGCGGGCTATTCTCGTCTTCAGCTCCGCTATCGCTACGCTCTCTCCACCGCTAACTACTTCGTCTTTGTTCAACTTCGCTATCGCTATGCTCTCTCCACCATTAACTACTTCGTCTTTGTTCAGCTTCGCTATCGCTACGCTCTCTCCAAGCTCCGTCTCCAACTCCGTCTCCCTTCCACTGTCTTCCAAACTCTGTCTCTCAAACTCTGTTTCTCAAACTCTGTCTTCCAACGCTGTCTCTCAAACTCTGTCTCTCAAACTCTGTCTTCCAACTTTGTCTCTCAATCTCTCCACACTTCAATTCCCTCTGTTGACTCCAAGCTCTCCAAACTCCAACTCCTGCTCCAATTGCTGACCCCCCCCAATTTATCCATGCTCTCATCACACCCCAATTAATTAACCCGCGTCCCAACGGCACCCCGCGTGATCCATACACCTGTTTCTCGCCAGGCTTCAAGACGCCTCTCCAGCCCCGGAAACCCGAAAACAGCACCAACCAATCACAGCCGTGCTTGGCTCTCCCAACCTAATTGCCCTCACATAACCTGTACTGTATTTGTTATCATGTAATCACGCTGTTTCCACAATGCACCTTCGTACTCCACTACATCACCCCCCCCCGTGATAAAAAAAAATCTAGCCATCCCGGCTACGACGACACTTCGACCTCTGGGTAGTGGAGTACCTTGGACATAACAATGGACACAGCATAACAACTTTGTACAAGAACCGCAACACGCAGAGTCAATGGAAGATCCGTCCTTGGGAGCGAGTTCCAGCTGCCGGCCCATTTCCCCTATACGGGACACCGTGGGGCAAGGGCGGGCCACGCTCCTCCGTTAAGTGAGGGCTGCGTCTGGTCCTCGACGCACACCCGTCCCTGTCCCAGCGACCATTTGCCGGCGGGACCGTCCCTCGTCCCTGCGCGGGCCGGACAGTATCTCAAGGTTGCAGCCGGTCAACCGGCGTCCGGTCAGCAAACCTGCCAGAACCCCCTCGTCGAGTCAATAGGGATGGTCCTGCAGGCACACGGGAGGCAGATTTCTGAGGCGCGTACACATGCGACCTCCTCACAGACTCGTCGGACACATCCAATACAGGCTGCTCTGGGATGGGAGATGACGCGTGATACGGCAATACAAACTTTTTAAGGCGCGACGGGTGAACATACCATATTCGACGACCTCAATGGGCCCCATGTAATCACGTTGTTTCCACAACACACCTTCGTACTCCACTACACCTGCAACACTCTTCTGATTTTATGAAGCCACTGTGCCCTTTTAAGATTGAAAACTAATTTCTTTACAACACTGTTTTTGTTTACTTTATTGTCCTTCCCCCGTACTTCTGATTAGCGTGGTTGGCTACATACGGTGCAACAAGTTCAACATCCGTGTGAAAGTCCGTGTGAGAGACCACCCCACGGTGTGTGTGCCCCACTCTGTGTTAGTGTGCCCCTCTTTGTGAGAGGACCCCACTCTGTGTGAGGGTGCCCCACTCTGTGTGTTAGTGAGTGCCTCACTCTGTGTGTGTTAGTGTACCCCTCTGTGTGTGTGAGAGTGCCCCACTCTGTGTGTGAGTGTACTCCACTGTGTTAGTGTGCCCCTCTTTGTGAGAGGACCCCACTCTGTGTGTTAGTGTGCCCCACTCTGTGTTAGTATGCCCCACTCTGTGTGAGTTCCCCACTCAGTGTGTTAGTGTACCCCACTCTGTGTTAGTGTGCCCCACTCTGTGTGAGGGTGCCCCACTCTGTGTGTTAGTGAGTGCCTCACTCTGTGTGTGAGTGTACTCCACTCTGTTATTGTGCTCCACTCTGTGTGTTAGTGTGCCCCACTCTGTGTGAGTGTGCCCCACACTCTGTGTGAGTGTGCCCCACTCTGTGTTAGTGTGCCCCACTCTGTGTGTTAGTGTGCCCCACTCTGTGTGTTAGTGTGCCCCACTCTGTGTGTGAGTGTGCCCCACTCTCTGTGTGAGTGTGCTCCACACTGTGTGTGAGTATGCCCCACTCTGTGTGTTAGTGTGCTCCACTCTGTGTGAGTGTGCTCCACACTCTGTGTGAGTGTGCCCCACTCTCTGTGTGAGTGTGCTCCACTGTGTGTGAGTGTGCTCCACTGTGTGTGAGTATGCCCCACTCTGTGTGTGAGAGTGCTCCACTCTGTGTGAGTGTGCTCCACTGTGAGTGAGTGTGCTCCACTGTGAGTGTGCTCCACTCTGTGTGAGTGTGCTCCACTCTGTGTGAGTGTGCTCCACACTGTGTGTGAGTGTGCCCCACTCTGTGTGAGTGTGCTCCACTCTGTGTTAGTGTGCCCCACTCTGTGTGAGTGTGCTCCACTCTGTGTTAGTGTGCTCCACTCAGTGTGAGTGTGCCCCACTGTGTGTGTTAGTATGCCCCACTCTGTGTGAGTGTGCTCCACTCTGTGTGAGTGTGCTCCACTGTGTGTGAGTGTGCTCCACTGTGTTAGTGTGCTCCACTCTGTGTGTGAGTGTGCTCCACTCTGTGTGTGAGTGTGCCCCACTCTGTGTGAGTGTGCCCCACTCTGAGTGAGTGTGCCCCACACTGTGTGTGAGTGTGCTCCACTGTGTGTGAGTGTGCTCCACTGTGTGTTAGTGTGCTCCACTCTGTGTGAGTGTGCCCCACTCTGTGTGAGTGTGCTCCACTGTGTGTGAGTGTGCTCCACTCTGTGTGAGTGTGCCCCACTCTGTGTGAGTGTGCTCCACTCTGTGTGAGTGTGCTCCACTGTGTGTGAGTGTGCCCCACTCTGTGTGAGTGTGCCCCACTCTGTGTGAGTGTGCTCCACTCTGTGTTAGTGTGCCCCACTCTGTGTGAGTGTGCCCCACTCTGTGTGAGTGTGCTCCACTCTGTGTTAGTGTGCCCCACTCTGTGTGAGTGTGCCCCACTCTGTGTTAGTGTGCCCCACTCTGTGTTAGTGTGCCCCACTCTGTGTTAGTGTGCCCCACTCTGTGTTAGTGTGCTCCACTGTGTGTGAGTGTGCCCCACTCTGTGTGAGTGTGCTCCACTGTGTGTGAGTGTGCCCCACTCTGTGTGAGTGTGCTCCACTGTGTGTGAGTGTGCTCCACTGTGTTAGTGTGCCCCACTCTGTGTGAGTGTGCCCCACTCTGTGTGAGTGTGCCCCACTCTGTGTGAGTGTGCTCCACTGTGTGTGAGTGTGCCCCACTGTGTGAGAGTGCTCCACTGTGTGTGAGTGTTCCCCACTCTGAGTGAGTATGCCCCATTCTGTGTTAGTGTGCCCCACTGTGTGCGAGTGCTTCGTCTTGTTCTCTGTGCCCCGGGATCGAGCCGCCGCCCGCACCCCGGGAAGTGATCGCAGGCTGCGAGCCGACTCGAATTAAACAGTGAAATAATTAAAAACAAGCGATGAAAACACGACCGATGTAATTTAAAAGCACAGTTAAACGTGGACGGACGAGTTTCGCGTCGGCTTTGTGAGTTTTGTGAGTTTTTTATAAGTTGTTTTTGTATTTTTTTACGTTAGCGTTTTTTTGCCGAACGCCCACCGCTTTAGAGCTCAGTCGGTCAGCGTGGGGAGGGGTGCGAGGGGGAAGTTGTGATTTTGTCATTTTTATAGTTGTGTTTAAAATAATCACCCCTGTTTTAATTACAGAATGTGTATAACGATGTCTTATTCTTTGCCTTGAATTAATTTCAAATTTGTTGGAGTTTTATCTACGGAGAGGTATATTTATTTTTGGCACGTTTGTTTGTATATGAGTTGTGCTCCTTCGCCAGCCGTCGTCGCTTAACTTTTTTAAAATTCTTACGAAAATCGCAAGCGTTGGTTAAACTAATAATCGTTACACGTTTGAGGATATTTTAAAGTGAAATGTAAAAATGTTTACACTTTAATTTGTCCAATACATATTTTTTGTGTGTTCTTTACAATCCGGTACAGTCGGACGGGCACGGATGATGGGCCACGATTACTTTAACAAGGCGCTTATAAAATAATTACGTGAATAATATTTATATTAAAAAAAATAAACATCGTTGAACACATTATCGAACACATTTAAATTGACTAGCAAAGTAATTAACAGATGTAATACGAGTTTCAATCCCTATAAATCATGAAAAACATACATGCAGCCTGACTGTATTACTACAGTGGACGGTATTACCCCAGATACAAGGTTATTTAACAGAAAATGTCACTTTTAATATTATACTATTCACTTCGTAATACAACTACACACATCAATAAGATCATTAATATATTTTTTTAATCAGTTGCAACACGTCGAAAATATGATACACTCCATGGGTTATAGTCACATTGGGGTAGGGATTAGATGCAAATATAACCCTCGTCTGAACGTATTCATCATCTTAACATTCAGAAATTACCACATTGCATTCATCCTTATTCTTAGCTCTTTCGGTAAAGTCACGTTGAAGGGAAACAATAAAATAATAAATTATATGTCAAGGAACAATCAATGTGTGGTAATTATATCGATTGTCCCTGCGCTAAGATTGACTCTCGTCACAAGGAACGTGGAGTTTCCACAAATGGCTTAGGACCGCCAGCAGAGATGACCACAACAAGCATCATTTTTAATTTTTATTATTTACACGCTTTTTATTAACTCACTCTGTTGTTGTATATTCAAATCTTGTAACTCAAGTTTCACCCACTTCCCAATGTGGTGTAGACTGCAAACTTAGTATACGTATGTCATACTGATGACAATACTATATTATATCATTAAAAGTAAACATATACTTTTAAACATGATTTTTTATGTTATGTTTCGGCTTGGGTCTAATTGTGTCCTCACTCAACTGACGTTGGCTGTAATTGGTCACGGCCCCTTACGTTGTGGCAAGCTTCGGGGCCACTTCCTGGAGTCGTGGCGTTCTTCCATTACTAGTACGGTACATTCTCATTAAAGCGTGTTTAAAAATATATATTACTTATTGCTCGTTTGGTTTGGGATGAAGCCTCCCCCTTGTACCGGCATTCAAACCCCCAGCTCGGGTTGACTGCCAATTCTCACGAACGTCAGAATCGTCGAACTCATCGTTGCCATCGCGAATGCCGTGATGGTTTTTGCAACAGTGTATGAGTTTCATCGTTGTCGCAATCAACGTGAGCATCAATGTTCGTAACATCGGAAGTTCAAAGTTATAACCTGGGTCACGTGTTTGTCGACTGCTGGGTGAAGGCCTTCCCATGCCCGCCGCATCCCTCGCGGTCCCACAGATGGTAGCAACCGCTCATCGCCACCTACACGATATTAACTCGCTTCGTTTATGGTCGCCACGTTGGCTATGATATGTCATCTCCCTCGCCTGGAATGCAGGAAATTCGTGGGCTCGATCCCCACCCTGACGCCTTTATTATATATTTGGAGTTTGCATGTCTCTCCCAGGGGTCGAGTGGATTTGTTCTCCGGATCTTGCCCCTCCACATTTAGAAACATGTGTTTCGACTTCAGGAGTACTTTACCTGCTATAGATTGCATTTGTCATAGCCAGGTCGCTTCTAGAAAACAGCTATATAGCAGCTTAGTGTGCTTTACCTGGTAAAATAAAATAAAAAGTTTAGTTTTTAGTTTAGTCTCGGTGATGGTTGTCGACCGTGGTGTGTATTCTCCTATGGATTCCATTTTATCACGAGTCTCATCAGGCACCCATTCGCCCCTTGTGCTGTCTCCTGGCCAAGGGCGCATTTTACTTTCCTCAACAGTGAACGTGACGTCCTTAATTTGTGTTGTTTTCCCCCCGGTCAATGTGTTCCTCTTCCTGTCAATGTCATTTTTAACATACCTCTGTCCATGCTTCATTATCACTATTCTCTATTTAAATCCATGAGGACCCGTCGAGACTGAACGTCGCCTTGAACTGTCATCGACCTCCTGTAATTCCAGTAAGGCATCTTTTTAATCTGTCAGTTACAATAAATGGTATGGCAATTTAATGGAAGATAGATCATGTAGATATTTTACACATTACCAAAATATAGTCAAACATTTAATTCGTGTATTTTCTTAAAGAATCTGTAAACATTGATAAAAATGTAACGTATTTCTAGTATAGGAAGATTACCTAAATTCAAACCAATAATGATGAGATCATGATGACAGTTACAGCAATAACAGACTTTGTAAAGACGATATGACCATTTGGACAAGAATAAAATGTGCTTGGATGTCATCGATTTATCTATGACTTTTAACACAGTTGTCCATTCTAACCTCGAGGTAGATAGACTGGGACTCTGGCAAAATATATACATAGTAAAGAGGATGTCTTTGCCGGTAACATCGGTAGTTCTCCAGCACTGATTAAAGCAAGAATGACTGCTGATGAGACACTGTATCCATAATATAGGTTTGTTTGGCTTAGATTGTGTAAATATAAATGCGTCGTTAAACCCGCCACCGCCCGACACAGCCAATTAGTAAGGTTTGTCACTTAACAAAACAATGGCAAAACAATGTTACTAGTTCAGCACTAACCGGTGTGTTGCAAAGTAAACCCACAATATTTACAATTCGGGTACTGTGACGTTTCGCCGGTAATTACAACTAGCATCATCAGGTGACAGAATTGTGGAGAAATCCTGTTTCAGTCTTAAATAGAGGGATAAATGTGATGGCGTCACTTGTGAAACTATTACGTACAAAGACCAGAGGGGCGGGGTTAATGTCATATAAATAACAATGGATATCTATTATTGGTTGGGTTATGAACAGTTTTTGCTTTTCAAAAATTGGAAACCTATTCTTGGCTGCTCAAGTTAATCACCAATGACGTATAGGCGTGCAATTAGACAGTGTATTACTTGATAATATGCTTCGAAGCAGAAATACATCTTTGGCTATAAGAACAGTTAAAATGATTTTTATTTCTCTCAATTTCAATAGATTTTCCAATTATTCTTGACCAGTGGTAACTATTTTTGCACAAATGCTCAAAATTATCAATCGAGTGCCCATGTTGGCATGAGTGTTCTGCAACTGCCGACAGTTGTGTTTGGGAGTACTTAATATTTAATTGGTGTTCTTTTAATCTCATGCTAATCATTCGTCCCTTCTGACCAACATAGCATTTGCCACAGGAGTAATTAATCTGGTACACACCTTCTTTTGGTAGCTTTGGTGATACATTGAAGCTATCAACCGATCGCAATACCTAAAAAAATAACTTGCGATTTTTCGGGCCCAAAAAAGCATAATGTACATACGTTAAGTATGTTGATTAACTGTGAATAACCCAACCAATAAGAGATATCCATTGTAATTTATATGACTACATTAACCCCCCTCTCATCTTCACACCTCACGTGATGACATCACATTTACCCCTCTCTTTAAGACCGAAGCAGGAGGATTTCTCGATAATTCTGGCTGTCGCCTGATGAGGCTGGTTGTAATTACCACTGAAACGTCACAGTACTCGACTTTTCAATGTTGTGGGTTTACTCTCCAACACGTCAGTGTGCTGAACTAGTAACTAATTGGCATGTTTTGTTTACATGACAAACCTTGCTAATTCACTGTGTCGGGTGGTGGCTTGTTTAACGTCACATTTATCCAAAATAGAGGTTTATATTTGCGCGACATGACAAAAATTGTTTAACCTTTTATGGATAATACTGGTTGCGAAAGCCTCCTACGTGTTAAACTGAGACACTATTTTGAAACCAGTCCAGAGTTTTCTTGGCTTGAATTAATGCTGCTGGAATGATTCACTCCCAGGTTGTTAGTAATTATTTTCTTTTTTATGTGGAGACGGATATATGACGGGGATGCATCTAATTATTATTTTTTGCAAAACAGTATCTGGTTTTCCAATAAGCTTGAAAGAGCAATGTATGAGATTGTATCCATTTAATAAGATTTCTGGATTTGTAATGTATGTATGATGAACTTCTTTCACACCGTACGTACAGTGTGGGAAAAACGTATTTGATCCCCTGCTGATTTTGTACGTTTGCCCACTGACAAAGAAATTATCAGTCTATAATTTTAATGGTAGGTTTATTTGAACAGTGAGAGACAGAATAACAACAAGAAAATCCAGAAAACGCATGTCAAAAATGTTATAAATTGATTTGCATTTTAATGAGGGAAATAAGTATTTGACCCCCTCTCAATCAGAAATATTTCTGGCTCCCAGGTGTCTTTTATACAGGTAACGAGCTGAGATTAGGAGCACACTCTTAAAGGGAGTGCTCCTAATCTCAGCTTGTTACCTGTATAAAAGAACCTGTCCACAGAAGCAATCAATCAGATTCCAAACTCTCCACCATGGCCAAGACCAAAGAGCTCTCCAAGGATGTCAGGGACAAGATGGTGGACCTACACAAGGCTGGAATGGGCTACAAGACCATTACCAAGCAGCTTGGTGAGAAGGTGACAAAAGTTGGTGCGATTATTCGCAAATGGAAGAAACACAAAAGAACTGTCAATCTCCCTCGGCCTGGGGCTCCATGCAAGATCTCACCTCGTGGAGTTGCAATGATCATGAGAACGGTGAGGAATCAGCCCAGAACTACACGGGAGGATCTTGTCAATGATCTCAAGGCAGCTGGGACCATAGTCACCATGAAAACAATTGGTAACACACTACGCCGTGAAGGACTGAAATCCTGCAGCGCCCGCAAGGTCCCCCTGCTCAAGAAAGCACATATACATGCCCGTCTGAAGTTTGCCAATGAACATCTGAATGATTCAGAGGACAACTGGGTGAAAGTGTTGTGGTCAGATGAGACAAAAATGGAGCTCTTTGGCATCAACTCAACTCGCCGTGTTTGGAGGAGGAGGAATGCTGCCTATGACCCCAAGAACACCATCCCCATCGTCAAACATGGAGGTGGAAACATTATGCTTTGGGGGTGTTTTTCTGCCAAGGGGACGGGACAACTTTACCGTATCAAAGGGACAATGGACGGGGCCATGTACCGTCACATCTTGGGTCAGAACCTCCTTCCCTCAGCCAGGGCATTGAAAATGGGTCGTGGATGGGTATTCCAGCATGACAATGATCCAAAACACATGGCCAAGGCAACAAAGGAGTGGCTCAAGAAGAAGCACATTAAGGTCCTGGAGTGGCCTACTGCAGACCTTAATCCCATGGAAAATCTGTGGAGGGAGCTGAAGGTTCGAGTTGCCAAACGTCAGCCTCGAAACCTTAATGACTTGGAGAAGATCTGCAAAGAGGAGTGGGACAAAATCACTCCTGAGATGTGTACAAAACTGGTGGCCAACTACAAGAAACGTCTTATCTCTGTGATTGCCAACAAGGGTTTTGCCACCAAGAACTAAGTCGTGTTTTGTAGAGGGGTCAAATACTTATTTCCCTCATTAAAATGCAAATCAATTTATAACATTTTTGACATGCGTTTTTCTGGATTTTTTTGTTATTCTTTCTCTCACTGTTCAAATAAACCTACCATTAAAATTATAGACTGATCATTTCTTTGTCAGTGGGCAAACGTGCAAAATCAGCAGGGGATCAAATACTTTTTTCCCTCACTGTAGCCAACCACGCTAATCGGAGGTAATGGTGTTTACCAATGACCAATACTCGGTCTCCTTTTGTTCTCCCTGTGGATCCGATCGTTTATTTAAAAACACACTCAAATTACAGTTCTAAATAGTCAGGACTCAGTTTTGCATTTGGCCTTGCACTTTATATAAAATGAGAACTGTCCTCTTCATCATTGTGATTTATATGCCAAGACTGGCCCCGTCGGGCAATATGAAGAGAAATATTTTGGTCCAAGTTAATATTTAAACCCTTGGCATTTAAGACGTGCCATAACATTCTTATTGTTCGGGAGACTAAAAACTATAGGTGATGACTAAAAACTACACGTGTTTTGTTGTTTTATTTTTTACCTACGTGACTTTACTGAATAGAACCAAAGAGTATGGATCCTTGCAGTCACGAAAACTTCAAATCTAGAAAACTATAGGTGTTGACTAATGTTCTTTAGACTGTAATGCACCTCCACCCATGGGACGATTTTACATCTCTTACAATTACAAAAATGTTCACTCGCTTTGTGATGTTTTCTTGAACATTATTATTACTCGTGCTTTTGAGTCCTACATCTCACTTCATTTTAATTCCTAGTTTTGGTAATCTTTAGAAGTTATAATTTAAATTTTCTTTTGGTTAATCGCCTTGTCAATTAAAGTTACACAGATTGATGGGTATTTTCTGTTTTGGTAATGTCTCTCCCTGAGATCGGCTGTTCATGATGGATTGTACAGTATTTCTGTATTTGTTTTGTGACTAAGATCTCTAGTAAAAAAAAAATAATCTCGTTATAAATACATATTAAAATAAGACAACTTTTCTGAGGTCAGTTAAAAAATACGAATCATTTTAACATTTCACTCGGACGTGAATGTGAATTGGTCTTCATTAGTAGTAAGCACGTGGAATACCGTTTGGTCGCAAAATGACCTCTAAATTAAATTTTGCTCTGTTAAAGAAGCAAATAAAGAGAGCGAGACGTAACACCCTGGATTACCTCGTATTTAGCTGAACTCTGCTTACAGGAAAAGCTTGGCCTCTTCACGTAAAAAAAACATGCACACTTTGCAGATAATTATAAATGACAGAGAACTTAGAAACTTAAGTACAAGACAGATTTGTGCTTCCAAGTCTGGTTATTTCAAGCAATTGACCGAAGACGTAAAATATGAGCCCTGTAAATGCTGGGTAGGCCAATAAAATGTGTTCAAAATAGTAGATCACAAAGTCCATTCCCAATTAGTATTTTGGTAAATGATTAAAATTTGTTTTGGGTGGGAAAAAAAGTGCAACATACTATACATTGACTTTTCTACAGTGGAAAATGCAATTGAATAACCACTATCACATACAAAAAAATCCCAATCCGTAGTCAAATCAAATGGAGTCCTAAGAACCTCCCTGGCACCTTTTTTTTGTTTCAAGTAATTGGATTAAGTAAATAATACTATACAAAACATTGATATTCTTGGTTCTTTCGGTAAAGTCATGCAGAAGGGAAATAATAAAAATATAAAACAATAAAATAAAATATATTGTTTTATATTTTTATTATTTTATTGTTTCCCTTCTACGTGACTTTACCGAAAGAACCAAGAATATGAATCCCTGCAGTCACGAAAGCTTTAAATAAAAAACACATTGGTTCACTAAATCCGACAAATTCAGCCAGTTCTCATGACATCCTGCCATTCTTTTTGACAAAATTCTGTACTCGAGATTTCTGGAAATACCGGTGAGGCACATTTCCTGGAATATTTAGTCTTTGAATCTCCTTGAGTTGTGCCAAATGGCAGGTATTTGACTCAAACGCCCTCCACCCTGCCCCATCCTTTCCTTCGAATCGCCAAGCAGCATTCATCTTTTTCTGATGATCCTTCATACTAAACTAAACTATTTAAAACTAAACTAATTTTTATTTTACCAGGTAAGGCCCACTGTGCTATATAGCTATTTTTCAGAAGGGACCTGGCCACAAATAATCGCCCTATGAAGTGGCTTATCGTGTGGAAATTTACTCCAAAAGGGTGTTTCTAAATGTGGAGGGAAAAACCGGACACGATGATAGGGAGAACATATAACTGCCAAATATACACGCATTGGGGTGTGGATCGAACCCACGTCCTGTATACCAGGCGAGGTAGTTAACATCTTGCCACCGTGATGCCCCGTACGCTTAGATCTGTAGTAAATGAGGTAAAAACTGACGTCTAAAAGGATTTAATTAATGAAGAAATGTAATTATTGTAAATTATTACTTAATGTAAGTAAATAAGTGCGTGAGATGCCATCTATTCCAGTCTAAACCTCTGTGATTTAACATTTAAAACATGCAGATCTACTGTGGACATGTCCAAATCCTACACGTGTGTGTTTGGATAACATCTAAACGATGATACATACAAAATATTACAAAGAAATGCAAAGTCACACTCTATACAAGCGAGTCACTTTTGTGCCTGCTAATCATCATCTGGTTGCCTCTAGCTTCAAGCTATTACTTGACTGTGGCAATGTGGCTTAGAAATTAGCTCATGTTACATACAATCAAACTAGGTGCGGTCTTCCAATTGATAATTGGAATTTACCTTGAAGAGTTTTTGATTATGAGCTCTATAAAGCAACCAAATAGGAAAGCGGACAATGTATACTCCATTTGTCTTGTCTCCACGTAAGAAATGCCAAGCCTCATGCTTCCTGGGAGTGAAAAGATTCTCCAGACTGGTTTCGACATCCAATGTCTGGCTACGTACTGTGCGAAAAAAGTTTAACATACATCCATCAGCAGAGTCGGGTTTGCTTGAATCAATGCTGGTGAGCTGCCAGATGTTAAAGGGAAGGAAGCATTTTATAAGATATGGGTCCCAGTTCTACGCAAAGTTATTTGGCCGGTTATCTGTAAAGTTTCTTGCTATATCATTTTGCCAATTAAAACAAAATATTGGTAAATATTTGTCTTTTGGGCTCTGTAATACATTCTTTTCACAGTTATCTTGATAATATTTGCCCGGAAAGCCATAGGCTGATGGACTAAAACATCAATGTTACTAATAATTGGAGGCACAATGTACCCGCTCATGTTTTCTTTCACCCACAATGCTCCACGGCACCGTCTGATGAGTTTTTATACGCTGGCATCGCGTTTTGCTTTGAAGGGGGGGGTCCCATATTCCCCATGCAGTGCGCTCGTGCCAATAACATATACCATTCCGGAAATATTCGTTGAACAACTCTGACTGCTGATGAGAGCCATAAAGTCAAAAACCTGGCCAGAGATTGCTTAAACAAATTCCGGTTGATAATATTAGCCTGGAAAGCCAACAATATGCTAAAACATACGTTTAGTTTATTAACTCGTGGAGTTCTGCTTTATTTAATTTTCAAAGTTAGCTGTATTGTTTGCGCCACATGTAAAAACCTTAACACGGAAGACACACCTTCAAGTATACGTGTGCCATGTTTCATAAAAGTAGCGCACACTTCGGCACGCTATCTTTAGCGTGTGTAGCTCATTGTACGTGGGGTTTTAGTGCTTTGATGCTGTATTAAGAAGCAATGCTACCTAAGTCAGTTCTTTTGCAGCAAGCAATTTGAGTCTTTGTATATTCATGACTGTAAGTGTTGTTGATTAACCCTCATTCAATCCACACCAGGGGTTTCATCTTTCAATCCCACCAATGCCTCCTTTTCCATGCACATAAATGGTTTATTTTTCTTACCCTTTCATTATAAATCCTGGTTATTGAAGGTTGAAGTATGGCGTTTTACTTGATAATTCATTTACATTCAATTTGATCTTAACTCTGTGCCTTGCCTCTGTGTTTTTGTTTGTTTTGGACTTTGGTTTCATTCAGTGTTAAATTTGCCACGATTTGCAATTCATACGATGGATAATTTGTGTCCTCATTTAACTCGGGTCTGCTTTGAAAACATACTCAATGGGCTCTCGTCCGGTTAGAAATGAAGGATTTCTAGTTTTTAATATTTATTTAAATAATCAACTAATCACTGCACTTGTCTCACAAATTTGTCTCGAAATGGCAGTCGTGATTCTACTCCAACAATTGAACGCGTTTGATGCCCTCGCAGTGCGTTGAGAATATTACGTGTATCATCACATGAACTTTGAAGAGATGGCATGACTGAAATTAAACTGAGAGCATATAGAAGAGGGACACGTGGATTAGAGAACATAGGTATGTTAGAGACATAATATTGACTCTTAAGGAAAGCAACCTCGTGACAAATAATAGCCCAATGAAATGGCTTATCACGTAGAAATTTATAGCAGCCAAATAGTCTAAACGCATGTTTCAAAATGTGGAGGGAAAAAACAAGACCTGGAGAAAAAGCCATGCGACCATGGGGAGAGAGACACGCAAACTCCAAATATATAGCAGGCGTTAGGGTTGGGATCAAACCCACAACCTCCTGTATACCGGGCGAGGTAGATAACATCGCCATCGCGGCACCCACAAAATATCAACAATGGAGTGGCAGTGGTCGCCCTCGGAAATGGAGCAATGAAATCAACTTGTGTTCACGTGCTGTATGGGTTTGTGCATTGCAGGACCATAACTGATGGCCACAGCTAGGGGAAGCCTTCGTCCAGCAGTGGCTTGATCATGGCCGATGATGATGATAAGAATTGGACTCAGTTTCTGTGCATGATTTTGCTTGTCAAATGAATACGCTTTCATTGATGAATTGTTACACCATGAATAATTATTGTGAGTGTTGTCGCGGGGCAGAAATTTTCTGGTTTTGACAAACCGAAACAAACTGAATCTGAGCACACACACACACACATACCACGTACATACCTGCACACGCATACATGCATGCAGATATATTTACACGCAACTATGTACGTGCACAATCACACAAGTACAAATGTATAAAAACACTCACGACTCGCATTGAAAGATGCACGCAAACCCCCACGCGGTAAGTTCTATTATGTTAGTGCCTTGCAAAGTACCGCACCGTGGTTAAAATCGAAGCTAGGAAATGTATGAATTTGTTTGTTATTCGTCCGTTAGGTTTGGGAGGAAGAACCATGGCTGATACTGCCACGCCGTCGTCGCCGCCTCCTGTGAGTCTCTACCAAGACTCTGCTGCCACCGCGACTCCGGATGAGCTGACGGCTGCCGACAGTGCGCCCATGGACCTGTACACAAAGGACCTCCGGAGAAGCATCATCGCCGCTTATCACGAGACGGACCGGGAGCACCACTCGACCATCAACACTTACAGGGCCCTCAGGCAAAACCACATGTGGCCGGGTATGTGTGGTCTCTGTAGGTACAAACGAACCGGACGTGAACTCACAAACTTTAGATTGTAACGTTATGCGCACAACGTCATCCTGTCAGCAAAACGGAACCCCAAAGTACTTTTGAACCTCGGACATTTAGTCATACGACAGCGCAAGTGGGGTGTGGACAATACGTAATCGTGACATTCACAGCCGATGACAAACTTTGGCTTCTTTGTTTTTCAGGCATGTTCATGGATGTGCAGGGTTTCGTTTCGACGTGTGGCCCGTGTCATGACAGCAGTACCAAGGTGAGAGTGTTTTTTTAATCGGTAGGGGTCCCATTGTACGTTCTTCGCAGCTCTTTGTGTCCGTCCACCGGCGAGCCTCGCAGCAGCTCTTGAAGCGGTGGCGGAAAAAGCGGCCGCAGGGGTTTTCAGCGTTTGTGGCAGTTGGCAGCGCATTTTTATTTTTCACTGCGTTGAGACATTTGGCAAATTTCTAATCAAGTTTTTGTACATCTGAAGGTGGGGGAAAAACCTCCAAGCACACAGAGAGAAATCCCATTCGTACAAGAGGATGTAACCCACAAATGCTTAATCACAGATCGGCAACCCATTTGCTGTACTCCACTATCTGACCACCACACAACCCATTTGCTGTACTTCACTATCTGGCCACCACCCAGCCCATTTGCTGTACTTCACTATCTGGCCACCACGCAACCTCGTAGGTTGGGAGTCTCACAGCGCACAGTGATCTCTCTGAGTGATCCACTAGCCCCACGTTCAAAAGCTGTGGATTACACATGGATAGCACCGCATCTATATATAGAAATAGATCATGATGGCCACTTCGGATGGCCCGGAGCACATTTCATTAACTCTTTCATGTTGACGGTGTTTGAAGTTTTACCATTTTGTGTCTGTGGTTGTTTGGCGAGATTATTCCTGTGGAGAAAGGTTCACACAGGGGTGGTCCTTGAAATGCAGTACAATTGATTGGACCTGCTATTTAGAATTAAATATTTTTTTAATGCCATATCTACTTTCGTTATTTAAGATTTGGGAATTAGTGCTAGTGTGCTGTTATGGTTGTGAATGTTGTGTTGATGCTGCTGTTGTTGAAACAACTGCTCTTGTGTATTCTGCTTCTGTTTATTCCACCGATTCTACTGTTGCTGATGTCACTGGTGTTGATGTAGTAGACGATGATTACTTTACATTTGCTATTGATGCTGCTGATTCCATTGGTAGTGCTGCTGCTTTAAGTTAGTTTGATGTCATTGCTGCTGCTATTGCTGCTAATAACCATGATGTCACTACTACTGATTTTCGTAATTCTGATGTCATTACTGCTGCTTTTGCTGCTGCTAGTAATTCTGATTATGCAGCTACTATTTTTATTCCGCTGGTAATGCTGCTCATGCCACTACTGCCGCCAATAATTATAACGTCGCTGCCGACATTGCCGATGGGTCTGGCTACGTCACCCACGCAGGACGGCGCCAGCAACGACCACAGCTACGTGAGGGAGGAGCACGTGTGCAAGAGCGACCCGTGTCACAGTGCGTCACTCCTCGCGGCGCTCGACCGCCAGCGGCAGGACTGTGGCCAGCCGCTAAACGACGTGACGCTGTTGGTGGAGGGAAGTGCGCTGCGCGCTCACCGCTGTGTGCTGGCCGCTTGCAGCGGCACTCTGCAGGAGCTGCTCGAGCGCAACCACGGCTCCGTCGTGCACCTGCCAGGTAATCAGTTTCAGTTCAGTTTATTTATTTGGTATAGCCCTGTGAGGCATTTGGCTCTTGAATCGGGTGCAACCACAACAAACAAAAAAACAAAAACACGAACAAGAAAACATCTTACAGTGACTATGTGACTGTGCAAACAGAAAATCCATGAAAAAAACAGCAAAATATTCCTGAAAAAGCACCGTACACCAACGCTGTGTGCAAAAATCCCAGTGGGATGCAAGTAAAACTACAACCACAAGAAAACTTAGATTAAGGCCATCAGTTTAACTCCGTACTACAACAAAACAAACATGTCCAAACCAAAAAACGTTTTCGAAATCACCAAAAATAAAACCATAATTGCAATGTAACAGTGATCATAGGGACTGTGACCGAATTTTTTACAATAAACTACATAAATAACATGTAACACCAAAACCCTAGAGCCATAGCTGGCTGCATGAGTTACTCCACAACAACAGAAGCATCAGTCGGAGTATCAAATTTTTCAATGCACCTTTAAAATCAGCACGCTAAATCAAAATACAGATAATACTTTGCAGCGTCATCTGGAGCAAAACATTTTATTTTATTTTACGCTAATGAATAGCAGTGGCAGCTAGGGGTGTACAACTCTAGAGCAGTTTTGAGAGAAGATCTCATTGGTAGCGATTCAAGTTGCAGTTTATTGGCAATAGCATTCCAGACTCTGAGGGCATCAATAGCAAAGGCCCTTCCTCCAGTTTTTGTACGGTAATAGGGAATGTGAAGCTGGTAAATGAGCGAAGACCTGAGGTCAAATTTGTTATTTGAAACAGAGAGGAGATCCAGCAGGTAGTCTGTGGATTTTTTTGCAAGTACATTGTGAATAAATAAGATCTGGTGCACAAACCGTCGCACATTGAGATGTTAAGTTTGACCCAGTGTAGAGATCACAGTGGTGAGTCCTATATGGGCAGTTCAATGTAAATATTAAGGCCGAGTGATAGATGGAATCAAGCTTCTTCAGTACAGTACTTGGGGCTCATTTATACACGATGTCACAGTAGTCAAGTAGAGGCAGTATGGTAGCTTTTATCAATTCCAAACGGAACATAGGGGGGAAGCAGTGCTTGTGTCAATACAGAAAAACTATTTTTATTTTTGTCTTTTTACCAATATAATCAATGTGATCTTTAAAATTCAGTTTTGAATCCAGGATGACCCCAAGATACTTATAGATCTTGACTTGCTCTGTTTGATCATTATTTAAGGAATGTAATTGGGGAAAAATCACTTCCTGCTTTAGTCCTGGTGAGAAGCATAGCACCTTGGTTTTGGAGGTATTCAGGACTAGTTTAAGACCAACTCGCTGATGTTGTAGTTTGTTGAAATCACCCTGTAGCTTAGCAATCACGTCATCCGGAGAGCGGCCAGCAGTAATCAGTATCGTGTCATCTGCAAAAAAGATTTACCCTGGAATGATCCAGGTCAGTGCCCAAGTCATTGATATAAAGAGAGAACAAAAGGGGGCCGAGGATGGAACCCTGTGGAACCCCTTTTGTTATCTTAACACTGTTTGACCTCCAACCATCTGTGAATACAGTTTGGGTGCGAGAAAAGAGGTAATTTTGTAACCATTTTACTGCGTTTTCGGAAAAACCGAGGCAACTTAGTTTACTAAGCAGGGTGTTGTGGTCTACTGTATCAAAAGCTTTGGACAGGTCAAGAAAAAGACAGGCACAGTACTGCTTATTATCAAGGCTACTGTAAATGTGATTCAGAGAGTCTAATGCAGCAGATGTGGTGCTGTATTTTTTTCAGAACCCAGATTGTTTTAGATGTAGTAGATTGTTGGTGGACAGGAAACTGCTAATTTGATAGTTCAATAATTTTTCAAAATTTTTCAGCAACGGGGACAAAATTGAGATAGGTCGGTAGTTATTTGGATCATCTTTAGGGCCCCCTTTGTGAAGTGGACAGACATAGGAATGTTTCCATTCTAGAGGAACCGATGCTTCTTTGATGGACAGGTTGAAAATATGGGCTATAGGTTTGTATATTAGGTGACCAACAGTTAGTAGAGCAAAGACAGGAATACTATCTGCTCCAGTAGAGGAGGACCCTTTGAGATAGGACAGTTGTTTCAGAACATTACTTTCGTGGATTGGCTGGAAAATAAATTCGTTTAATATTTGGACAGGGGTGTAGGAATTTGCATGAGCAGGGGTGACTCCCTATACATTATCAAAAAGATTACCAGCTTCAGAAAAATGAAGGTTAAAATTGTTAACTATCTTTTTGGGATCTGAAAAATATTCCCCATTTCGGTTAAGCTCAACGGGCAGATTGTCTGTTTTGGATGCCTTTTCGATACATTTGATTGTTTTCCAGAAAATCCTGCCATTTCCATGTGATTCCAGGAGAGTGGAGGAAAAGTAGGCATTTTTTGCATGTCGTATTTTTTTGACGTATCTATTCCTTAAAATCCTGTATTCTAGCCAGTCATTGACCAAATTACTTTTCTGAGCACATGCCCAAGCCTTGTCCCTAGTTTTCATGAGCTTTGTAATCAAAGGATCAAATCATGGTGGGCGGTTGCCTTTAGTTTTAAATCTAGCCAACGGAGCATGTTTGTTAAGAAATTGGAGAAACGTGTACCTGAAGGTTTCCCAAACCGTAGTCAGGTTGGGGATATTACAGACCTTGTCAATATCCGAGTGAAGCACATCATTAGTAAATGCCTGAGTGCTGAAGTGTCTCATAGAGTGCTTCTCAACCAATTTAGGGGGGGCTTTGGGTCTGGCTGATGATCTCACCCCAAAAATGAAGGAGTGATCACTAAGGTTATTACCCGGAACACCAGTCAGTGTGAAATTGCGAGGGGCATTTGTCAATAGGACGTCAAGCAGAGATGACTGTCCCGGATTTTTTAGGTTGAAACAGGTTAAATTCACCTGCAAAATTTGTGGCCACGGCCGGCGGGTTTAGCCAATTCCAATTTAGATCACCCACTAAAACTATTTCACTTTTAGAGAGGCCCCCAAAAAGCTCTCTCAGTGCAGATGCAGCTTCATCATCCTTCCCACTAGGTGGTCTATTGCAGCACACTTCCAATATCTGTTGATTATTTGGGAGAGTTATTCTGAGAGCCAGACCTTCAAAGCAACATTTTTTAAACAAGGAGTGAGCTAGTGAACATGCAATAGTATTATGAACATAGATGGCAATTCCACCTCCTTTAGATCCTCGGTCAAGCCGAAAAGGTTGTAGTTGTCAATCGTAATCTGCAAGTCATTGACGGCAGGAGTGAGAAATGTTTCTGTTAGGCAAAAAATGTCCAGGTCAAGATTTGCCACTTCTAGTTTTAGTTGACTTAATTTAATCATAAGCCCTCTGATGTTGACATGTAGAACACCAACACCTTTCCTGCAAGAAAAATCTACAGAATTATACAAGTTCTTTACATTTGGGCCAGGATGAAGCTCAATACCACCCAGAAATAAGAAAAGTAGAATTAATAGTTTGCACAAGTATTTTCTGTGAAAGGATGAAGAACAACGAACCTTGGACGAATAGCAGTAGCTCGCAGGTGGTGTTATTTTTAAGAGCAGAATGAAGTTTGGAAGGAGTGCTGGTGAAGTAATGGGACAAAGATAGGGTTTAAAAGGATACAATGATGGAGTGTAGAAGTGTTTATGAGGTGTTTCATTAGCAGGTGTAGTGGCAAATCGAGCAACAAGTATGGACGCAAAGTAACGAGGGTAGCTGTTTGTAGAGTTGCCATCTCTAAAATATCCGGGGTAAACAGATTAACACACAAGCGGAAAATAAAAAATATATATGTACTTGTAGGCCGAGCGCGAGAAAACGTCTTGCCGCACTCGTCACACATGCACGGCTTCTCGCCCATGTGCTAGGGTTGAACAGCCCCCCCCCAGACAGGGACAGCAGATTCTTGGCAGTTCACCGCCTCCTTTCCCCGCCGCAAGATTGTGCTCGAGCTAGCCCTCCTTGAGCTCAGCCCACGACTGGAATGTCATTTCTTGGCCTCTCGTGTCTCTGCTGCCCGACCAGACGGCCCCACTGAAGCCCACACAGGGGGCTCTTCATTCACGACCCTTGGCCGTCTTGACGATCTCCGTGAAGTTTTCCTGGAAAATAGCTTGGGGTCCGTGGCAATGTTGCCTTGGCAGGAACACAGCTTGGGGTCCGTCGCAATGTTGCCTTGGCAGTAACACAGCTTGGGGTCCGTGGCAATGCTGCCCTGGTAGGAACACAGCCTGGGGTCCGTGGCAATGTTGCCTTGGCAGGAACACAGCTTGGGGTCCGTGGCAATGTTGCCTTGGCAGGAACACAGCTTGGAGTTCGTGGCAATGTTGCCTTGGCAGGAACACAGCTTAGAGTCCGTGGCAGGAAGACAGCTTGTGGTCCGTCGCACTATTAACTAGGCCTCACTCAGGCTGCGCCATGGGCGCGATCAACAAGGCCTCACTCATGCTGCGCCAGGTGCACGATTTATTAGGCCTCACTCAGGCTGCGCCAGGTGCACAGTCAACCAGGCCTCACTCCGGCTGCACCTTGTGCATGATTAACCAGGCCTCTCAGGCTGCGCCAGGTGCACGATCTGCCAGGCCTCACCCAGGCAGTGGCATGTGCACAACCAGGCCCCACGTGCATGACCAACTAAGCCTCACTCAGGCTGCGCCTTGTGCATGAGTTACTTGGCCTTACTCAGGCTGCGCCAGGTGCACGATTTGCTAGGCCTCACTCAGGCAGTGTCACGTGCACAATTAACTAGGCCTCCCTCAGGCTGTGCCCTGTGCACGATTAACTAGGCCTCATTCAGGGAGTGTCACGTGCACAATTAACTAGGCCTCACTCAGGCTGCGCCACGTGCACTATTAACTAGGCCTCACTCAGGCTGCGCCAGGTGCACGATTAACCAGGCCTCACTCAGGCTGCGCCAGGTGCACGATCAGCCAGGCCTCACTCAGGCTGCGCCAGGTGCACGATTTACTTGGCCTCACTCGGGCTGTGTCATGTGCAGTATTACCTAGGCCTCACTCAGGCTGCGCCATGTGCACGATCAGCTAGGCCTCACTCAGGCTGCGCCACTTGCACGATTTGCTAGGCCTCAGGCTACGCCACGTGCACTATTAACTAGGCCTCACTCAGGCTGCGCCAGGTGCACGATTAACCAGGCCTCACTCAGGCTGCACCAGGTGCACGATCAGCCAGGCCTCACTCAGGCTGCGCCAGGTGCACGATTTACTTGGCCTCACTCGGGCTGTGTCATGTGCAGTATTACCTAGGCCTCACTCAGGCTGTGCCATGTGCACGATCAGCTAGGCCTCACTCAGGCTGCGCCACTTGCACGATTTACTAGGCCTCAGGCTGCGCCACGTGCACTATTAACTAGGCCTCACTCAGGCTGCGCCAGGTCCATGATTTAGCTAGGCCTCACTCAGGTTGCGCCATGTGCACGATTAGCTAGGCCTCAGGCTGCGCCAGGTGTATGATCAGCTAGACCTCACTCAGGCATTGGCATGTGCACGACCAACCAGGCCCCACCCAGGCCGCACCAGGTGCACGATCAACCAGGCCTCACTCAGGCTGTGCCAGGTACACACACGAGCGCACATCACCACACCATCACACACGCGTGTACACTATCACACACACACACGATTGTACACCATCACACCAACACACACACACACAAGTGCACATCACCACACCATCACACACATCACATTTGCTGGGGGTGGCCTCCAAAATAAAATCCAGAATAATAGGTGACGTTTCGGGCAATGGCCCTTACAACACACACTTATTATAATCACGTCTCACCCTCACATGGCTCACACGTCTCACTCTCACATGGCTCACCCTCACATGGCTCACTCACACACACGGCTCACTCACACACACAGCTCACTCACACACACTCACATGCAGCTCACAGACAGCTCATTCTCACTCACATTTCACACATTCTAATGCACAGTTTACACTCACGCAAACAACTCACAATTGCGGGCGGTGGCAGTAGTTCAAACAATAACAAGAACAAAAAGGGTTCATGCAAAGGCGAGTTGGCAGAATGGAAAACCCTGGTCATTCATCGTGGTCCATTAACCGATATCACATGGGTCTGCCCCGTGATCTTCTGCCAGTGAGCATTCAACAATTCACTGGGCCTCAAAGTGCAGCTTAGCTTGGTTATGAGCTTTGTGGTGACGTCACTGCCGTTCGGTAGCGAGTTATCGTCTGTCACCATTGTAATGAACACGTCACCGGGTTACTTACGCTAACCTGCACTCCGTACCTGTCGCTCTTTCTACCCCCCCAGGCTTTCCCAAGCACACCTTCCTGCCGCTGCTTGACTTCTGCTACACCTCCAAACTCTCCTACCCCATCAGCCAGCGCTCCGAGGTGCAGACCCTGGCCGAGATCCTGCAGATGGACGGCGCGCTTGGGTTGTTTGAGACCGGGGCCCCTGCGCGGCACCCCGGTCCCGACGTCTCACGCTCCGCCGAGTGGGTGGCCTCTCCAACTCAACAGCCGCCCGACGCCACAGTGCCTGACAGGCTGCATCGCACAAACCGCTTGCTTGGCCCGGACTCGCCGCCTCGCCCGCCACTCTCAGTGTCGCGTTCGGTGCAGACGGAGCCATGCGACTGGCCTCACTCGATGCACGCGTTCGGCACGGCTGTTGAGGCGAATCAGACCGCCTGCCCACGGCCCGGCCGTCTGGCCGGTAAGAGGCCATTCGACGGGTGCGGCCCAGAACGACCGTCACTCAAGCAGATGAAGCTGGAGGTGGAGAGAGTCTGCCTGAAAGACGTCAGAATATCGAGCGGGGCGGTGCCGAGCTCATTGCCCGCGGTCGAGCCGGGCCGGGTTTCTCCGGAACGGAGCGTTCGGTCCCTTCCGGAAGTTGGGCTGTCCGTGCAGACACTCAAGAAGCACAGGCTGCTGGCTGCCTTGGGCCTGCGGTGCAGCATATTGGAGTCGCCAAAGTCACCGCCGTCGTCCCTCGTGTCGTCGTACGCGGGCGCGGCGCCGGGGACGTGCGACTTCAGTGCGAGGCAGCAGCAGGAGCTAATGCCAAATGGCATGTGGCGCTTCAACAAGCTTCTGCGCAGGCGCATGGTGCAGGGATTCATACCGCCGAGCGCCTACCTGCAGAAGAAGCAGGGCAAGGTGCCGCTGAAGCGCAGGCAGGCCTTCAATGAAGGCGCTCACGTTGGGCCAACACAGCAGTCGGTGCCACAAGCTCCCAAAGGCAACGCCGTTGTCGTCGCCGCCGCCGCCGTCTTGGCAGCGGCAGCGGTGCCCAAGAAGAGAGGACGACCACGTAAGACACCGCAGCAGTCGGCTGCGGAAGAGGCCTTGCCCAAGCAGAAGCGCTCCTACAAGAAGAGGCAGATGTGGCCGCCGCAAATGAGGCACGCGACCGGGGCGGGCGACGGAATGGCCAATGGCGCAGATTCTCAATTGTGGCGAGAAGGCTCCGTGCCGGGCACGGCTGGGAGCAAAGGAGACTGCAGGGAATTAGAGTGCAGCCCCACGAAGAAGAAGTGCGTTCACTTGTTGTGCGGGAGTGCCGATCAGAACGGCTGCGGAATCGGCGGCGTTGGCGCCGGCGGCATCCCGTTGTTTCCCGTTTTGCCGAGACGACGTGGACGCCCCCGCAAGTACCCGCCTATGCTCGAATCAGTCGGTAACAACGCCGGCCAGCACGTCCCTCACATTGCGCCAAAGCAAACGTCGGCAAGCCCCGTGCCAAGTGGTGACCGGGCCCCGGCAACCGCCGTCATTGGCGACAGTGACAAAGATTGGACGGCGCGCGCTCAGAGGAGGCCGCAGATTCATGACTCTGTCTCTTGCCTGGGTGAGGCAGACGGTGTGGCTGACGAATGCGTGGTCGTGCCGCTGGAGCACTGTGCCGGATTGAGGGCATGGTCCGGGGCTCTCGCGGGAGCAGTGGTGGTCAGCGAAGGGGAGGCGCGGGCCGATCCAAATGGCGCGCAGTCCTGCAAGGGTTCAGAGGCCCCCGCGAAGAGGAAGAGAGGCCGTCCTCGTAAAGCGACACTGCTGACACCGTTGGGAGAGAGGTGGTCGTTGATTGGGGGAGGTCGTTCCGAAAAAAGTGGCCACGCGGATGGTGCCGAGTTTGAAAATTCACGAACAATTGGTGAGACAAATGGAGGAGCTTTTAGCTCTAAAATTATTGAGAGCATACAGACAAGTGCTGGCAGAAAGTTGAATCTGATACCAGAAAAGGTTGTTATTGATGATGGCGGAGCTGTAGAAATCCAGGAAACTAAGCAGCCACAAGTGAATAACTCGGCGGGAGAACGTTCAAATGAAGATTGTCGTTTTTCTGGACCCAATGAGGAATGCAAAGATGACAATCATATTGTTAATGAGGATAAACTGACAATAGGGAGGGGAAAATCTCCAAAGAAGCCGCACGCCTCTCCCAACAAAAGCTCGGAACAATCATCACAATCCCCCAAAATGAGCCTGCGCTCAAACAGCGGCTCCTGCATGGAATTTATCAACAGAATTATTCCCCAACTCCTCCTCTTTCCACTGCCCCCCTCGCCCATGGGATCAGTGGCAGGAGGGGAGAATGAGCACTGTAGTATGGAGAGGAGCCAGAAAGAGACCGCCCAGAGCTCCAAAGCCGATGCCCTGAGTGTGCAGATGAGTGAGTTTCTGCAAAAACCCAGGGAGAAGAGAGACGCAGAGAAGAGAGACACGGAGAAGAGAGACGCAGAGAAGAGAGGGACGGAGAAGAGAGAGACGGAGAAGAGAGAGACGGAGAAGAGAGACGAGGAGAAGAGAGACGAGGAGAAGAGAGAGACGGGGAAGAGAGTCGCGGAGAAGAGAGAGACAAAGAAGAGAGAGACAGAGAAGAGAGAGGCGGAGAAGGGAGACGCAGAGAAGAGAGAGACAGAGAAGAGAGAGACAGAGAAGAGAGAGACTAGGAAAAGAGAGACGGAGAAGAGAGAGACGGAGAAGAGAGAGGCGGAGAAGAGAGACGCAGAGAAGAGAGAGACGGAGAAGAGAGGGACGGAGAAGAGAGACGCAGAGAAGAGAGAGACGGAGAAGAGAGGGACGGAGAAGAGAGAGGCGGAGAAGAGAGAGACGGAGAAGAGAGAGACGGAGAAGAGAGAGACGGAGAAGAGAGAGGCGGAGAAGAGAGACGCAGAGAAGAGAGAGACAGAGAAGAGAGAGACGGAGAAGAGAGAGACGAGGAAGAGAGAGACGGAGAAGAGAGAGACAGAGAAGAGAGAGGCGGAGAAGAGAGACTCGGAGAAGAGAGAGGCAGAGAAGAGAGACGATGAGAAGAGAGAGACGGAGAAGAGAGAGACGGAGAAGAGAGAGACGGAGAAGAGAGAGACGGAGAAGAGAGAGACGGGGAAGAGAGACGTGGAGAAGAGAGAGACGGAGAAGAGAGAGACGGAGAAGAGAGAGACGGAGAAGAGAGAGACGGAGAAGAGAGAGGCGGAGAAGAGAGACGCAAAGAAGAGAGAGGCGGAGAAGAGAGAGACGAGGAAGAGAGAGACGGAGAAGAGAGAGACGGGGAAGAGAGTCGCGGAGAAGAGAGAGACGGGGAAGAGAGAGACGGAGAAGAGAGAGGCGGAGAAGAGAGAGGCGGAGAAGAGAGAGACGGAGAAGAGAGACGCGGAGAAGAGAGAGACGGAGAAGAGAGAGACGGAGAAGAGAGAGACGGAGAAGAGAGAGGCGGAGAAGAGAGAGACGGAGAAGATGGAGACGGAGAAGAGAGACGCAGAGAAGAGAGACGTGGGGAAGAGAGAGACGGAGAAGAGAGGGGCGGGGAGGAGAGAGGCTGGGAGGAGAGAGGCCGGGAGGAGAGGGGGGGTGGCAGTGACATCGGTTATCGCGAGGAAGAGCTATTTCATGAGGCGCAGTGCAGAATCCGTAACCACCACGTCCGAATGCAAGGGTTCGGAGCGCAAGCGGAG
Organism: Petromyzon marinus; assembly: GCF_048934315.1. NCBI lineage: Eukaryota > Metazoa > Chordata > Hyperoartia > Petromyzontiformes > Petromyzontidae > Petromyzon > Petromyzon marinus. The sequence goes on along the minus strand of NC_133717.1, from coordinate 1,202,230 downwards.
ATCCAAGAAGATAAACATGTTAGGCCTGAAGCCCATCAGCAGCTCCGTATCTCGGGAGAAGAACACGTTGAATTTGCTGCCAAGGAGAGAAACCTTGGTGTCGAAAAAGCTGCTCTGAAGATGAGCAATGTCCTGCTATCGCTTGATAATTGTTGTAATTATGTTGCTCTGGAAAGTTACGCCCATTATAGTAAATGGTTGAGAATTGTATTAGGCCGCTTTGTTTAATCACTGGAAGGGAATTTTTAATGAATACTACGTGATGTATTGTAGTTGCTACCCTCTTCGTCTTCAGTTCTCTTCAATGGCAAATCTTAGGTTCACACTCCATCCTGTCTCCACCATGAAGCTTTCTTCACTTCACGCTAGTGCCGCCATTATGTAAAGTTGTCAAATAGTAGCTCTCCTCTCTGCCTCTTTCCCAATACTCCTACAGAAGTTTCTTCAGCCTCTTGCATCTCAGCAGTTTGTGGAATCACATCTTGCTGCTGATCATGCTAAGTAACGGTGAACCTTGTTGAAAGCGGTCTTCATAAATACAATACAGGGACTCCTCTACTTACGAACATTCGACTTACCAACTTTCAGAGATACAAACAAACCTGTCCGCATGTCCAGTTGCCTGTTCGGACCGAGAGTCGTAAGTTCAACCGCCGTGCAATAGATGGCGGCGGTGGCATCTACATCTGCAGAATGTGAAGAATGCCAGTGGCATCTACATCTACAGGAGATTATACAACTTTTAAAGCCATTCCCTGTGTTTAGTGTACATGCCGTACGACATGTTTGGAATCAACAGGAGTAAATTTGGACTCACGAACAAATCGACTTACAAACAGACTTCTGGAACCTAGCTCGTTTGTAAATAGAGTCCCTGTATAACATCACATATCTGACCGCATAACCGCCCTGACCAAAAAATTGCTCACAACCAGTGCAGGAATTGTGGGTACTGTAACTATTTAAAGATGTTAGCTTCTCTGCCATTTTCACAGATCCGCCTATACCTTAGTTTTCCAGGGAGTCAGTCATACGACATTGCATTGTGGGTAACGCCACTGAAATCAATGATATATTTTTTTTGTTTTATATTTGTATTATTTTATTGTTTCCCTTCTACGTGACTTTACCAAGGGAACCAATAATATAATGATATATTGTTTCCTTTCAGTGACTAAATAAACCTTCCTACTTGCTTATTTAAGTTGTAAACGTTTTTGGTTAGTCATTATATACATGTAACCGTAAATATATTGACGTTAATCCTGTTTTAATTAATTTACCTTAATATTTAAAAAAATTTAATATAGCACTGTAGTTAAACAAAATGTTACATTTTTGACTGATAATAAAACAACGTGTATTGTGCATTCACACACGGTACATTATCATTAAGCAATTGTTAGAAAAACGAGGGTACAATATTTGTATTGTACTTAATGGCTTTCCACCAACAAAGTAAATTGAGGTGTGATTGCAAGTTCTTGAGTTGACGTTTGCGGCTATTGTGACATTCGGGTTCTGAATGTGAACGAATGTATTCAGTTAAAAGTTGCATTTATTTTTTTACATTGCCAAATTTCACCTAAATAGATTTGCATTATACTCCCAAGGGGCCCGTGTTGAGAACCAACACGGGATTGTGGAGTCATGGCACAGTGGCTCGCACTCTGCATAAGGAACCAGGCATCCAAACATACTAATCTATCTTTTTATTTTACCAGGTAAGGCCCACTGAGCTGCTGCATTGCAATCTTTTAGAAGCGAGCTGGCCATCACAAATGACAGCTCCAGGAAGGAGCTTATCGCATGGAAATGTATGGCAGCCTCTCTCATTCTAACTGTGGAGGGAAAAACCGGAGGACCTGGAGAAAAATCCACGTGACCACGGAGAGAGAGAGCGACATGTAAACTCCAAATATACAACAGGCATAGGTATTGGGATTGAACCCACGGCCTCCTGTATACTAGGCGAGGTAGTTAACATCTTGCCACCGCGGAACCTGAGTTCGATTCCCAGCCACAGCAAGTGTCCGTGGCAAGTGATATCTGAATCGGTCCTGCCCCGTCCCCTTCACCAACTTGCACTGATCAGAATGGGGAACCGATGTCAAACAACCTCCGTGACTAATACGGCATTGGTAGGATATCGTCCGGTATTCATTCTCTTTGTGTCCCATCAGAACAATTTAAATCAGTGACGACCATTCGTAGGGATACCGGCGCTTGATCAGTCAGCTGTGCACGGGTTCACTCACGGACACTCACGGACAATACCAGAGCGGATGAGGGATCGTTCTCCATTCATACAGCAGACGCGGTTCATCCAACAGTGGATTATCGACAAAATACTGAAAAAGTGCAGTCTTTGGTTGCTGTGTCAGGCTATGGATTTTCCCCTTGACCTGTTAGTGCCCGTTTCCCAAAGAGCACGGTCCCGTGTAGAACCCACGTGGATCGACCTGCCTCACTGCACCCAGTATACGCCTGCCTTAATGATAAACAAAAGTACGAGTGTGCATGAAGTTGGAATTTAAACGTTCCTATGGCAGGAGCCCATTTAATCCTCGGTGAAGACATTAGCCGGGCCACTGTTGACGTTCAATCAGTAAGTGGTTAGCCTCACTTGACGTTCGTTTTAGCGACTCCCAGAGGGGATCCATGATTTGTGCACAGTTTGAGGCATTTTAGTCTTCCGACTATAATCTTTTGAGTACAGTACAACGTTTGTATATCAGTCCCGTCACTGATCATCTGCTTTGTTCGATGAACTCCCCACCACACCCAGTGCAATATTTGTGCACTGGTGACTAATTTTCTGTAGATGTTCACTTACCTAAACTTTTTCACGTTCCCGAGCGAGTCGGATATGCGACGTTGTACTGTAGAGTCATTTTGCTGCCGTGTTTATTGGTGACGTGCTTATTTCTAGCTATTCCGGATAAAATAATTGTAAATGGCTATTGCAGTTGTATTTTGGTTTCCAAGTATATTAAAACAAGTTGAGTCTTGAAGAGAAAAAAAAGGAAAAAAATAACTTAAAAGCCATACAATCAGCCATGTATTTAACTTTAAAACGTGTACATTAAATTATACTATGAAAGAATTATCAATGCTTCGAATGTGTTGGCTGGCTGCTGGCTGGGCGCATCGCAACCTCAATAGTAGCTGTGGTGGATTTTTACCCATTCTGGCAATAAAACAGGTGTTAAGATGTTCAAACAACAAATAGAAACCTTTTGCAAGGAATAAAGTGACTGCATTAACCACATACATTTGTCATGAGCATGCAAAAAAACATGCTCTGATAAATGCATTGTCCTTGAAATTGATGGGTCTACACCAGAGACAGCTCGTCTCTCCTTGCACAAGGTATCTATTTGGTGTTTGAACATCTTAGCACCTGTTTTATTGCCAGATGATTTAAGAAAAACGTTTTATTTTTCATACTTTGATACTGGCAAAAAGGTTATATGATGTCGTTAGTGGCTGTGGGCCCTTGCCACCAAAACTAGCTGGGTAACTGGCTACACGGGATTTTCGGTGTAATAAACAAATATTGACAGAGTGGAAGAAGAAAAGTTTTTCATAATAAAGGTTTTTGGGTTAGATCGCGTTTATTTATAAATGTGTCGTAACCCTCCACCACCCGACACGGCCAATCAGCAAAAAAAGTGTCACGTTGACAAAAAGACAAATAATTCACTACTTTAGCCCACCGGTGTGCGAATTGCCCAATGATGCTGGATGTATTTACCAGCGAAACGTCGTACTCAAACTGTAAATGTGGATTCACTCTTCAACACACCGGTGGGCTAAAGTAGTGAATTATTTGTTTTTTTGTCAACGTGACACTTTTTTGCTGATTGGCCATGTCGGGTGGTGGAGGGTTACGACACATTTATAAATAAACGCGATCTAACCCAAAAACCTTTATTATGAATAATATTGGTCGCGAATGCCTACATGTTAAAGAAAACGTTTGTAAGACTAGATATCGAACATCGAGGAGCTGGGAGTAACAAACAGAAGACTGGCATGGATCATATGAAATTGCTTTAACTTATACATTTTTGCTCCTAATCTTAATTTCGCCAAAATATTATTTAAATCCGCAATTTTTTTTAAACCTCTATTATCTTGGCTTTTTATCTTACGTAAAAAGCAGGTTAATTTTAATGCTATCAAGTGCATGATTGTGAGAAGGGTATGAAATGACAGCCGTCTCATTTTCCATTCAAGAGGAACAGTTTCTCTCCTAGTAAGAGATTATTGCGTGAACAACTTTTGGCAATACATTTACAAGATAGATACGTATATATAATTGTGTGTGCTGGCTATTTGTACGTGCAAGCTCGCATATAACTGATAATGCTTGAATTCAATAATTGTATCTGCTTCGAACGTTTCTCATTAAATCAATGCCTCGATTGGTTGAGAGTGTCATTTTCATCTCATCTTATTCTTAAAGAATGTATGTTGCGCCTTATCGAAGTCGCTTTACAAAACATAAACAATAGTACAACATTAAGATAATGGTGGAGATGAAGTGAATTAAATAGATGAGAGGAATCGATGGGTGGCAAATCTGTGATGCGTGAATTCGGTGAAAGCGAAGTTGAAAGTAAACGATGATGGATTGAATGAATGGGGAATGAGTGAAAGCCATATACAGAGAATATGAAGAGTGTTGTATATATTGTCTTGAAAAATAAAATTTAGTGAGAAGTGTCATTTTATGAATTTATAGTAATTTAGACAATTATGCAAATGTATGCAGTTATGCTAATTAGATTCGGTTACGTTGAATAGGATTGTATTAACTATCGTGATCGTACAATGATTCTTGCTTTAACTTTTACTGATTATGTTTTAGTGTGTTTGTGTCAGGTCTCAAAATTCAGATCTCACTGCAGGATACAGTTCTTATAATTAAGATTATTACACATGAACTTAGGAAGGAACCACTCAGACTCTTCTGTGTGAAGCAATTTTAATATCTAAAAAACTAACACGCGAACATTCTTATGCTCGGAATTGTCAACAGTACTCCTGGAGATGTCCTACTCATTGATCCGCACCATTAATCTTCTGGTTACGTTTGTTAAAACTGAGCAATAGAACAATCGCCTAACTTCTGAAGAGTAGATCGACCATAGACGGCGATAAGAAAAGTCCTTTAAAAGAGAATTACTTCATACGAACAGTGATAACCATGTGCCCAAGGCAACAGTAAACATCAATGAATTCATTGGTAAGATGTAATTAATGTGCGAGTGTATGTTTGGCTAACATGCTTATCAATTGGCTAATGGGATTCAATAAGAACAATAGGATACGCCTCAGAGTAGCGTGACCATACACGACGTTAGGATCACGAAATGTCCTGGAACAAGTGTGTGCGGCAGGGTGCCTGTATGCCTAACAGATGCTTATCAATCTTGATTTAAAGCTTTCGTGACTGCAGGAATCCATACTCTGGTTCTTTCGGTAAAGTCACGTAGGTTTAAAGTATATAATAAATCACGACGTTTCGATTGCAACACAAGTGGTCGTCCTCAGGCGAAAAAAATATAATCCAGCAGTGAACTGCTGGATTATATTTTATAGCCACGTGACTTTACCGAAAGAACCAAAGAGTATAGATGCTTATCAATGGTCAGCACTGTATTCGCGGGCAAGATTCTATGATCAAAAGAAAAAATCTAACAATAGTATTCCTGTGTGTAGATTCATAACATAGATGCTTATAAATGTTTAGTGTGTCATCCAAGGCCGTAGTGGAGTCAACATTTGGGGGTACCAAATCTTCCAGGGGGTGTGGGGGTCCCCCCCCCCCCCGCCCAGAAAAAAATCTAAATTTTAAAACGAACTTCCTGCCTTTTCCTGCCTAAAATATTTTAAAAATCACTTAACACATGGGATGGACTTTTTATTTATTTTTTACAACAATGTCTAATAGTGTATTATATTACATTGCTCTGTTTTTCTTTTTTACCTTATCTTGTTTCATTGTATGTAATGGCAGAAATTAGGGATTAATAAAGTACAACCATAACCACAATCACATAAATCTATTTTATAGCCATATATTGGGGGGGGACATTTTGAGCATATTTCAATATTGGGAGGGATGTGTCCCATTTAACGAATGACTAAATTACTTATAAACGACCGTATTCATGCAACTCAATGCACCGAACAATGTTTTTCACGATCAGCTAATAGTTAACGCACCACCTTGGGATGGCCACCCTTTTCGAAACACAAAGATACCTTTTGGAGCAATCTTATCAGTCCCGATATGTGCGTTACAGTGAGGGAAACACGTATTTGATCCCCTGCTGATTTTGTACGTTTGCCCACTGACAAAGAAATGATCAGTCTATAATTTTAATGGTAGGTTTATTTCAACAGTGAGAGACAGAATAACAAAGTCCAGAAAAACGCATGTCAAAAATGTTATAAATTGATTTGCATTTTAATGAGGGAAATAAGTATTTGACCCCCTCTCAATCAGAAAGATTTCTGGCTCCCAGGTGTCTTTTATACAGGTAACGAGCTGAGATTAGGAGCACACTCTTAAAGGGAGTGCTCCTAATCTCAGCTTGTTACCTGTATAAAAGAACCTGTCCACAGAAGCAATCAATCAGATTCCAAACTCTCCACCATGGCCAAGACCAAAGAGCTCTCCAAGGATGTCAGGGACAAGATGGTAGACCTACACAAGGCTGGAATGGGCTACAAGACCATTGCCAAGTAACTTGGTGAGGTGACAACAGTTGGTGCGATTATTCGCAAATGGAAGAAACACAAAATAACTGTCAATCTCCCTCGGCCTGGGGGTCCATGCAAGATCTCACCTCGTGGAGTTGCAATGATCATGAGAACGGTGAGGAATCAGCCCAGAATTATACGGAAGGATATTGTCAATGATCTCAAGGCAGCTGGGATCATAGTCACCATGAAAACAATTGGTAACACACTACGCCGTGAAGGACTGAAATCCTGCAGCGCCCGCAAAGCAGGTAGTCCACCACCGGACTATCTAATTTAAAGGCCAATGGAGACAAATTATTATCGAGGCTTCACCCCCCCCCCCCCGTTTCCTATGCGTATGTAGATTGTCGGTAGACCCCCCCCCCATACGCAAGCGTGCGCATTTAGGTTAACCCCCCCCCCCCCTTCATGCATACGTACTAAAAGTACGTTTTGAGCAGTTTTTACAGCACTCCCGTCGAGGTTTGGGATCCTTGCGTGGTATTTGATATATTAAGGGGAGGCGCCCCCCTGCATACTGATTTACTTCTACCATGTGCTGTCTTAGCTGCTCAGAAGACAAAGGCGGTTAGTAAGGCTCTGATCCTATGGAATACATTATCTTGGTCATGTGTGATTGACCTATTTTGCATTGTATCTCTTCTGAATGACCCTAGGTCTAATAATTTCATTATTTGGTTTATGCTTAACCAAGATTTGTGGTATACTATAGTTGTTAGCAAGGGTATTCCGAGGGTTTTATTAACCTTTGTTCCCCGTCTGTATCACCAGGGATCCGTGCTTCTTATTCTCAAGTTATATTTGGATATCCTGAGGTTGAAGATATAGCTACTTCGAACTTACTGTTGTATTCTATAACCCCAGCCAGTCCGCTGACCTCTTATCCCTGGCTGGTTCTCGCTGTCCGGGGAGGTGTGTGACCCCTGCTGTTTGTCCGGTGTACGTTTTTTTACGGCGGCCTTCTTTTGAAGTCCGGTTGGGATTTCCCGCAGAATCTCATTAGCCCCCCCGCCCTCGCACCGGGGTTTTATTTTATGACCTCCCAAGCAGGCCCGTGTGGCGAGGCAAGAGGCAGCGCTACATCCTGATTAAACTTTAAAAAAATAGGCAGAATCACTCTTAATATACATTTTTGGAAAAGGCATATATACAACAAGAGGGAAAAGTAACGGTGGCGGTTATTGTACGAGTGAGTTTTAAAGTGTCCGTGGCTGCAGCCGGGCGAGAATTTGAACTGTTCACCGGTGTCGCTCGCGCGGGGCTCTTGCTGTACGACCCATCGGGAACGGATTTGGGGGTATTTTATTTATAAACGCATGCACGGGTTTTTTTTCATTCGCTCAAACACAGATGCAGACATCGCCGTTGACGTGGCATCCCGATGGTTCGAACTTCGGTCAGAAATGTCACCGTATGTTGAGTCTGCGACCCGGCCTCCGAGCGATCGAGAGCTCGGTTCGAGGGGGGCAGCCGTGGTGGAACTTTGTGGACGACGTCGTCGGCCCCGTCTTCGTCTTGATGTGCACACTGGCAGTTGGCGGTCGACATTCCACGTGAGACCTGCGACCCTCGAAGGAACGGTGCCACCCCCATGGTCTCGCCACCACCACCCGTGATCGGTGGATCAGACAAATCACTCGAGACGCCTGTGTATGCCAGTGAGAATGGTTTAAGCGAATGCTGTTGTAAGATGTCACGAGTCTGGCGCAACGCTCCTTCGCTGACTATGCGTGATGGATGAATGAATCGACCAATGAGGATTTTTGGAACAGGCTAAGAGTAGTCCATAGAATCTCATTACAGCAGTTTACTGCAGCCTGCACCCCTTTAGTTTTCAATCGTTTAAAAATATAATTTTAATAGGTTTGATTAAACAAAGTAGTTGTACCTACGTGCCCATGCTTAATTTGTGTTTTCGATTATTTACCTTCTAAAAAAATCTGGCTATGTCTCGCAACCCCAGAAATGGCATCTCGCACCCCAGGTTACGAACCACTGCACGAGAGTAACATTTGACTTGTCCCGTGTCTCAGTCTGGACCGCTTTCGTGGCAATTCCAGTGGTTACCACTGGATGTCACGCCAACGCGTTATTAAAATGCCATTTTAAGTGAATGGAGATTTTCAAGCATTTGCCGATAGGGTGCAGTGGTGGCCCCAACCAGCGGTTCCTGACCAACAGCAAAGAGGAGCACCACTCCGTACTCACTTGAGTACAAAGATGCTCTGCCCATTGACTTGAATGTGCTGTGTTTACTCAGCCAAACACACACGCAGGTTCCACCTTCATTATTCTGAAGCTGTATTGGGAGTCACCCCTGCTCATGCAAATTCCTACACCCCTGTCCAAACATTAAACGAATTTAGTTTCCAGCCAATCCACGAAAGTAATGTTCTGAAACAGCTGTCCTACCTCAAAGGGTCCTCCTCTACCGGAGCAGATAGTTTTCCCGTCTTTGCTCTACTAACTGTTGGTCACCTAATATACAAACCTATAGCCCATATTTCCAACCTGTCCATCAAAGAAGCATCAGTTCCTCTAGAATGGAAACATTCCTATGTCCGTCCACTTCACAAAGGGGGCCCTAAAAATGATCCCAATACTCTTTAGTTCTATTCGGTAAAGTCACGTAGGTAAAAAATACATACTAAAGAGTATGGATCCTTGCAGTCACGAAAGCTTTAAATCTAGAAATGATCCCAATAACTACCCACCTATCTCAATTTTGTCCCCATTGATGAAAAATTTTGAACTACCAAATTAGCAGTTTCCTGTCCACCAACAATCTACTACATCTAAAACAATCTGGGTTCCGAAAAAATACAGCACCACATCTGCTGCATTAGACTCTCTGAATCAAATTTACAGTAGCCTTGATAATAAGCAGTACTGTGCCTGTCTTTTTCTTGACCTGTCCAAAGCTTTTGATACAGTAGACCACAACACCCTGCTTGGTAAACTAAGTTGCCTCGGTTTTTCCAAAAACACAGTAAAATGGTTAAAAAAATTACCTCTTTTCTCGCACCCAAACTGTATTCACAGATGGTTGGAGGTCAAACAGTGTTAAGATAACAAAAGGGGTTCCACAGGGTTCCATCCTCGGCCCCCTCTTGTTGTCTCTTCATGTCAATGACTTGGGCACTGACCTGGATCATTCCAGGGTAAATTTCTTTGCAGATGACACAATACTGATTACTGCTGGCCGCTCTCCGGATGACGTGATTGCTAAGCTCCAGGCTGATTTCAACAAACTACAACATCAGCTAGTTGCTCTTAAACTAGTCCTAAATACCTCCAAAACCAAGGTGCTCTGCTTCTCACCGGGACTAAAGCAGGAAGTTATTTTTCCAAAATGACATTCCTTAAATAATGATCAAATAGAGCAAGTCAAGTTCTATAAGTATCTTGGGGTAATCCTGGATTCAAAACTTAATTTTGAAGATCACATTGATTATATTGGTGAAAAGACAAAAATAAAAATTGGTTTTCTGTATCGACACAACCACTGCTTCCCACCTATGTTCCGTTTGGAATTGATAAAAGCTACCATACTGCCTCTACTTGATTACTGTGATATCGTGTATAAATCAGCCCCAAGTACTGTACTGAAGAAGCTTGATTCCATCTATCACTCGGCCTTAAGATTTGCATTGAACTGCCCATATAGGACTCACCCTTGTGACCTCTACATTGGGTCAAACTTAACATCTCTTAATGTTTGACGCCTTGTGCACCAAATCTTATTTATTCACGATGTACTTACAAAAAAAATCCGCAGACTATCTGCTGGATCTCCTCTCTGTTTCAAAGAACAAATTTGACCTCAGGTTTTCGCTCATATACCAGCTTCACATTCCCTATTGCCGTACAAAAACCGGAGGAAGGGCCTTTGCTATTGATGCCCCCAGGGTCTAGAATGCTATTGCCAATAAACTGCAACTTGAATCACTACCTATGAGATCTTCACTCAAAACGGCTCTAGAGGAGTTGTACACCCCTAGCTGCCACTGCTATTCAGTGGCCTAAAATAAAATAAAATGTTACGCTCCAGATGACCGCTGCAAAGTATTATCTGTATTTTGATTTAGTGTGCTGATCTTAAAGGTGCATTGAAAAATGTGATACTCCGACTGATGCTCCTGTTGTTTTTGGAGTGTCTCATGCAGCCAGCTGTGGCTCTAGGGTTTGGTGTTACATGTTATTTATTTAGTTTATTGTAAAAAATTCGGTCACAGTTCCTATGATCACTGTTACATTGCATTTATGGCTTTATTTTGGTGATTTCTGAAAGTTTTTTGGTTTGGCCATGTTTTTGTTTATTGTAGTACGGAGTTAGACTGATGGCCTGAATCTAAGTTTTCTTCTTCTTTGGTTCTTTCGGTAAAGTCACGTAGAATGAGAATAAAATAATAAAATAAAACAATAAAATTCTCACGACGTTTCGGCCACAACACAAGTGGCCTTCTTCAGGTGAAAGGAACAAACCTGTCGGGACAACAGAGCTACAATGAACGCTGCTAAGATTTGCAGCGTCTTTTAAGCTGGTTGAGAGAAGTGAGGCACCTTGACGAAGGGGTTTACATATCAAACAGGAGAATTTAGCATTGAAACAGTTGAGGGATTAGCTTGTGACTGGTCACAGAAATAGCTATGTTAAAGTCAAAGCCTATACATCTACAGAGGCACCTCGTATATGGACGCCAAAGGGGCTGCAACAACTCAACTATCATACAGTAAACCGATATGAAAAAAACCTAAGTCTAAATTACATCGATATAATAAATGTACTCAATAAATTCTTCAATAAGCAGAGCTATTAACAGCAACTGGGTATACACTACACTATATAATGAATTCCATATAGTAAACAGATAAAAAACTAAAATATAAACTACCTCAATGATATCAATACATTCTATATATTCTCCAATCAGCTGAGCTACCAACAATAAGTCGTTATATATCACGATGCTATATGGCAAAAAATGGGTGGATTCTTACCCTCCACATCAGCACCACGGACCGCTACGAGCCCCGTTCAGACGGACGAGTCCATCATGGTCGGAACAGAGGAGAGAAACAGCTGCGAGGCACTGTTATAATCATGTTATAAACCATAGCATTAACCGTGGTGCGAGAAGTATTAAGAGTCAATGCCAGCGAAAGAGCTGCGGTCTGAAGGTCACCATAAAGTAATTAATCAAGAACCGAAATTATTTAAAACATCTTTCCAATAGTTACTAAGCCAGAATCCATCTTCTCGGTTGACATTGTCTCTGTGCTTGTATATGTGGATAGCCTCATGAACGAATCTCTCATGGTAGCCGGTTGGCTTGCAAAGAACCTCCGTCTTGGAGAAGTCAATGTCATGTGAGCCCACTGAATTATAACAGTGATCTGCCACGGCGGAGGAGTTCGTTCTACCGTGTTTCAAGTCTGCTTTATGTTCGCGGATGCGGTCCGAGATATGTCGTTTGGTTTCTCCAATGTAGCTACTACCAAAGAGGCACTTTAGTTTGTAAACGCCCGGGTACTGTATGTCTGGAACAGCATCTTTTACAGATGGGACCAGATCACAGATTTTATGTACTGTGTTGAATCGGACCTGGATCTTGTGTTTATTCAGGATTTTGGAGATCTTTTTAGTGACCCCTGCAATGTAGGGTAAGGTGATGGTTTTGAGTAGCTCCACAAGAGGATCCTTCTTCATGACTGGAGTGATGGCTTTGCGGATTGTGTAGTCGGAGTAACCATTAGCCCTGAGAGCCTGGTGTACGTGTTTGAGTTCACTGGTAATGTGTTCCTGGTCGGAAATACATTGGGCTCTATGGTATATAGTCTTGATGAGGTAGTTCTTCTGGGATGGATGGTGGTGGGAATCCGGTTTCAAGTAAGCATCTGTATGGGTAGCTTTCTTGTAGACAGAGTGGCTCATTCAGCCATTAGGTCTCCTTTTAATTAAGACATCCAAAAAGGGTAGCTTGCCATCTTTTTCCACCTCCATGGTAAATCTGATGGCTGGGTGTATGGAATTGATGTGGTCCCGAAATTGGTCTAGAGCAGGCTGGCTATGTGGCCAGATGACAAAAGTGTCATCCACGTACCTCTTCCATAAGGTCGGGCGTAGAGTGGCAGTCTGGATGGCGTCAGTTTCAAATTTTTCCATGAATACGTTGGCTACAACCGGAGACAGGGAGGAGCCCATTGTTGCTTAACCAAAACATACTTCACCTGGAATGGAACTTTATACAAACAGACTGAGGGCACCCCAATGGGCTCCCCCCTGTCTCCGGTTGTAGCCAACGTTGTAGCCAACGTATTCATCGAAAAATTTGAAACTGACGCCATCCAGACTGCCACTCTACGCCCGACCTTATGGAGGAGGTACGTGGATGACACTTTTGTCATCTGGCCACATAGCCAGCCTGCTCTAGACCAATTCCGGGACCACATCAATTCCATACACCCAGCCATCAGATTTACCATGGAGGTGGAAAAAGATGGCAAGCTACCCTTTTTGGATGTCTTAATTAAAAGGAGACCTGATGGCTCAATGAGCCACTCTTGTCTACAGGAAAGCTACCCATACAGATGCTTACTTGAAACCGGATTCCCACCACCATCCATCCCAGAAGAACTACCTCATCAAGACGATATACCATAAAGCCCAATGCATTTCCGACCAGGAACACATTACCAGTGAACTCAAACACGTACACCAGGCTCTCAGGGCTAATGGTTACTCCGACTACACAATCTGCAAAGCGATCACTCCAGTCATGAAGAAAGATCCTCTTGTGGAGCCACTCAAAACCATCACCTTACCCTACATTGCAGGGGTCACTAAAAAGATCTCCAAAATCCTAAATAAACACAAGATCCAGGTCCGATTCAACACAGTACATAAAATCTGTGATCTGGTCCCATCTGTAAAAGATGCTGTTCCAGACATACAGTACCCGGGCGTTTACAAACTAAAGTGCCTCTGTGGTAGTAGCTACATTGGAGAAACCAAACGACATATCTTGGACCGCATCCGCGAACATAAAGCAGACTTGAAACACGGTAGAACGAACTCCTCCGCCGTGGCAGATCACTGTTATAATTCAGTGGGCTCACATGACATTGACTTCTCCAAGACGGAGGTTCTTTGCAATCCAACCGGCTACCATGAGAGATTCGTTCATGAGGCTATCCACATATACAAGCACAGAGACAATTTCAACCGAAAAGATGGATTCTGGCTTAGTAAAAATTGGAAAGATGTTTTAAACCATTTCGGTTCTTAATTAATTATTTTATGGTGACCTTCAGACCGCAGCTCTTTCGCTGGCATTGACTCTTAATACTTCTCACACCACGGTTAATGGTATGGCTTATAACATGATTATAACGGCGCCTCGCAGCTATTTCTCTCCTCTGTTCCGACCATGATGGACTCGTCCATCTGAACGGGGCTCTAAGCGGTCCGTGGTGCTGATGTGGAGGGTAAGAATCCACCCATTTTTTCGCCATATAGCATCGTGATATATAACGACTTATTGTTGGTAGCTCAGCTGATTGGAGAATATATACAGTTTATTGATAACATTGAGGTAGTTTATATTTTAGTTTAATATCTGTTTACTATATGGAATTCATTATATAGGGTAGTGTATACACAGTTGCTGTTAATAGCTCTGCTTATTGAAGAATTTATTGAGTACATTTATTATATCGATGTAATTTAGACTTAGGTTTTTTTTTCACATCGGTTTACTGTATGATAGTTGAGTTGTTGCAGCCCCTTTGGCGTCCATGCACTAGGTGCCTCTGTGGATGTGTAGGCTTTGACCAGTCACAAGCTAATCCCTCAACTGTTTCAATGCTAAATTCTCCTGTTTGATATGTAAACCCCTTTGTCAAGGTGCCTCACTTCTCTCAACCAGCTTAAAAGACGCTGAGAATCTTAGCAGCGTTCATTGAAGCTCTGTTGTCCCGACAGTTTTGTTCCTTTCACCTGAAGGCCACTTGTGTTGTGGCCGAAACGTCCTGAGAATTGTATTGTTTTACTTTATTATTTTCTTCTCATTCTACGTGACTTTACCGAAAGAACCAAAGAAGAGGAATCCTTGCAGTCACAAAAGCTTTCAATCGAAATGTAAGTTTTCTTGTTGTTGTTGTTTGACTTGCATCCCACTGGGATTTTTGCACAGCGTTGGTGTACGGTGCTATTTCAGAAATATTTTGATGTTTTTTTTCCTGCATTTTCTGTTTGCACATGCACAAAGTCACTTTAAGATGTTTTCTTGTTCATGTTTTTGTTTTTTTGTTTGTTGCGGTTGCACCCGATTCAAGAGCCGAATGGCTCACAGGGCTATACCAAATAAATGAAACTAAACTATGAAACCAATCGGGTCCTATCCACAGCAGTGACGCATTTCTACGTATTTATGTTGAACTTGTTTCGCACTGTACGTAGCGAACAGTGTAAATCGGATGTGCGATTTAGCCCTTGGGTCAAGTTGAGAGGGACAACGATACAAAAAAAACGCAGACCCTGACCGCATTCCCATTAAAAAGACGTCATGGTTAGCGTCGTGGTTATGTCGCTAAATAGCAATGCGCCGAGCAACCCAAAAACACTTCAGAGCTATACCATCACGAGCAGCTTTGCCTTAACGAGCATCAGAATGCATTTACAATGATACCATCAATTCCCATCAAGAACGTAACGTTCTAACCCACCCCTACTGGACATCTGTGAAAAAAGAGAGCTTCATAGCTTATCGGATTCCCCCAGTATAAAATATGTATTCTTGCGTAGCCCTTCACGGTGAAGAGTTGTGGTGTGAACCATGACGCACACGCCACATAAACACCGCAGCCGCCATCCCTGCATTTAGATGCGGCCGCTCCACGAGTCGCCTCGACGTAACCGTCCATCTGTACCGTCGCCGTTGTGATGTCGTCATCGTCGTTATCGTCATCGTTACTGTTCTTGCGATGAAATTAATGTAAAAAACGTTTCGTTTTTAAAGACAACCGCCCGTTCAAACTATAGCTATTAACTATGATCAGAAACCATCAAACTTGAGATTTCTGGATCGACCAGTCAAACCTGAACCAACATAATTATTATCAGAATCAGAATATTTATTTATACTGGAGGAATCCGATGAGCTAGAAACTCGTTTTCACAGGAAGGGTAAGAACGTTGCAACTGTAGTGGAGTAAACAATACGCATAGGAATTGGCCATATACAGTACATACAGACAGACAAGGAGAACGGGTCACATGAGGTCGAACAGGTGGTCGAGTCGCGGGTGGCGTAAACAACCCGAAGTAATTAAGGGAGTCGTGGCACGAGGGCTGTGATTGGTCGAGAGGCTGTTAGTGTTAAGTGGTGGCGTCTGGATGTCTGATGGAGGGGACAGGTGCGAGCTGGCGGAAAACGGCCAGCGAGCCACGTGGCAATTAATTCAGGCTAATGCGAAAGGGGATAAAACGCGAGGTGGTTTGAACGGAGGGGAGTTGCTGCTGGGGAGTTGTTGTTGGAGAGTTGTTGCTGGGCAGTTGTTGGCGAGAGGTGAAGAGATACGAAGAAGACAGCTGGAAATGTTAGGGAAGAATAGATAGAGAGCCGGACCCCAAAGACAGTAAATAGCGATAGGGAGAGTCAGCGTTAGCGGAGATAGATGGAGTCACTGTGTGTGAATAGATAGATGGAGTCACTGTGTGTGAATAGACAGACAGGATACTGTGTGTGAATAGATAGAAGAAGAACCACTGTGTGTGGAAGGGAAGTCACTGCGTGTGAAGAGATAGCGGCGATACTGTGTGTGTGAGGAGATAGAAGACGAACCACTGTGTGTGGAAGGGAAGTCACTGCATGTGAAGAGATAGCGGTGATACTGTGTGTGAGGAGATAGAAGACGAACCACTGTGTGTGGAAGGGAAGACACTGTGTGTGAAGAGATAGAGGAAGGAACACTGTGTGTGGAAGGGGATGCACGGACGATGCTGAAGTAAATACTCTTTGGTTCTATTGGGTAAAGTCACGTAGGTAATAAAATAAAATAACAAAAATCACGACGTTTCGACCACAACACAAGTGGCCTTCATCATGTGAAGGGACCAACCTGTCCGGAGGACAGCGTTGGAGTGAAAAAAAGTCAAGCGCAGGTCGCCTTCTTTGAGCTGTGAGTGGGTAAACAGAAAAGACGCCTTGACAAAGGAATTAGCATAAAATGTAAAGCTGTGCAAGCTCGCAAATAAAATCAAAGATACATTAGCACCACCGTGAGAATTGTAAAGCTGTGCAAGCTTGCAAATAGAATCAAAGATACATTAGCACCAACGTGAGAGTTTGGGATGCCACTAATTGAATGAACATACTGTACCATTAAACAAGTCCAGCGCAGGTCGCCTCCTTTAAGCTGTGAGTGGGTAAACAGAAAAAAACGCCTTGACAAAGGAATTAGCATAAAAATGTAAATCTGTGCAAGCTCGCAAATAGCATCAAAAATACATTAGTACCACCGTGAGAGTTTGGGATGCCACTAATTGAATGAATATACTGTACCATTAAAAATTCCTTTAACGTTTGGTTCGATTTAGAACATCTTTCCAATGGTTGCTTAATTTGAAGCCATCTTCTCGGTTGAAATTGTGTCTGTGTTTGTAGATCTGGATTGCCTCGTGAACAAATCTCTGATAAAAACCCGTGGGTTTGCAAAGAACCTTGGTATCGGAGAAAATTATATCGTGATCACCCACAGCGTTGTAACAATGATCAGCTATGGCAGAAGAGGCGACCTGCGCTTGACTTTTTTTCACTCCAACGCTGTCCTCCGGACAGGTTGGTCCCTTCACCTGATGAAGGCCACTTGTGTTGTGGTCGAAACGTCGTGATTTTTGTTATTTTATTTTTTTACCTACATGACTTTACCCAATAGAACCAAAGAGTATGGATCCTTGCAGTCACGAAAGCTTTAAATCTAGAGATGCTGAAGTAAATCGGAGTGTCTGAGTTGGCGGAGCACGGAGAGAATTACTGTGTGTACGGAACGATGGAATAAAAGTGACGGCGGAAAAAGAGACGGTTGTCGTCCGAGTGAATTCACGGCACTACATTTGGTGTCAGAAAAAGTACGGAACACGCCACGATGTCAAAGAAAGCGGCAAAGAAAATAAATGTGCCAGTGGACTCGGGCGGCGACAGCGACAACAACCATTTGCAGCCCGGCCAGATGCCCGGCAGTACTCCGGACGGTGACAGCGGTTCGGGTGGTGCTGAAGGCCCGGGATCGCCGGAGGATTGGCCCAGTGGGAGGCCAGAATGGAGAAGTTGTCGGAGGAATTCCAGAACTTCTTGACGGAGAACCGCATTCAACTGCCCGTACCGGGTCCACCGCCGGAGGTTGCCGCTCAGCCGGAGCGGTTGGTTCTGACGACGAAGACGACCAGTCGGAGGGACCGCCACGACGGCTACACGTACAACGATTTGAGGCCAAAGTGGGAGATTGGACGGCATTCATACGAAGATTCCGTGCGGCTTACGAGTCCCTGAAGTGGACGGAGAGTGCCGCGTTACGAGCACTGCCGACGGCATTGGATGATGACTCCTTGGCGACTTTTAACGGACTCCCTACCGCTGTCAGAAAAACATTGGACGGTGCTATTGCGACAATGAGGAAGGTCTACGAGCCGCGGTCGGTCGCCAAACGTCGATTTCAACAGAGGAAACGGGAGGCCACGGAGTCCCCCCTGGCATTTCGCAGCGCCTTGCTGGCCCTCGCCCAGGTTGCGTACCCGGCGATGGACGAGGAGGGCTGGGACTCCCTGCTGCAAGAGAAGATGTTACAGCTGGTGAAGGAACTGAAAGTCGTCTTGTCGCTCCCGGACAAGGATGATGACGACGACGTGTCATCGTTGCTGATCGCCAGGAACATACAAGTCAACCTTGATATACGAGACGAACCAGCGGCGGCGGTAGCGCAGCCGTCGCTGACGACCCCTGCCGGGGCTGCGAGCACGGTGGCGGTGGTGGTGGACGAGGCGCCGCCGATGGCAGCGGCGGCCGGAGTGTCGACCGGAGACCGACGGCGTCGTCCCGGGGCATATGGAGACAGAGTGCATCGGACATGCTACGAGTGCGGGCAGAGGGGTCATCTCGCCCGCGACTGCTGGAGACGAAGAGGTGGTCCTCCGTGGGCGCCGAACAACTACGGCGGGCGGTTCCCCCAAGACCAAGGATCCCGGGTGAGTCGAGATGCATTCAATACACGGCCGCCCTATCCACATCACTCATCCGCGTCATCTCAACCGTATTCATCGGGTTCGGATAGTACGCATGGCCAGGATATGTGGGGCGCGTTGGTACATCGTGTGTTGGGGGCCACGCCGGGATCGTCGGATGTGATGGCATGTATTCAAGGTGTTATGGTACGGGTTATTGTGGATACCGGGGCGTCGGCAACTCTCATTTCGTTGCAAACTTTTCGGTCGCTGCCGACGTCGCCTGGATCGTTAGCGCCAGTGGAAGGGCCATGTGTAGCGGCAAACGGGAGTAGTTTGGGCATTATGGGCTGCGTGGTTGCGACAATTCAAATTGGGGAGGTTATTATCACAGGAAGTGTTTTGGTTTCAACGGCCTTGGCGGTACCGTGTTTGTTGGGCACGGATTTTTTGCAAAAGATGCCAATTAAGATTTCAGTGGAAAAAGGTTGTTTGGAATTACCGTCGGGGAAATGTATGAAATTTTTGGGGACGCCTTCGAAATTTGCGGTGGCGAACGCTGTGGTGCAGGCCGTGGTGAGCCGCACCGTGCGCGTCCCGCCTGCATCGCAAATATTGGTACCACTACGGTTAAAGAAGGAATTGCCTTGGAATGAGCTACAGGAGGGAGTGCTGTTGACACCCTCAAATGCTGTGTCATGAATGCCCACCGTGGTAGGAGCTTTGACCATAATACCAACTTATTGTGATCCCTTCATTCACATTGAAAACACGGGGCACGAAGAGGTTGTTATTCAAAGGGGCACTACGTTGGCGCACGCAACGGGTGCGCCGGGTCCAGAAACAAAAACATGTTTTGTTACGGGGCAGGATGAAATGTTGTCAAGGGAGGAGGACGATCCGGAATGGTTAAGGGATCTTTACAAACAAAACCCAGAGTTATCGCCTGTGCAACGGTCGAGTTTGCATGCGTTGCTAGTGGAATTTAAGGATATGTTCAGTTCAGGAAATACGACGTGGGTGGAACGACGTTGTTGCAGCATCGTATTGACACGGGGAACGCACCCCCGATCAGGTTAAATTCGCATCGTGTAGGTCCTCTTGAGAAAGAATGTATTCGGCGATCTGTTGATGAAATGCTAGAGCAGGATATTATCCCCCCATCGTCCAGCCCGTGGGGAGCCCCTATTGTCCTCGTTAAAAAACGTGACGGAACCATGCGATTTTGTGTTGACTATCGGAAATTGAATAAAGTTTCGGTGGCGGAAGCATACCCGCTTCCACGAATTGATGATTCGCTGGACGCCCTGTCCGGCGCCAGAATCTTTTCGACCCTCGATTTGTTGTCGGGCTTTTGGCAATTGCCCCTGGATAAAGAGTCAAGACCTAAAACGGCATTTCGGACACCACAAGGATTGTATCAATTTAACGTGCTCCCGATGGGACTCCACTCAGCGCCGGCGACCTTCCAGCGATTAATGGAACTCGTGTTGTCGGGCCTGCAGTGGGAGTCATGCTTGATATATTTAGATGATGTGATTGTATTCAGTAGGAATTTCGATGAACATTTGCAACGGCTGCGCGCCGTTTTTGGCAGAGTGCGGCGCGCTGGATTGAAATTTAAACCACAGAAGTGCCAATTGTTGAGAACATCGGTGAAGTATTTGGGGCACGTCGTTAGTGCGTCAGGAGTGGCCACTGATCTGGAAAAGACGAGTTGTGTGCGTACATGGCCAGTGCCGAAAACAGCAGGGGAAGTGCGTAGCTTTGTGGGCTTTGCGTCGTATTATCGGCGGTTCGTTAAGGATTTTGCCACGATTGCTCGACCATTGCATACGCTGACCGGGAAAGGGGTAAAGTTTCAATGGGGGATTGCTGAACAAAAATCGTTTGAAGCGTTGCGGGCCGCACTGGCGGACGCACCGCCGTTGGGATACCCGGATTTTACGAAGCAATTTATACTTGACACGGATGCCTGTGATACGGGCATAGGCGCGGTTTTGTCACAAATGGTTGATGGCGTCGAGAGAGTGGTGGCATATGGCAGCCGGGTGTTATCGCCGGCGGAGCAAAAATACTGTGTGACGCGTAGGGAATTATTGGCGATTGCCCATTTTGTGCGCCAGTACCGACCGTATCTATACGGCAGGGAATTTTTGATCCGCACTGATCATGCGGCGCTACAGTACTCGCTGTGCGTGGATCAGCCGTTGGGGCAAATGGCTCGCTGGATTGAGACCCTCCAGGAGTACTCTTTCACGATCCAGCATAGGAAAGGGACGCACCATGTAAACGCGGATGCTTTGTCGAGGTTGCCGCAACCGGCTGAGACATGTCGGTGCAAAGAGGGCTCGCTGCGTTGCGGCCCGCCGCTGCAGGAGGTTCCGCAAACGGTCGCTGCAGTGGGTTCGGGGGTGCCAGGGATAATCCCTGGAGCAGAAATTGGACTGTTGGGGTTGTCATTGAAGCAGTGGAAGCAACTGCAGGTGGAAGATTCCTCGCTGACCAGGATGAGGCTGCGTGCCTCTCGTTCAAGGGGATCGGAGGATCGCCCATTTTTTATGTTAACGGAGGGGTTGCTTGTTCGCTGTGATGTGGAAGCACAAAAATGTTGTATTGTTGTCCCGAAGGTGTTGCGGGGGAAACTGATTAACGAGGTACATGAGAAATTGCTGCATCTGGGGGAGAAGAAGACCGCGTTGACGGTGGGGAGTGAATTTTACTGGCCGGGAATGTTTAACGATGTGAAACAGCATGTAAAAGCGTGCCAGGAATGTGCACGGAGGAAAGCGCCGGCACGGCCATATCGTGTCCCTTTGCAAGCGATTCAAGTTTCGAGAGTGAACCAAATTGTGGCACTGGATATTTTGGCTCCGTTCCCCATCACCCCCCGAGGGCACAGATATTTGCTCGTCGGGGTGGAATACTTAACTTGTTGGCCGATGGCATGGCCGCTAGTAGACCAGTCAGCGACGTCGATCGCTGAGGCTTTCTTGAATGGATACGTATTAGATAAGGGGGCCTCGGAACATTTGCTTACTGACCAAGGCAGAAATTTTTCATCGAAATTGATTAAGGACGTGTGTGACTCGCTGGGGACCAAAAAGATCCGGACGTCCCCGTACCACCCGCAGACTGACGGGATGGTCGAGCGGCTGCATAGGACGCTGACATCCATGCTTTGTCACCAAGTAAACACCACTCAAGATGATTGGAATCTGCATGTTGCAGCGACGCTGGCCGCGTATAGATTGGCACCGCATGCCTCAATGGGGTACTCGCCATTTTTTCTGATGTATGGATGGGAACCGGAAGCGCTGGCTATTGTGAAATTGGGAATTCGAAAACGGGAGAAATCTACGACGGTGCCTGCTCCGATGCAGGTGGCTTTGGACCGTCTAAGGGAAGCCCAAGAGGCTGCATTTGCAAAATACGGCATGACGACAAGCCGCTAACGAAAAATTGTTCGGCAGGCAGCGGCCACGAGAGCCGTGGAGTGTTGGAGATAAAGCCTGGTTGCACTGCCCCATGGTGCCGGTGGGAACGTCCCCAAAGTTTCACCGCCCCTGGCAGGGGCCCGTTGATATTGTGGAGGTTTTACGGGATCAGAGTGTGCGAATAAAATTCGGTCGTCGGACATGGTTTGTTCACCCATCGCGCCTGAAGAAATTTGTGTTACCATATGATGCGTCATCCCCCATCCGAGAGCGGCCTGTATTGGATGTGTCCGACGAACCTGTGGGGAGGTCACAAGTGCGCGTGTCCCAGAGATCTGCCCCCCGTGTGCCTGCAGGATCGCCCTTTTTGGGCAGGGTTACCGACCGGACGCCGATTGAACAGCCACAGATCCGGACCAATGGCCGTCCCGACCGTGAACAACGGACAGCCCCGCCAGCTGAGTGTCGCTGGGATAGGGATGGGCGCAGGGTTCATTGGCAAGACGAGCGAGGCCCTCCCTTACCGCAGGGTATCTCGTGCAGGGGAGATGGACCGGCAACGGGAACCCGTTCCAGGAGGAATAAAATACATTGACTTTGGGTGTTGTGTGCGTGTCGTTGCGTGATTGTACAAAATGGTTGTATATTGCAAATGCGTTATGTATATATGTTGTCATCGTTCCGTCCGCTTCACTCCACTACTCCAATTCGAGTATATCGTAGCCGGGGACGGCTAGGTTCTTTCATCACGGGGGGGGGGGGGGGGTGATGTAGTGGAGTAAACAATATGCATAGGAATTGGCCATATACAGTACATACAGACGGACAATGAGAACGGGTCACATGAGGTCGAACAGGTGGTCGAGTCGCGGGTGGCGTAAACAACCCGAAGTAATTAAGGGAGTCGTGGCACGAGGGCTGTGATTGGTCGAGAGGCTGTTAGTGTTAAGTGGTGGCGTCTGGATGTCTGATGGAGGGGACAGGTGCGAGCTGGCGGAAAACGGCCAGCGAGCCACGTGGGAATTAATTAAGGCTAATGCGAAAGGGGATAAAACGCGCGGTGATTTGAACGGAGGGGAGTTGCTGCTGGGGAGTTGTTGTTGGAGAGTTGTTGCTGGGCAGTTGTTGGCGAGAGGTGAAGAGATACGAAGAAGACAGCTGGAAATGTTAGGGAAGAATAGATAGAGAGCCGGACCCCAAAGACAGTAAATAGCGATAGGGAGAGTCAGCGTTAGCGGAGATAGATGGAGTCACTGTGTGTGAATAGATAGATGGAGTCACTGTGTGTGAATAGACAGACAGGATACTGTGTGTGAATAGATAGAAGAAGAACGACTGTGTGTGGAAGGGAAGTCACTGCGTGTGAAGAGATAGCGGCGATACTGTGTGTGTGAGGAGATAGAAGACGAACCACTGTGTGTGGAAGGGAAGTCACTGCGTGTGAAGAGATAGCGGCGATACTGTGTGTGAGGAGATAGAAGACGAACCACTGTGTGTGGAAGGGAAGACACTGTGTGTGAAGAGATAGAGGAAGGAACACTGTGTGTGGAAGGGGATGCACGGACGATGCTGAAGTAAATCGGAGTGTCCGAGTTGGCGGAGCACGGAGAGAATTACTGTGTGTACGGAACGATGGAATAAAAGTGACGGCGGAAAAAGAGACGGTTGTCGTCCGAGTGAATTCACGGCACTACACAACAATAAACATTACAAACACACGATAGGCATGCAAAGTACAAGAAAGGTACACAAATCACCCAAACATCCCCATCCTACCAGACAAAGCCCACTAAGGTATTAACTTATTTTTCAAAAGCAACTTGCCCACAAATTATAGCTCAACAAAGTGCCTTATCATTTGGACATTTAAAGTGGCAACATCTTCTTAATACTCTAAACACGTGATGTTGATTCTGTGGAGGGAAAAACCGTAGGACCTGGAGAAATAATCCACGGGACCACGGGAAGAGACGCAAACTCAAGATATACAACAGGCATGCAGGAGAGCCACACCGAGGTGTAGAACTTTTTGAGGAGGGGGTCCTGCCTTGGGGTTTATTCTCCCACATTTCAATCAACTGTTTCAATAAACTCGACAATCCCCTGGTGTCTTCTTAAGCTCTGATACCCCTGCAGGAGAAGGAGAGGTAGGGAGGGAGGGGGAGAGTGCCTAAATGCCCTCATGAATGTTCTTCAGAATTAATGCCCACTGGAGGAGAGGGAGCGAAGGGGTTCAATGTTTAGTGGTAAGCTTCCTCCATGTCCCTTAGTTTTGCACTGACATATTGCCTTGGTTTTTTTGTTTGTTACTTTAAGATGTTTTCAGCCAATTCACGACACTATTTACTATACACGTGGGAGCAAACCGGAGCACTCGGAGAAAATCCCATGCTCAGTTTAACAATGTACGCTTTCGTGACCAATGTTATCCATAATAAAGGGGGATTTTAAAAATAATTCTGGCTAATCGCCTGATGAGGCTGGTTGTTGTAATCACCAGCGAAAACGTCACAGTACACGAATTGTAAATGTTGTGGGTTTACTCTCCAACACACTGGTGAGCTGAACTAGTAACTAATTGGTACGTTTTGTTTATGCTCCAAACCTTACTGATTGGCTGTGTCGGGTGGTGGGTTTAAAGGTACATTTTTATTTACACGATATAACCCCAAAAAACCCCTTTATGATGGATAAAACCCATGCTCGCTAGGGGCGCAACAATCTATTCCCGTACAGATGGAAACAGATGGTGAATAATCCACTTTCTGTACTGCCTTCTGGCAAACCAGAGTATGTCATCTTGACGCCCAAGGGATGCGAAATTCACATCTGTCTGGTGATCCACCAACCCTCAGTGCCTCCACAGCCCTGGACTACAGCTGCCACGTGCAGCATTGACACCACACGCCTTCCGAATAGTATGGTTGGATACGTACGGTGCGAAAGAAGTTCTACATACATACGTACACACACTGCCCGGCTAAAGAACTCCGAGATATTTACACATGCGTGCTGCCACTTCACTTCAGCTATATAAATTGCATATTTCTATAACAGGGCCAATCTCTCCATCATAGACTGGCTACCATTTGTTTTCACACAAAATGACAATTACGTTGCTTAACCTAGGAGGCAGAGTCTACCTTAAGTTGGGATTCATACTCATGGCATTCCAAGTGTGAATTTGACACACTGCCACAGTGCATTTTATTGAAATGACTGGCAGCATTAGCTCTTCTTTCATACAGACTGTGCCTTCTGTCACATTAGGGAATTCCCCCAAGGTGCTGCACAATGTATTAAAATTAACTTTCTTTTATGTACAAACTGTATTCGACTGTTTTTGGTAACACATCGCATTAGACAACGTTGTCCTATGCATTGCACGGTGTTTGAATTAAATTTTAAAAGTGGAAACTAGCATGAGACAACGGACAGTGTAACAAAAAAATCACGTAAACCCACAAACTGTAGAATTCCCCTTACCTGCGACACAAGGCACCCGTAAATCCTGGATCGACTCGTCAAGTCAATGTGCCTCACTTAGTGTGCCGCACGTGACCACATCAACCAAATCCGAGGTCTGATTCGTGCCAAGTTTGAAAGTTGCGCTTTTTGTGGAACTCTACTGAAAAAGAGAGAGAATCCATAATATATGTTTTCATTGAGGTTAGATCGATTCAATATAAATGTGTCGTTAAAACCACCACCACCCAACACAGCGAATTAGTAAGGTTTCTCACGTAAACAAAACATGGCAATTTGTTACTAGTGTAGTGCAGCAGCACCGACTGGTGTACAGGGGTAGCAATTTCGGGTGTACCCACCCAAGGGGGAAATCTGGGCCAAGGGTCATGGAAGGGATCCACCTTGTAGCTCCCAGAACCAGCTAGATGGTTCCACAAGGGAGGCATGGCCAGGGCGGGGCCAGGCCCCGCTGGAAGGATAAAAGGGGGCGAGAGGGGGAGCTCGAGGCTGTCCGTGGGAGTCAGAGTTGTCTCATCGTTGCTGCTGTTCTCGTCGTCGCCGTCGTCACTGCCATCTTTTTAATCGCTCGACGTTGCCACTGCTAGATAGTTAGCCAGCTATCCAGTCAGTTAGCGCCGTCGTTGCTAGGCAGTCAGTGTTGTGTTACGTGCTAGTGAGTCTACCAGTGTGAGTTATGAGTAACAAATTAGAAGGTGCCTCTACAGTATATTGTCTCCGGAGTCATACATTACATTTGGTGTCAGAAGTGAAAAGAATTACGTCTAAAAGTCTAAAGAAGAAAAACTCACCTGTACTGACTTCGGATGAGGGCGACGAGGATGAGGAGACCCCTTGGGCAGCCCCAGGATCCGTAATCCCGGTCGAGGACCGCGCGGGCACGAGAACGGTGGCTGCGGAGTTGGGGGAGAGGGTGGTGGATCCTCCACAGCATGGGTCGATGATGGATGGCGGGGGGTGGAAAGCCGCCTCAACTACCTCCTCACGACCGTCGCACATTTGGTCGCGCAGCTGTCCGTGGCTGTGCCGGGCAGAGGAGCGGCGATGCGAGAGCCATGCCAGCCGTCGGAGCCGCCGCCAGCTGCTGATGTTCCTGCC
The DNA here is from genome assembly GCF_048934315.1 of Petromyzon marinus. Classification (NCBI taxonomy): domain Eukaryota; kingdom Metazoa; phylum Chordata; class Hyperoartia; order Petromyzontiformes; family Petromyzontidae; genus Petromyzon; species Petromyzon marinus. The sequence continues at coordinate 1,175,209 of NC_133717.1, read as the reverse complement.
GCGTAGGCCACGCGGTCGCCGCCCACCATTTCGCCCATTGAGTGCACAGCGCAGCCGACGGCCGGCATTTTGTGCGGAGCGCAGGAAAGCGAAAAAGGCGCATCTACTCCGGTGGCGCACAAAGGAGTGAGCCGCCCCAGGCAACTGTCTTCCATCTGCGAGTTCATCGCAGCGGGAGGAGACTGGCCGCTTTTTGATGCGCTTCGAGGTGGCTTACCTGTCCGTCAGATGGACGGAGGAGGAAGTTCTGCGGGTTCTGCCTACGGCCATCGACGACAACACGTTGGTAGAGTTCTGGGCCATCCCTGAAAAGGACCGGGCTACGGGCGTACATCATATTTGATCCGCCATGCAAAGCCTGCAGGAGGTTCCTGCAGCAGAGGCAAGGGGAGGCCGAGACACCTCTCACCTTCCGCAGTGCGGCACTGTTGGCGTTGGGACAGATGACGTACCCGCATATGGACCAGGCGACACTCAACTCCTTGGCGGTAGAGAGGCTGCTGGCATTGGCACAGGAGTTGGGTGTCATGTTGTTGTAAGGACGTCAGCTCTTCAGCTGACGTCCTTACAAGTGTGTACAAACCCACAAAAGTTTTCAGCAATGGCCCAAGGTAGCGGCTTGGTCAGGGGATATCGAGGGGGCTGAAGGGCCCTCATGGCGAGAGCTGGCACTTGCAGCGGCGATGTGGAGCCGGGGGCCGCGCAGGCTGCACATGGGGTGGCGGCCTCCAGATTGGGGTCGGGGAGAAGAGACCCCACAGGTTGTGACGGCATCTAGAGACGCAGTACCAGCCGAGGGGTTTGCCCTAGGGGACAGCACTTTGGGCCTCACGCACGCCGAGTCGGGACGGCTGAAAGTGAAAGACGTGACATTGCTGGGCTCACGGCGCCACGCTGAGTTGGATTGCGAAAATCTCGCTCCAAAGCGAGTGTCCCAGATAGTGCTTCGAGAAGGACTTTTGATGAGGTGGGATGAGGGGCTGCAGCGCCATTGTATAGTGGTTCCCACTGCTCTGCGGGTGAGAGTGACGCGGGTGGTGCACAAGGATAAATTGTTGCACCTCGGAGTCTGGAAGACATTGTTGATGCTGCAGCGAGATTTTCATTGGTCGGGTATGTCAAACGATGTGTACCTACTGGTGAAGGGCTGTGCTGATTGTGCACTCTGGAACCACCATTGAGAAGGGCTCAGCCTCCATTACAATCCATCACAGTGTCCCGAATTTATGAATTGGTTGCGCTTGACATTCTGGGGCCGTTTCCGGCTACGCAAAAGGGGAATACATTTCTCCTGGTCGATGTGGAATATTTCTCCCGGTGGCCAATGGCTTGGCCACTACCAGACCAATCTGCTGCATTCATTGCCGACACTTTTTTACATGGCTACATGATGGACAAGGGAGCGCCTGAGCAGCTTCTCACGGATTTTCTTCTCACAATTTTTCGTCGACGCTGCTGCCTGAGGTGTGCGATGCTCTGAGCACCAAAAAGACACTTTCACCCAGTTGTCCTCTGAATCATTCAGATGTTCATTGGCAAACTTCAGACGGGCATGTATATGTGCATTCTTGAGCAGGGGGACCTTGCGGGCGCTGCAGGATTTCAGTCCTTCACGGCGTAGTGTGTTACCAATTGTTTTCTTGGTGACTATGGTCCCAGCTGCCTTGAGATCATTGACAAGATCCTCCCGTGTAATTCTGGGCTGATTCCTCACCGTTCTCATGATCATTGCAACTCCACGAGGTGAGATCTTGCATGGAGTCCCAGGCCGAGGGAGATTGACAGTTCTTTTGTGTTTCTTCCATTTGCGAATAATCGCACCAACTGTTGTCACCTTACTCTTAGTTTTTTCGGTAAAGTCACGTTGAAGGGAAACAACAAAATAATAAAATATATATATATAAAACAATAAAAAAAATTCTCACGACGTTTCGACCATAACTCAAACGGTCGTCTTCAGGTGTGTTGGTTTGCATAAATTTATTTTTAAACGGCGCATTTATTTATTTATAAAAACGTTAGCGCCACGCGCAACGATTTGGCAGTTTATTTAGGACTAGTCCATCTATATTCTGAAAAGAGGAGGGGGGAGAAGAAATTTGTTTTTTATAATGTATGCTGTCTGAAAGCCACTGTAAGCGTGAACAATCAATTAAGACCTGAAATGGTTTATCACATCTTTCCAATGATTGCTAAGATAGAATCCATCTTCTCGGTTGAAATTGTCTCTGTGCTTGTATATGTGGATAGCCTCATGAACGAATCTCTCATGGAAGCCAGATGGCTTACAAAGAACCTCTGTCTTGGAAAAGTCAATGGCATATGAGCCTACTGAATTAGAACAATGATCTGCCACGGCCGAGGTGTTGGTCCTACCGTGTTTAAGGTCTGCTTTGTGTTCACGAATGCGGTCCGAGACATGGCGTTTGGTTTCTCCAATGTAACTACTACCATAGAGGCAACTTAGTTTGTAGACACCAGGGTATTGTATGTTCGGAATCACATCTTTTACAGACGGAACCAGATCACGGATTTTATGTAATGTGTTGAAACGGACCTGGATCTTGTGTTTATTCAAGATTTTGGAGATCTTTTTTGTGATCCCCGCAATGTAGGGTAAAGTGATGGTTTTGAAAGGCTCCTCAAGAGGGTTCTTCTTCATGGTTTGAGTGATAGCTTTGCGGATTGTATAGTCGGAGTAACCATTAGCCTTAAGAGCTTGGTGTACATGCTTGAGTTCACTGCTTATGTGTTCCTGGTCGGATATGCATTGGGCTCTATGATACTGAGTCTTGATGAGAGAATTCTTCTGTGATGGATGGTGGTGGGAATCCGGTTTCAGATAAGCATCTGTATGGGTAGCTTTCCTGTAGACAGAGTGGCTCATTGAACCATCAGGTCTCTTTTTAATTAGGACATCCAAAAAAGGTATCTTGCCATCTATTTCGACTTCCATGGTAAATCTGATGGCTGGGTGTATGGAATTGATGTGGTCGAAGAATTGGTCTAGAGTAGGTCGGCCATGTGGCCAGATGACAAAAGTGTCATCCACATACCTCTTCCATAAGGTTGGGCACAGAGTGGCAGTCTGGATGGCGTCAGTCTCAAATTTCTCCATGAAAATGTTAGCTATAACTGGAGAAAGGGGGGAGCCCATTGGGGTGTCCTCAGTTTGTTTGTAGAAAGTTCCATTCCAAGTGAAGTATGTATTGGTTAAACAGTGTCTCACCAGGGGGGGTACCTCAGTGTTTAGTCTTTGATGAACCAATAAATAAATGCGCCGTTTAAAAATAAATTTATGCAAACCAACACACCTGAAGACGACCGTTTGAGTTATGGTCGAAACGTCGTGAGAATTTTTTATTGTTTTATATATATTTTATTATTTTGTTGTTTCCCTTCAACGTGACTTTACCAAAAAAACTAAGAGTATGAATTACTGCAGTCACGAAAGCTTTAAATCAAAATGTTGTCACCTTCTCACTAAGCTGCTTGGCAATGGTCTTGTAGCCCATTCCAGCCTTGTGTAGGTCTACAATCTTGTCCCTGACATCCTTGGAGAGCTCTTTGGTCTTGGCCATGGTGGAGAGTTTGGAATCTGATTGATTGATTGCTTCTCTGGACAGGTGTCTTTTATACAGGTAACAAGCTGAGATTAGGAGCACTCCCTTTAAGAGTGTGCTCATAAATCTCAGCTCGTTACCTGTCTAAAAAGACACCTGGGAGCCAGAAATCTTTCTCATTGAGAGAGGGTCAAATACTTATTTCCCTCATTAAAATGCAAATCAATTTATAACATTTTTGACATGCGTTTTTCTGGATTTTTTTGTTGTCATTCTGTCTCTCACTGTTCAAATAAACCTACCATTAAAATTATAGACTGACCATTTCTTTGTCAGTGGGCAAACGTACAAAATCAGCAGGGGATCAAATACTTTTTTCCCTCACTTTATCAGAGCAGGTTGGCTGATTTTCCACAAGTACGTGTGGTTAATGCAGACTCGATTCCTTGCAAAAGGTATATTTTCGTGTTTTATTGCCAGAAAAGTGGAAAACGTATTCATATTTATCATATGTGTGCATGTGTAGTGGAGTACGAAGGTGCGTGGTGGAAGCGACGTGATTGCATGATCACACAGACAGTACGGGTTATCTTGGGTCAGCCTGTAGCGAAGTCAAAAATAGTATGGGTCATGGTAGGACAGCCAGGTGCAAGGGCTGGGATGATGAGGTAACGGTTGGGCCAATTAAGCCAGAGGAACAGCAACGGCGGTGATTGGCTGGGGCTGTTGTCAAGGGCGAGGAGACGTCGAGATGTCTGGAGAAAGACAGGTGTTTGAGGACGCGAAGCGTGGGGAGGCAGGCGGGCCAATTAATTAGGGGTAATGAGAATGGGGATAAATTGGGGGAGACACACAGAGAGCGGGGAGTTGGAGTTGGGAGCTGGACGAGGCAAGACGTGGAGTTGGGAGAGCTTGGAGTCAACAGGGGGAATTGAAGTGTGGAGAGTTGAGAGACAGAGTTTGGAAGACAGAGTTGAGAGACAGAGTTTGGAAGGAGAGAGCATAGCGATAGCGAAGCTGAACAAAGACGAAGTAGTTAGCAGTGGAGTGAGCATAGCGAAGCTGAACAAAGACGAAGTAGTTAGCAGTGGAGTGAGCATAGCGAAGCTGAACAAAGACGAAGTAGTTAGCAGTGGAGTGAGCGTAGCGATAGCGCAGCTGAACAAAGACGAAGTAGTTAGCAGTGGAGAGAAAGCGTAGCGATAGCGGAGCTGGAGACAAGAATAGTCAGTGGGGAGAGAGCGTAGTGATAGCGGAGCTGAAGACGCTGTGTGCAAAGTCGCTGAGTGCGACGACGCTGTGTGCGAAGACGCTGTGTGCGGAGTTGCTGAGCGCGGAGTTGCTGAGCGCGGAGTCGTTGAGTGCGGAGTCGCTGAGTGCGAAGCAAGCGAGGTGATCGTGGGGAGTGGAGAGACAAAGGTGGCGAGCGAGTCGAGTGAAGCACGGCGAGCGAGCCGTGGCAACCTGGATATTGTGGAATGTGGAGGACATGAGAATTGTAAATAAAGCGGCGTTCGAAGAAAGACTGAAGTTGTCCGAGTAAAATAGAACACTATACATGTATGATTGGATGTGTTTACGTGTATTTGTGCCTATGTGGTTCTAACACGGCAATTCGCATCCAGTCACCCGAGTTCAGTTCTTGGCCATACCTAGCAGTAGCAGCGGCAGAACTTTCCCTGAGCCTCTCTAACCGTAGGGATCTCGTGCAGGGGGTGAATGGCTGCAATCCGTCACATCGAATGCACGGCCCCATGGCTGGACCACTGTGAAAATGGTGGCCATCACTAAATGGCAAAATTGAAGTGCTGAACACAGCCATCATACTTCGGAGGCCAATATCAACCAAGGACTGGTCTCACATAGATACTTGATGTGTGCATTTGGCTTCAGAAAGCCATCAATCCTTCATATTTTACATCATTTAGGACAATGAGAAGCACTTTATAGAAAGTCAATGACTACAAGGCAGATAGCCCGTGGCCACTTCCATGGAAATATGGAATTTCTACTCTTGCCAATGGAAATAAGAGCGGCTTCCCAAATTAATAGTTCGAACAGGTGGGCTTCTGTTGTGATGATCCACGAAAGACATTTGCAACCAGGACAAACTAGATTGTAGATATATCTATAGGCCGGAACTATCATATAAAAGATATCGCAAACACATGCTGGCTACATTTGCATAGAGGCGAGCTGGGCATTGATGTCACTGGCGGAAGCAAAGTTAATTTGCATACGCAGCACCGATTGTCATTCAGATTATACACGTTCAATAAATGCATTTCATCGGCCAAGCTGTAGTGAAGCAGCAGTGCAGCTGCACAGAATATTGAGCAGAACCACGAGGGTTTACTATAGTCAGGGGTAGGCAACCAAAATAACGAGCGAATGTTTTTTATTCGGTAAAAAAAACCCAACTCAATATTTTAAAAAGTCGTAATGCAGTGGTGGTGAATACGAGGCGGTGATGGTCCTTTAATAAATAAAGTCACCAAGCAGGTTGCCGACCCCGAGGCTCGGTGTGCCTGTCAATTTCTGCAGATGCTCCCACATCTCACCTTATTACATAAGGCAAAATGCATTCTTAATCTCACGTACATTCCATTACATTTAAAGCACGTTAAAGCATTGCACTGTGCATGTAAATTCAACCTATGCTAATTACGGTATATATTTTTTTTCGATGTGAGAAAATAAATCAGGTAACCCGGAGGAAACTCGCGTAGAACACAGACCCTACAAGTGCCACACAAGAAGGCAAGGAATCAAACCCAGGTCCTGCTGTCAGGCACAAATGTTAACACCGTGCCAAGTTGTCACCCAAACGGGGGGCGGGTATCAAGCACGCATCTTCAGGGGGCATGACTGCACTCCTGCATGACACGACTCACTGTTCTGGTTGAGCAAGTTACCGTTGAACATATTCGCTGCCACTTCCAGGTGAAAAAAACAAATGTGCATCGCTGTAGACAAAAGGGTGCATGCCCTCTGCCAGTCTTGCCTGAACCTGCCGAAACCTGTGGCTTCCTTCCCCGTCACCTGCCGCTCCTCGCGGAGTTGTGGAGGAGGGGGTGGGGGTTATTAAGGAGCCACCGTCTCGTATTCCCCACGTGGCTTTGCGGCTCTTGGAATATTGAGGGTTTTTTTGTTACCAAATACGAAGCAAATTGGCTCGATTTGTTATTTTGATTGTCTACCACTGCCTTAGGCCCTCGTGTGTTGTAGGCCCTCGTGTTTTGTAGGCCCTCCCTTAGGCCCTCCATTCCACATTGCAGTGACAGCTGAGCGACAGTACCGCGGCCATCCGAACGTTTTTTTTGTTATCTTTGAATTATGATGACATCAGTCACGACTTAGCTAAAGCTATGGAGAGAAAAAATATGTATTGTTTGAAGAAATGAGTGGCAGCGAGTGATTTCTCTTTGATGGATTTGCCCATTTCCACAAGCTCAACGGAGGCCTACCTACTCGCCATCAACACAGCAGGGCCGGAATCAACCGCTTGGTTTAGGGAATTTGCATCCGCTGAATAAAATAAACTTGAATATCTTGAACGGGTTAACCTATAACATTCACCGGGGTTACCAAAGCAACGTCAGCTCAAATTCGTTGTCCATGACAAAGCGGCCTCAATCGTGGACACGGAAGCCACCGGATTCTCTCACCGTCGAATGTCAACACCTGCAGCTTGGCAGGAAGCCCGCAAGGCACACCGAGTCAAATTGAAGCATTGCGTGGCCACATTCCTCACCGTGCTGATGCAGGGTGCTATAAATATAAAGGCCGTGCGACGTTCGTATCTGTGAGAGTGTGGCAGCATCGGTCGCGGCAGGCTTTGATGACGGACGTGATGTCGACCTCTCTTCATTACCTCGTTTTAGCCTCCTGTCTGCTATTTCAAGGTAATATTATAATTTTTGTGTTGCCGAACTAATTTGTTCATTCATCAATGAAGGTTATTAATCATACGTTAGCACGTCAAGGCGGTCCTTGGCATCGGAATATTTGGCATATTGTTATTGAAATAATGTTGTTTGAATTGTGGGCAGAAATTGAGTGTCCACCCGTAGAAAACCCCACAACGCGCGAGTGGTCCGCACAGATGGGTTCACGAATCCATTTGTCGTACTGTCCCCTGCTGGCCACCTCAGTGCAGTGACGGTTGCTGTGAGTCAGATTATCTGTCTCACAGATAATTATCTGTGATCATCTGTGAGACTCACAGATCATTTTAATTCACCAACAGCGGTCATCCCCAGCACTGCGTCACTGGCGCGTGGCACTTCGCCCGGTTTATTTGCTTTTCATCAACTTACAATAAGTAATATTTTTTTAAAACACGCTTTTGTGAAATGTACTCGTAATGGCATAACTCCACGACTCCAGGAAGTGGCCCCAAAGCTTGCCACAGCGTAAGGGAGACTGTGGCCAATTACAGCCAATATCAGTTGAGCGTGGACAATTAGACCCAAAGCGAAACATACCATATAAAAAATGTTTAAAAATATACTTTTTAATGATAGAATATAGTATTGCCATCAGTATGACATAAGTATACCAAGTTTTGAGTCGATACCACATTGGGAAGTGGGTTAAAATTGAGTTACAAGATTTGAGGATACAACAACGACAACAGAGTGAGTTAAAAGAAAGTGTGTAAAAAAACACTAACTTATTTCAACAACAAACTAAGTTGCCTCTGTGGTAGTAGTTACATTGGAGAAACCAAACGACATGTCTCGGACCGCATTCGTGAACACAAAGCAGACCTAAACACGGTAGGACCAACACCTCGGCCGTGGCAGATCACTGTTATAATTCAGTAGGCTCACATGACATTGACTTCTCCAAGACAGAGGTTATTTGCAAGCCATCTGGCTACCATGAGAGATTCGTTCATGAGGCTATCCACGTATACAAACACAGAGACAATTTCAACCGAGAAGATAGATTTGGGCTTAGTAATCATTGGAAGGATTTGATAAACCATTTTGAGTCTTAATTGATTGTTCACGCTTACAGTGGCTTTCAGACCGCATCCATTATTTTTGTCTCCACCCTTCTCTTTTCCGAACATCGATGGACTCGTCCATCTGAATAACTGCCAAATCGCTCTCCGTGGTGCTAACGTTAAAAAACCGCCACTTTTTTCAAATTTTCTTGCTGTGGTTTTCACACCTGATGATGATTGCTTGTGTTGCAGTCGAAACGTCGTGAGGATTTTATTGTTTTATATTTTTGTTACTGTATTGTTTCCCTTCTACGTGATTTTACTGAAAGAACCAAGAATATGAATCCCTGCAGTCACGAAAGCTTTAAATCAAAAGAGAAAAATGGTTACTTGATTCTGGTTTCTGTAAACATTACAAACGTGAAACTTTTTTGTCACGTAAATATGGTAATATAAGTGGTACCTTAACACTAGAGATGGTAACTTTTGAAGCAACTTGAGTCTAATGACACTACCTACCCAGAACCCCAAATGAAGACGATTCCATTGTTGGTGGTAAAGCAGAATTGTGATTAGATCAGAGATTTCACCGTCACCTGCGATGGAAAAAAACTAATTTGTTATCCACGATCTGTTTATCTGCACGTGTTGCATATTATAGTGACAATACGTAGTGGATTATGGCACTGTGTGTTGTTCCGTAGCCTGCGGATAGCAGATGAAGAGGCCATAGAGGGAGGGAAAAAAGTATTTGATCCCCTGATTTTGTACGTTTGCCCACTGACAAAGAAATGATCAGTCTATCATTTTAATGGTAGGTTTATTTGAACAGTGAGAGACAGAATAACAACAAAAAAATCCAGAAAAACGCATGTCAAAAATGTTCTAAATTGATTTGCATTTTAATGAGGGAAATAAGTATTTGACCCCCTCTCAATCAGAAAGATGTCTGGCTCCCAGGTGTCTTTTATACAGGTAACGAGCTGAGATTAGGAGCAAACTCTTAAAGGGAGTGCTCCTAATCTCAGCTTGTTACCTGTATAAAAGACAGCTGTCCACAGAAGCAATCAATCAGATTCCAAACTCTCCACCATGGCCAAGACCAAAAAGCTCTCCAAGGATGTCAGGGGCAAGATTGTAGACCTACACAAGGCTGAATGGGCTACAAGACCATTGCCAAGCAGCTTGGTAAGAAGGTGACAACAGTTGGTGCGATTATTTGCAAATGGAAGACACACAAAAGAACTCTCAAGCTCCCTCAGCCTGGGGCTCCATGCAAGATCTCACCTCGTGGAGTTGCAATGATCATGAGAACGGTGAGGAATCAGCCCAGAATTACACGGGAGGATCTTGTCAATGATCTCAAGGCAGCTGGGACCATAGTCACCAAGAAAACAATTGGAAACACACTACGCCGTGAAGGACTGAAATTCTGCAGTGCCTGCAAGGTCCCCCTGCTCAAGAAAGCACATATACATGCCCGTCTGAAGTTTGCCAATGAACATCTGAATGATTCAGAGGACAACTGGGTGAAAGTGTTGTGGTCAGATGAGACCAAAATGGAGCTCTTTGGCATCAACTTAACTCGCCGTGTTTGGAGGAGGAATGCTGCCTATGACCCCAAGAACACCATCCCCACCGTCAAACATGGAGGTGGAAACATTATGCTATGGGGGTGTTCTTCTGCTAAGGGGACAGGACAACTTCACCGCATCAAACGGACGATGGACGGGGCCATGTACCGTCAAATCTTGGGTGAGAACCTCCTTCCCTCAGCCAGGGCATTGAAAATGGGTCGTGGATGGGTATTCCAGCATGACAATGACTCAAAACACACGGCCAAGGCAACAAAGGAGTGGCTCAAGAAGAAGCACATTAAGGTCCTGGAGTGGTGTAGCCAGTCTCCAGACCTTAAGCCCATAGAATATCTGTGGAGGGAGCTGAAGGTTCGAGTTGCCAAACGTCAGCCTCAAAACCTTAATGACTTGGAGAAGATCTGCAAAGAGGAGTGGGGCAAAATCCGTCCTGAGATGTGTGCAAACCTGGTGGCCAACTACAAGAAACGTCTGACCTCTGTGATTGCCAACAAGGGTTTTGCTACCAAGTACTAAGTCATGTTTTGCAGAGTGGTCAAATACTTATTTCCCTCATTAAAATGCAAATCAATTTATAAATTTTTGACATGTTTTTCTGGATTTTGTTGTTGTTATTCTGTCTCTCACTGTTCAAATAAACCTACCATTGAAATTATAGACTGATCATTTCTTTGTCAGTGGGCAAACGTACAAAATCAGCAGGGGATCAAATACTTTTTTCCCTCACTGTATGCCGCAACACGAGTTTCGCCATCAGCTCGATTCCCGAGCCGTCATAATGTAGCGTTCTATTCCATTACAGCAATAACAGAAATTCAGTTAAATTAATTGGGCTGTAAATTAAAGTAAAATGGATAGTGATACGCGGTACACGTTTGTAGCAGGGGTTGTATCATTGTAAATACCCGCACGGTGCTCTGTGTTAATCTTTTTCTCCGAGTCCTTCGGTTTTTACACAATTTTATTTAACTCACTCTGTTGTTGTATCCTCAAATGTTGTAACGCAATTTTAACCCACTTCCCAATGTGGTATTGACTGCAAACTTAGTATACTTATATCATAGTGATGACAATACTATATTATATCAAAAAGATACGTATATTTAAGCAATCTTTTTTTCATATGTTATGTTTCGGCTTGGGTCTAATTGTCCACGGTAAACTAACGTTGGCTGTAAATCACCACGGTACCTTACGTTGTGGCCAGCTTCGGGGCCACTTCCTGGAGTCGTGGAGTTCTTCCATTACTAGTACGGTACATTTCATTAAAGCGTGTTTAAAAAAAAGTGTTTTTAAATATTACTTATTTTCCTCCACGTTTAGAAACGCGCGTTTACAGTATTTGACTACTGATATAAATTTCCACTTCGTTGAGCTAGCATTTGTGGCTAGGTCGCTTCTGAAAAAGAGCAACATAGCTCAGTGAGCCTTACCTGGTAAAAATAATATATACAGTATAGTTTAGTTTTATAGTTTAATATTCAGCTGTTTTAACTTGACTAACTTTTCACACGTATTATTTTCGTACTGTATTTTTTTACGTAAAAAAATATTTTAGACGGCTACAATTCTAACGTGTCCACAGAATACTATGACGACGATGATGATATCATGATGATGACGGTGCTGATGATACTATGATGATGATGATATCATGATGATGACGGTGCTGATGATACTATGACGATGATGATATCATGATGATGACGGTGCTGATGATACTATGATGATGATATCATGATGACGGTGCTGATGATACTATGATGATGATATCATGATGACGGTGCTGATGATACTATGATGATGATATCATGATGACGGTGCTGATGATACTATGATGATGATGATATGACGGTGCTGATGATACTATGATGATGATATCATGATGATGACGGTGCTGATGATACTATGATGATGATGCTAAACACCGACCACTAAGGGTGGGTTTAGGAGAAACGGTTCCCAGTCTGAACTTTGGACTGCAGCACATGTACTGCATCTCACCCAACACTTGTCCTCAAAGCTGGCCACGGCAGATTTGAACGGAAAACTTGATTCAATAGAAGGGTCTTTACTTCCACTGATGATTAGTATAGGGAATATCCAAGTCACTCACGACCTTTTGAGGTCCCAATTTAATGGCAGGTGGCCGCCGCAGTCAATTACGGATGAAGGGCATTCTAAGCCATTCAGCTCCCCAATGAGTAACATCCATGCCCTCATTCAGCAGTGGAATTGACAAAACGGGCTGTGCACGTTCAATAAATCGAATCTATGACGCGAGAGTGGGGGGCACCACTTCTGACGTAACATACTCTCCGAGGGGGGCGTGTGGGGGGTATGAGAGGGAAGCATTAGTGGAGCGCATTGCGTTACGAACCCAACGACCCAAGTTCGATTCCCGCTCCAAATTCCCGCTGGGTCGACCCATCCTTAAATGAAATACCCAGTGCGATGTGGTAAACATCAGTATTGGGGAGACAAATGCGGCTGGGCCTGATACTGGCCACACCGTTTCCTCCTGTGCCCTGCCGACCTTCATAGGTGCTCCTCGCTCACAGCAACTTGTCCCAACAGTCTGTTAAAGACTCCACGGGAGATCTTTGTTTGGTACCATAAGGCAGTGGTTCTCAACTGGGGGGTGCATGGCAATTTCCCAGGGGGTCCTCGAGGTGATTTATAAACGTGTGACATATCATAGACGATAGTAATTGGTGAATAAGCATGCATGAATATCCCAACATAAAATAACTACGATAACATTTGAATTCAGATGAACACCTAGAACAATATAAAAGACCTCTCTAAAACTCATTGATCGTAAACAAAGTGGTTTCCAAGAGTAACCAGCCAACAAATTACGTCACGCGTGTAGAGCGACCGTAGATTTTGTATTTGCTTTCAGCTACCAGCTAGTTAGCATAGCTCACAAAATGTGCAATTGGTTAAAATATTCACGTTTATTATTCATTTAAAACTAAAAACTTTTTTTTTACCAGATACCCACTGAGCTAACGTAGCTCTTTTTCAGAAGCGATCTGTCCACAAATGACAGCTGAACTAAGTGGCTTGTCACGGCGGCCCTGAATGTCGTGAGTCCAACTTAGTCGCAGACTTTAAACACCGTTTAAAAATAAATACATTAATACACCGTTTAAAAATAAATACATTAATACACCATTTAAAAATAAATACATTAATACACCGTTTAAAAACAAATACATTAATACACCGTTTAAAAATAAATACATTCATGCAAACCGACACACCTGATGACGACCGTTTGTGTTACGGTCGAAACGTCGTGAGAATTTTTTTTATTGTTTAATATATATTTTATTATTTTATTGTTTCCCTTCAACGTGGTGACTTTACCGAAAGCGCTAAGAATATGAGTCGCAGACGTCGTCCTAGGGAGCAACATGTTTTATTAAACTACGAGCGGGAAGCACCCGGCGTTGCCCGGGGGAAAAATGTTTCGAAAAACTTCTCGAAACTTAAAAACAAAACATATACAAATGAATAAAAAAACTTTGATCATTACCTCATTAATCAAAATTAAAATAAAGCCCAACGCGCGGTGGGAAAAAAAACTTACGCTCACGCGCCAAGATTCGATTATTTAGATCGCGCAAAGGAATCGAAGGTTACATTTTGATTGAAAGCTTTCGTGACTGCAGGGATTAATATTCTTGGTTCTTTCGGTAAAGTCACCACCACGTAGAAGGGAAACAAACCACAGCAAGACAATTTTCTTGCTGTGTAAAATGTTATCGTAGTTATTTTCTTGCTGTGGTTTTCACACCTGATGATGATTGCTTGTGTTGCAGTCGAAACATCGTGAGAATTGTATTGTTTTATATTTTTATTATTTTATTGTTTCCCTTCTACGTGGTAACTTTACCGAAAGAACCAAGAATGTGCATCGAAGGTTGTAGATTTCTTTAGAATCGGCCTATTCCCGTTTAATCAATACCACAAACACCAGATATCGATTCTCGCCACACACTTCATGGTCATCCCCCCACCCAAGAAAAATACAAAAGTCAATTTGTATACGTTTTACATTGTGTACAGTATGTGAGCTAGCCACATGACAAATTAAAAGTTTGTTACCTATTTCCCCCCCACCTCCAGCCGCGCATTTGTGCTGGGATACACGGCCTAGGGTGGAGGGTTGGGGGGTATGCGTGACGTCGGCAGGCACACTGCGTCACGCTGCCGCATGCGGGTGACATGACAGAGTGGTGACGTTACCGCTCACTTGCGTGCAAAATATATTAATTATTGCACCTCCCCTTCCCCCCAAAATATACAAACGTCTATTTTTATAATTTTTGCATGGTGTACAGTCTGGAAAGTACCCACATGGCAAATTTTAAGTTTGTTGCATGTCGGGAAGTATGCTAAACATTTTGAACAGACACATATTCACAACTGTGCCTTTTACAGTGAGGGAAAAAAGTATTTGATCCCCTGCTGATTTTGTACGTTTGCCCACTGACAAAGAAATTATCAGTCTATAATTTTAATGGTAGGTTTATTTGAACAGTGAGAGACAGAATAACAACAACAACAAAAATCAAGAAAAACGCATGTCAAAAATGTTATAAATTGATTTGCATTTTAATGAGGGAAATAAGTATTTGACCCCCTCTCAATCAGAAAGATTTCTGGCTCCCAGGTGTATTTTATACAGGTAACGAGCTGAGATTAGGAGCAGACTCTTAAAGGGAGTGCTCCTAATCTCAGCTTGTTACCTGTATAAAAGGCACCTGTCCACAGAAGCAATCAATCAATCAGATTCCAAACTCTCCACCATGGCCAAGACCAAAGAGCTCTCCAAGGATGTCAGAGACAAGACTGTAGACCTACACAAGGCTGGAATGGGCTACAAGACCATTGCCAAGCAGCTTGGTGAGAAGGTGACAACAGTTGGTGCGATTATTCGCAAATGGAAGAAACACAAAATAACTGTCAATCTCCCTCGGCCTGGGGCTCCATGCAAGATCTCACCTCGTGGAGTTGCAATGATCATTAGAACGGTGAGGAATCAGCCCAGAACTACACGGGAGGATCTTGTCAATGATCTCAATGTAGCTGGGACCATAGTCACCAAGAAAACAATTGGTAACACACTACGTCGTGAAGGACTGAAATCCTGCAGCGCCCGCAAGGTACCCCTGCTCAAGAAAGCACATATACATGCCCGTCTGAAGTTTGCCAATGAACATCTGAATGATTCAGAGGACAACTGGGTGAAAGTGTTGTGGTCAGATGAGACCAAAATGGAGCTCTTTGGCATCAACTCAACTCGCCGTGTTTGGAGGAGGAGGAATGCTGCCTATGACCCCAAGAACACCATCCCCACCGTCAAACATGGAGGTGGAAACATTATGCTTTGGGGGTGTTTTCTGCTAAGGGGACAGGACAACTTCACCGCATCAAAGGGACGATGGACGGGGCCATGTACCGTCAAATCTTAGGTGAGAACCTCCTTCCCTCAGCCAGGGCATGGAAAATGGGTCGTGGATGGGTATTCCAGCATGACAATGACCCAAAACACACGGCCAAGGCAACAAAGGAGTGGCTCAAGAAGAAGCACATTAAGGTCCTGGAGTGGCCTAGCCAGTCTCCAGACCTTAATCCCATAGAAAATCTGTGGAGGGAGCTGAAGGTTCGAGTTGCCAAACGTCAGCCTCGAAACCTTAATGACTTGGAGAAGATCTGCAAAGAGGAGTGGGACAAAATCCCTCCTGAGATGTGTGCAAACCTGGTGGCCAACTACAAGAAACGTCTGACCTCTGGGATTGCCAACAAGGGTTTTGCTACCAAGTACTAAGTCATGTTTGGCAGAGGGGTCAAATACTTATTTCCCTCATTAAAATGCAAATCATTTTTTAATTTTTGACATGCGTTTTTCTGGATTTTTGTTGTTGTTATTCTGTCTCTCACTGTTCAAATAAACCTACCATTAAAATGATAGACTGATCATTTCTCTGTCAGTGGGCAAACGTACAAAATCAGTAGGGGATCAAATACTTCTTTCCCTCACTGTATATATATGGAGATTCGCACAACATACTCCAGGCTATTAACACAACATACTCTCGGGTGGTGACCACCCAACTAACCACGCTACGGAGGAACTAGACACGGTTGGGTCCACTATCCCGGTCCAGACCACAAGCTCGGTCCTGGACCACGTGGCTGGAGGCTTCTTCAAGCTTGACGTGGATCTCCTGCCTCTCCAACAGTAAGAACCCCGAGCCCCTCACAGGGCCCCTCTTATATCGGGCCGGGGCTGGCTCCGCCTCTCGCCCCGCCCACCTTCGCGATCTCTCTCGATGCCCGAAAGCTCTCGAGAGTTCTTCCCGGACCATGTGACCACCCATTGGCCCCCTCCACCGGTGGCCCCCCTCCAGTATCATCCGGTCACATGTCCCCAGGTCAGCCAGAGTATCATGCCCCCAACGTAACCCCAGCTGGCTGAAACTCTCTCAACGGGAGCCCGCACCGCAAGCTGTGCGTGGTGCCACCGCGCTGAACCAGCGCGCACCAAGCTCCCATTAGGGCTGGTACTACACCCCGTGTCCGGGGTGTACACACAACAGTAGACATCCCGTCGTGGCCTCGGAGGCCCGGCACCACACAGTGACACTACACTTATAGCAGCCAAATACTCTTAACGCACGTTAATTCTAAATATGGAGAGAGAAACCGAGAAGTCGGATAAAAATCAACACGACCACCGCAGAGAGAGAGAGAGACATGTAAATTCTAAATATACAGGCGTCAGGGTCGGGATTGAACCCACGACCTCCTGTATATGAGGCGAGGTAGTTAACATCTCCTAGCCACCGTGGTGCCCACATTTATTTCTTCAGAACCATGTTGGGGTCAGGCAGAGGGACAGGAGTACCTCGGTTAAAACTAAATTCAACAAGGGGCTACAGTCACCAAACAAAACAAGGTTGAGAACCACTGCAATTAGGCACCGGTTATTTTCACTCCGGCAAATCTGCCGTGATAATGTTTAAACTTAACTAAACTATTTTTATTTTACCAGGTAGATTCCACTGAGCTATACAGCTCTTTTTCAGAAGCGACCTAACCAGAAATGATAGCTCAACGAAGTGGCTTATTGTGGAAATTTATAGCAGCCAAACACTCTTAACCGGACGACCCAAAGAAAAATCCACGTGACCACTGGAAAAAAGACATGCAAACTGCAAATATACACCAGGCGTCATGGTCGGAATTGAACCCACGGCCTCCTGGGATTCGAACATAGCCTCCTGGGGATCTAACAAACGACCTTCTGGGGATCGAACCCATGGCCTTTACATCTCGCCACTGTGGCGCCCCTGATCCGGAATCGCTGGCTCTGACCACAGCGCCACCCGGTGGCTCACGCGGCGCACATTGACAACCAGCGCCGTGGTCCCCGTCTTCTCACTCAGTTTACCATGGGACCTCTTTGCCAGAATCAAGTATGTAAAATAAGAATAGGTTTTACACTTTCTGGCAATAAAACAGGAGGTGTTAAGATGTTCAAACACCAAATAAATGCCTTTTGCAAGGAACCAAGTCTGCATTCACCACGGGCACTTGTGGTGAACATGTTCTGATAATAATATATGCATTGTCTTTGAAACTCCCACTTTGTTTGCGCTGTTAACAGGATACACATAATGAATCCGCGACAGAATGAATGCTAAATTATGTCAATGTTTTAAGCCCATATATATTAGTGGGGGGTGGGGGGGTGGTGGGGGCGCCGCTGAGGTGCATGTCTCTGCACCATCAATGTCCCTTTGCCCCCCCCCCCAGTTCTGTCCTAGCAGTAGCACTGTCTTGGTGGCCCCCCACCAAACTGTTCTACAGGCCCCCTCCCCCCCCCCTAGGGAAGCTGGCCCTGCTGACACGTGCGAGCTCGCGGGAGGCTGCAGCCCGAGCCCGGCTCCCCGCTGCCATCGCTGAGCTGCGACGTTGCGTGTTCCTTTTAGGCGCAGCCGGGCAGACGACGTCCGCTACGGCCGCCCCCGCCCAAACGTCGCCGAGCGGTGGCTCGCCCAGCTCCAATGGCACGCAGGCACCGCTCAGCTGCCATGAGGAGCTGAATGCATCGGTGGGCCAGTTCCGCTACGACACAAGCATGGGCCCCAGCTGCAGCTGGGACATTACTGTGCCCTCCGGAAGAGTCGTCACCATCGTCTTCTTCAGGTATGCTGACCAACCCCGCCCACTTTGCGTATGTACGTCTCGTGTTTTCACAATACGGAATTGATAGGACGCAATGGATGTATTCGGGAACACATTTTTCGTTTCATAACGCGGGTGCGAATTGGATATAACGCGATCGAGCTGAATGAAGCTACGTCACATGAGTAGGGATAAGCGGTCATATGGCTGCCTCGGCGTAGCATTACACGAGGCACTGGGATGCTGCTGGATGCTTCTAGATGCTACCCACACGCCACAGTCTTTGTTGAGCCTGTGTACACATATCACTTGTTATCACGGACTTATTTCCCCTATATTATATATGATTTATTATAAAAGCGATTTTTCCACAACGCGGTGTTCTTCAGGAACGCAACTACAGCGTTATAGGAGAAGAGACTGTAAGTATGTTGAACTTCTTTCGCACCGTACATAGCCAACCGTGCTAATCGGAGGTGCGGGGGAAGGACAGCAAGTTACATGGACCTGTTTTCTCAACTCTCAAGGAAGCGTCGGTGGCCTCGTTAAACCACAACATGGCCACACGTTCAGTTGGTTCTTTTGAGCTGGTGGTCTGGATAAGGTTGAGGAGAGACTGTACGAGTAATTCTGTGCACCTGTGTGTGTTGATCAATTATATTGGGAAAATTTTAATTTTACCAACATACAGATTATGCGATCTGAATATCGAACGCTCATTTTGCTATGGACTTGCTGCTGGGTGTGAGATTCACTCGGCTCAAGACAGCAGAACAGAGCTGTTTGTTCTCTGCCAACTGAAGTCTTCTCTGCCGTGATAATCGTTGCTTTTAAGAAATAAATATAATTTTCTCTGCTGTTTGGTTTAATGCAATTCTCTATGCCACCCACGCTTCCTTCTCAGCTCTTTGCCAAATATGGGCGCGTTACAAATTTAGCAGTGGCTCCAAGTCGACGCGGGTTGTTGCGTGAGCTGTGTTCCGCCCGTCCCCGCTGCCGCAGGACCGGCAACTGCAGCGGCAGTGTAACAGTTCGCGATGGCAGCAATGCCACCACGGAGCTGCCCCGGAGCTGTGCATCTGGCAACTACCACAGCTACTCATCGCCCGCCGGCGGCGGCGGCAGCACCGTGAGCGTCGCCGTCGACACAAGCCGCCTGGGTGGCAACTACTTCGACTTGAGCGGCTTCTACTACGCATCTCCAGGTGGGGCCTCTGGCTCACACCCACGCCACCCAACGGCGCATACGGCAGCTCTCCTGCGCCGGTCACCTGGCTCGCGAGTAAATCATTTGCGCTCTGCCGCTGCGTTCGTTCGTTCGTTTGTTTTACAGCCGATGCGCTCTGCGGAGGCGTCATCGAGCTGGCAGAAGAGACCATACTGTCACCGGGCTTCCCAGGCAACTACCCTAGCCGTGTCGAGTGCTTCTGGACTCTGTTGGCGCCACCGGACTACGGGTATACACTGTCCGTGTACGACTTCCGGTGGGTAATCTGACGCGGGCGGGTGCGCGATGCGTGGGTTACCGTGGATAATTAAAAATGTACTCACACCTCCGATAAGTATGGGTTGGCTACGTACGGTGCGAAAGAAGTTCAACATACGTACAGACATACATACGTGACATGGTCGCTCGGAGCAATCTGTGCGAGGCCCCCCGCTGTTCGGATTGTGGTCTTTGGCCTGGTCGATTAGAAGCGGCCCAAGCGAACATAGTCCACGCTCTACGGAGACATTGTGCTGTTAGGGCAGCTTCCAACCTGGAATCCAGACAGTGATACTCGGGCATTGCACAATGAAGGGTGCCAGCAATCAAAGGCGTTCTGCTGTGTGGAAGGGAAGAGCCCAATCGCAGCTCTCAACGGTGGAGCCGGGTGCAGTGTCAGGGTAGAGAGGAGCAGCGCAGCGCCGGGTGTTGGTTAGCCTGAAACCCAGCACTGTGGAGGCAGCAGCGAGGGGTAGTGGACCAAGGCATGACCGCAGCACAGCAAGCGAATTCATTTTCATCTGCTCGTGAACTGAGTGTTACCCACACTCTCATGCATGGGCTTTTTCCAGGAGCTCCAGTTTCCTCCTGTAAGTACAAACACTCATGAATGGAAGTTGAGCAAAGATCCCATTATAGGACCTCAGAGTTTCGGCAGTTGCTAGCACCGGTTCTGGTTGCTTTACCGCTCATTTGTGGGTTTTCCCGTGCATTTCTGAAAATGAATTAAAAAAACTGCGAGGCACGTTACACACTCAACAATGTTTGTACGTACGACCGCACTGAACACCACTTCTCTAATGGGGGAAACCAGGGTTCAGTTGCGTTACGGGGTAGTGCTGTAGCAGAACATTCAACATCTCGGGAGGGTTCCCAGTTCGCATCCTGGTTGAGAGATTAACACAGCCCATCATCACACAAGGGTGGATAAAGTTAGTGCCATGTTATTTTTTTCGTGGGAACACAACAGTGGTTGTCCTATGAATAGCCTAGGAACTGTCACAGTAATGTGGAATTTATACAACTGGCTCCAAATCTCTGCAGTTTAGGGTGGGTATGCTTTTTAGTAAATATCCATAAAGACCCAAGTAATGTCATACAGAAGTTTTCTCGACCAATAATACGATTCGTTTTTAATTTATTTTGAATGAGATAATTGTCGTATGATGTGTAAAAAAAATGAAAGTACGTTTTCCGCACGAGACCAAACCCAAAATAAATCGTGACTCAAAATGAAGCCTGGACCATTACGTGCGCGAAATGGATTTATCGGTAAAAAATGGTGCACTTTTTTTATTGGCTAATCCACTTCATTATCGGTGGGTGAACCGGTGTCCCCTCAAAGACTAATTCAATAGCTGCAATTGGACGGTTGTTCACTCATCGAGAAGTTCTTTCATGCAAATTGTTGCCTCGGTTTGAGCGAAGGACAACACAATGCATTCGCTCCGTCCGCCGTGCGCTCAACCGAAGCTGCCTCATCCTGAACTGGAACTGCTTCACAGCTTCTGCGGCCGTCTGGAACGCTCTTCCTACCGATATTATGAAGCCACTGGAGCTATACACTTTTAAATAATCTAGATTGAAAACTAATTTCTGTAAAACTGCCTTTTGTGTTTAATTTGTTGTCCTTCCCCCCGCACCTCCGATTAGTGCAGTTGGCTACCTACGTTGCAAAAGAAGTTCAACATACATGCACACATGTGTAAAGACAGTGCGGAGCGATAGCGGGACAGTATGGTTCCCCGGGACCATGGTTACGAATGGACTTGCTAATGATGATTGATGGGATGAGCGTTGACAGGGTCACGTGAGGGGGAGCAAGGGATCCAATGGCAGGAAAGTGTAATTAGGGCGGCGAAGAGAATTCGGGAATAAGGGCGTGGCCGGACCGAGCGAGGATAAGAACCGGCGTGAGCCGGAGCTGTGGGCTGTTTGGTGTGGGAAACCGTCGTCGTCGCCTTGGATCGGGTCGTCTTCATCGTCTGCGAGTTGTCTTGAGACTAGAAGCTATGTTGTCTCTGAGTAGAGTTGTCTCACTACCCAAGTGTACAGAGTCACTCGCGGTTACTTGCTGAGTTGTCAGTGGACTTTATTCATAATACATATACAGAAGACGGTGTCCCTTGAGAGCTACATTACACATGCACATACATCCAGGCAGTCGCCTGTGATCACCCTGAGTTCTTAAGTGACCAGAGTTGATGGTATTAGCCCAAGGGTTAATGAATGTGACAGCGGTTTTAATTGCAGTGTCACAGTCTCACAGTGTGGGGGGACAGTCCCTGGAACTTTGATTAGCACGGTTGGCTACGTACGGTGCAAAAGAAGATCAACATTCATGCATACGTACCGTGCGTGCCCTGGTATGCAGATGATAAAACGGCCGCTCTCTCAGGGTTTATCCCACGTTCTTCCACGGCCGTTCTCTGAAACCCAACCGCACTGCGCCGTGAGGTTTGGGAATCGATTCTTAGGCCTCGCAGCACGGACAGCCCAGTCGAGAAGCACTCAAAAAACCGTGAGCAGGGCAATGCGAATCACAGCAAAAGCAATCTGGTCGGTTTGAAAAGTTCCTTGATAGAGAGGAGCTAAAGATAGCTCGTATGTCTGTATTTGTGTACGTATGCATGTATGGGGAGGGGTAATGTCGCGTTTAGCACGCTGTACTACAAACCCAGGGACCCGAGTTCGATTCCCACTCATGGCCAACACCTGTGACAATTATCTGAAGCGGTTCTGGACCTCCCCTAGATCGACTCCCCCTCAAATGAGTACCTGGTGGATTGTAAAAACATTGCCACCTGGGAGACAAAAGCAGTCGGGCATGGCACTGGCCACCTACCGTTCGCGCTCATGAGCAGCACTCGCCCCGACAGTCTGTTCATGCTAGCCGAGATATTTGCATTTTTGTATGCACGTACGCATGCACATACATCTGTGTGTGTGTCTCCCACAGTGTGAATGCAGTCAATGGGTCAGAAAGCCCGAACCACCGGCCGGGATGTCTGGGCAATTCGGTGACGGTGTACAACGGCGATGGGGTGCACACACCCATCCTGGACGTGCTGTGCAGGAACACACAATCCAGCCAAATTTTGAAGTCCCAGGGAAGCATGCTGATCCACTTCAAGTCAGAGCTACAAAACCCCACTGGCTCATTCAACTTGAACTTCAGGCAGATCCGTACAGGTTCGTGCACCTTTTTCCCATCACATTTAGCCAGCCGTATGTGCTCAGACGTGATACACAACGGCAGCAATTGTAGCTGTTATGTTAGGCGCGGTACGTTGCAAATCAAAAGCAATAAAGTTCGTGGCACTTCCCACTGAAGTCAGCATTGAGGCATTGGTGCGCATGGGCGGGGAGACAATGGGGGGGGAGGAAGTGGGTAGATATAGGGGGAGAGAGTGAGGGTAGAGTAGACAATGGGGAAGTTGGGAGGAGGACTCTGCGTAGCCCATGCTGTGTACGCACAGTCCTCTTCCCAACTCCCCCATTGTCTACTCTACCCCCACTCTCTCCCCTTATCTCTACCCCCTTCATCCCCCCCATTGTCTGACTGGCTGCTCCGCCCATGCTGTTTACGCTGCATAAGCTCTCCTCCCCCCCAACTCTCGTCCCCCGCCCACTCACTTTGGAAACCCTTATAAGCAGTTGCATTTGGAGGCTTGCCCTTTTTTCTCTCCGCCTGATGAAGACCGCTTGTGTTGTGATCGAAACGTCGTGGGTTTTTTGCTCTTATTATTGTAAAAAAATGTATCTACGTGAGTTTACCGAAAGAACCAAAGAGCAAATCCTGCAGTCACGAAAGTTTTAAGTCAAAAATTTAGTTTTTAGTTCTTAAATATGTGCAGCTAGCCTGGTTAATGCTTCGGGGGTGCATCACCGAACTCTGCGCAACGTTCTCTTCACGGGTGGACCGTTATAGATCCCATGACGTCATTCACCGCAAGGGTGAGCCATTGTGTGCCGGCGACATCATCCAAATTTGTCAAATTGGAAAAATTACGCCGCAAATAAATGTTAAAGGCTGTTAAAATGTACGACACCTCAACAATGCCACCAATTTCTCACAACCAATTTTTGTAATGCATGCCCTGTGAATGCGCTCTCCCCGCAGTCTCGTGCGGCAGAACATTCAATGGGACGGACGGTTCATTCTCCACCAACTCGTCGACCCTCGACCCCTGCTACTGGCTGATTGAGACCAGCCTCGACAAAGTTGTTTCTCTGAGCGGCAATTTTTGTGGGTAAATTCTGCAACAACAAAAAACTATAGAACATTTTTTTATTTTACCAGGTAAGGCCCCACTGAGTTACGTAGCTCTTTTTCAGAAGCGACCTGGCCACAAATGATAGCTCAACGAAGTGGCTTGTCACGTGGAAATTTATAGCAACCAATTACTGTATGTTGATTCTAAATGTGGAGGGATAAGCCGAGGACCCGGAGAAAAATCTACACGACCACGGGGAGAACCTAAATATACAGGCATCATCAGGGTCAGGATCGAACCCACAACCTCTCCTGTATACCAAGCAAGGAAGTTAACATCTCGCTACCGTGGCACTCAAACAATCGGCTGTGGGACCGACACGATTGATTGTGTCGGGATTTGGCAGGGAACGGCACTGAAGGGCACCAAGTGGGACTGTGCAATGGTTGAGCTCCCGTTCATTTGCAGCCTAAACCCAAAAAAACACATTACAAAATCGGAATCTTAATTTCGACTGGTAGAATCCAATGAGCTATGAAGCTCTTTTTTTAATTTACAGATTATGATTCGGGGTAGCGTGCCGTGACCAGCCGGTGACACCACTTGGGAATTTCCATGTGTTTATTTGATTCTTTTTTTACCAAAAGCACAAACTCACGGCCGAATTCCCACGCGGACCCCAGAACCCACCCCATTGGCACCATGCGGGGTGGGGGGGGTGGGGGAGAGCTCACGGTGCTCAGCGCTCACAGCACTCACATCACTCACAGGGCTCACAGCTTCTGAGGAGGAAGCTGCTGGGGCCCTACTCAGCCCCCACCCCCCCCGGTACGGTGGTGGCGCGCGTGGTTACCTTACAGGGCAATCTCCTGCAGCACACGCCCGAATGCCATACCCCCCATCAGAGTCGCCATGACCACGGTGTGCCCGAGATATGTGTTGGAACATCTCCGCTGAAGGAGTTTACTCCTCCACAGTCTTGCACATTTACCATCGGAAGGCGAACTGAGCGAGGATCTCCATTCAGTTTGCTCACACCAATCTGGGGCTCTCCCAGCTGTTCCTCTCCTGCATAAATTATAAGATTGCACTCATTACACACGAAGTTCTGGACACAAATGAACCACAATATTCTGATCTCGTCAAGGAGCATAAACCATCGCACGGTCATCCCCGCGGCGGACAAAGCTGGGGCGCTAGCCATCCAACAAGGACGGTCACTGCATCACGCGCTTTCGGATGTGCTTCTGCGGCCATCTGGAGCGCTCTTCTGATATTAGGAAGCCACTGAAGATGTGCACTTTTTAATTTTTGATTGGAAACTAATTTCTTTAAACCTGCTTTTTGTGTGTAGTTTGTTATCCTTCCCCCGCACCTCCGATTAGCGCAGTTGGCTACGTATGGTACGAAATAAGTTAAACATACAGTACACACAAAGTACATTCCTCGTAATGGGCTGCGTGAAACCCGCTTCCCTGTACACGCGTTTTCTGGAAGAGCGAGTCTCGGACAAAATGAAGAGTTAAAAGTGAGGCGAGTTTCAATGGCATCCAGGAAAGTGTTGTCAGTACGGCGTTCCCTCATTATTCGCAGAGAGGAATACGTTCCGGAGATGCTGGTGAATGACAAATTTAGCGGATTTTTGTTTATGAATCCCCTTAAATAAATCTAAAAATAAGCCATTAAATACGTGAAAATTATCAATACAAATATGGTTATAATAAACAAAGTAAATAAAAATAAATATTAAAGTATTAAATAATAGTTTATAAATGGACTTACCTAAATTATGATGGTGCGCATCATCACTTTATCTCAGAATTTTCTCTTTCCCTCAACAGAGTCCGCGTAGAGTTCCAGATGTGATTCGCGGGTAGCCACAATCACGGACAGCGAGTCGGCGAATGACGTGGGAAGACTGCAGTACATGTACCGTAACCCTGGGATCGATCGACCGGGTCTCATCCTTCGCCAGGTCTTACGAGATCCATGACGGGCAGTCCATCGCAGCACCACTGCTGGGCAGCCATGGCGCCGGCTCCAACTGCGACTCCGTAAGCGCCCTCGCTTCCGGACCCGCGGTGGTGCTCGTCACCTACGACCGCTTCCAGGTCACCTACGAAGCAGCAGGTTCGTTCGTTTATTTTTCGTCCAAGCAATAAATCTATTCCTCTGCTCTTCCACGCACGCGATCGTGTCGAATCATTCATTGTTAGTTTTCTTTTAGGGGAAGGGGGCCGGGGGGGGGGGGGGGGGGTTCGATTGCTGTGTAGGTTTAATGTAAAAATTGTAATTATCTTCTTTGGTTCTTTCGGTAAAGTCACGTAGAATGAGAATAAAATAATAAAATAAAATAAGACAATGAAATTCTCACGACGTTTCGGCCACAACACAAGTAGCCTTCTTCAGGTGAAGGAACAAAACTGTTGGGACAACAGAGCTTCAATGAACGCTGCTAAGATGTGTAGCGTCTTTTAAGCTGGGTGAGAGAAGTGAGGCACCTTGACAAAGGAGTTTACATATCAAACAGGAGAATTTAGCATTGGAATAGCTGAGGGATTAGCTTGTGACTGGTCACAGAAATAGCTATGTTAAAGTCAAAGTTTACACATCAACAGTGGCACCTAGTACATGGACGCCAAAGGGGCTGCAACTACCCAACTATCATACAGTAAACCGATGTGAAAAACTAAGTCTAAATTACATCAATATAATAAATGTACTCAATATATTCTTCAATGAGCTGAGCTATTAACAGCAACTGTGTATACACTACCCTATATAATGAATTCCATATAGTAAACAGATAAAAAACTAAAATATAAACTACCTCAATGTTATCAATAAACTCTATATACTCCAATCAGCTGAGCTACCAACAATAAGTCGTTATATATCACAATGCTATATGGCGAAAAAATGGGTGGATTCTTCCCCTCAATGCCAGCACCACGGACAGCTACGAGCCCCGTTCAGACGGACGAGTCCATCCATGCTCGGAACGGAGGAGGGGGGAGAGAAACAGCTACGAAGCGCTGTTATACTCCATGTTATAAACCATACCATTAACCGTGGTGTGAGAGGTATTAATAGGCAATGCCAGCGAAAGAGCTGCGGTCTGAAGGTCACCGTAAAATACAATTAAGAACCGAAATGGTTTAAAACATATTCCCAATGGTTACCAAGCCAGAATCCATCTTTTCGGTTAAAATTGTCTCTGTGCTTGTATATGTGGATAGCCTCATGAACGAATCTCTCATGGTAGCCTGTTGGCTTGCAGAGAACCTCCGTCTTGGAGAAGTCAATGTTATGTGAGCCCACTGAATTATAACAGTGATCTGCCACGGCAGAGGAGTTCGTCCTACCGTGTTTCAAGTCTGCTTTATGTTCGCGGATGCGGTCCGAGATATGTTGTTTGGTTTCTCCAATGTAGCTACTACCACAGAGGCACTTTAATTTGTAAACGCCCGGGTACTGTAGGTCTGGAACAGCATATTTTACAGATGGAACCAGATCACAGATTTTATGTACTGTGTTGAATCGGACCTGGATCTTGTGTTTATTCAGGATTTTGGAGATCTTTTTAGTGACCCCTGCAATCTAGGGTAAGGTGATGGTTTTTAGTGGCTCCACAAGAGGATCCTTCTTCATGACTGGAGTGATGGCTTTGCGGATTGTGTAGTCGGAGTAACCATTAGCCCTGAGAGCCTGGTGTACGTGCTTGAGTTCACTGGTAATGTGTTCCTGGTCGTAAATGCATTGAGCTCCATGGTATAGAGTCGTGATAAGGTTGGGCGTAGAGTGGCAGTCTGGATGGCGTACTGATGTACCCCCCCTGGTGAGACATTGCTTAACCAACAAATACTTCACCTGGAATGGAACTTTCTACAAACAGACTGAGGACACCCAAATGGGCTCCCCCCTGTCTCCGGTTGTAGCCAACGTATTCATGGAAAAATTTGAAACTGACGCTATCCAGACTGCCACTCTACGCCCGACCTTATGGAGGAGGTACGTGGATGACACTTTTGTCATCTGGCCACATAGCCAGCCTGCTCTAAACCAATTCCGGGACCACATCAATTCCATACACCCAGCCATCAGATTTACCATAGAGGTGGAAAAAGATGGCAAGCTACCCTTTTTGGATGTCTTAATTAAAAGGAGACCTGATGGCTCAATGAGCCACTCTTGTCTACAGGAAAGCTACCCATACAGATGCTTACTTGAAACCGGATTCCCACCACCATCCATCCCAGAAGAATTCCCTCATCACGACTCTATACCATGGAGCCCAATGCATTTACGACCAGGAACACATTACCAGTGAACTCAAGCACGTACACCAGGCTCTCAGGGCTAATGGTTACTCCGACTACACAATCCGCAAAGCCATCACTCCAGTCATGAAGAAGGATCCTCTTGTGGAGCCACTCAAAACCATCACCTTACCCTACATTGCAGGGGTCACTATAAAGATCTCCAAAATCCTGAATAAACACAAGATCCAGGTCCGATTCAACACAGTACATAAAATCCGTGATCTGGTTCCATCTGTAAAATATGCTGTTCCAGACATACAGTACCCGGGCGTTTACAAACTAAAGCGCCTCTGTGGTAGTAGCTACATTGGAGAAACCAAACGACATATCTCGGACCGCATCCGCGAACATAAAGCAGACTTGAAACACGGTAGGACGAACTCCTCTGCCGTGGCAGATCACTGTTATAACTCAGTGGGCTCACATGACATTGACTTCTCCAAGACGGAGGTTCTTTGCAAGCCAACAGGCTACCATGAGAGATTCGTTCATGAGGCTATCCACATATACAAGCACAGAGACAATTTTAACCGAAAAGATGGATTCTGGCTTAGTAACCATTGGAAAGATGTTTTAAACCATTTCGGTTCTTAATTGTATTTTACAGTGACCTTCAGACCGCAACTCTTTCGCTGGCATTGCCTCTTAATACGTCTCACACCACGGTTAATGGTATGGTTTATA
Source organism: Petromyzon marinus (assembly GCF_048934315.1). Lineage (NCBI taxonomy): Eukaryota > Metazoa > Chordata > Hyperoartia > Petromyzontiformes > Petromyzontidae > Petromyzon > Petromyzon marinus. The sequence continues at coordinate 1,146,183 of NC_133717.1, read as the reverse complement.
ACATGGAGTATAACAGCGCCTCGGAGCTGTCTCTCTCCCCCTCCTCCGTTCCGAGCATGGATGGACTCGTCCGTCTGAACGGGGCTCGTAGCTGTCCGTGATGCTGGCATTGAGGGGAAGAATCCACCCATTTTTTCGCCATATAGCATTGTGATATATAACGACTTATTGTTGGTAGCTCAGCTGATTGGAGTATATAGAGTTTATTGATAACATTGAGGTAGTTTATATTTTAGTTTTTATTGGTTTACTATATGGTATTCAATATATAGTGTAGTGTATACCCAGTTGCTGTTAATAGCTCAGCTTATTGAAGAATATATTTAGTACATTTATTATATTGATGTAATTTAGACTTAGTTTTTTCACATTGGTTTACTGTATGATAGTTGGGTAGTTGCAGCCCCTTTGGCGTCCATGTACTAGGTGCCACTGTTGATGTGTAAACTTTGACTTTAACATAGATATTTCTGCGACCAGTCATAAGCTAATCCCTCAGCTATTTCAATGCTAAATTCTCCTGTTTGATATGTAAACTCCTTTGTCAAGGTGCCTCACTTCTCTCACCCAGCTTAAAAGACGCTACGCATCTTAGCAGCGTTCATTGAAGCTCTGTTGTCCCAACAGTTTTGTTCCTTCACCTGAAGAAGGCTACTTGTGTTGTGGCCAAAACGTCGTGAGAATTTTATTGTCTTATTTTATTTTATTATTTTATTCTCATTCTACATGACTTCACCGAAAGAACCAAAGAAGATGAATCCTTGCAGTCACGAAAGCTTTAAATCGAAATTGTAATTATCTCTATAAAATATTTTATTCCACATCATACATTGCAATATTCTGACATCCTGGGTGGTAGTGCCAGGGGCATCAACGGTATCAGGCACACTGGACTCATCACAGTAGGCGGAGGGGGGGGGGGCGGTTCCGATTTTCTTTGGGGGTGGGGGGTTGGCCGGTCATTGCTGTTCTGGGTTCAGGTGTTTAAAACTGGTCTAAGGTTTAGGTGTTTGACTGATCTCTTGGGTTTAGGAATGGACCCCATGTTCCTGTCTACTTTTCTTCTTTGCATCTGAGCATATAGCTCAGCTGCTCCAGTGCTGAGATTGGGCCTAATAACTTCAGCCATTGAGTATGGTGGGGGGGGGGGGGGGTTGTGATTCTTCCACGTGCTCATATGGCTTTCCTGGCCACTAAATTAAAAGTCCTTAACAAAACGTTCCGTTCTCACGTCAGCCCCGACAGGGCCATTCAAGTCAAATTGTCACGACATGAGTATTGAAAGCAAGCTAAATGTTGAACATGCGTGCACTGTGTTTCCAGAAAAGCGCACGTCCTTAGACTGTGACTTTGAGCTTGGGTTCTGTGGATGGACGCCCGTGGATGAAGATCAGTTCCACTGGGGGATCTACAAGCACCGCCAATCCACGAATCCCTACGGCGACCTCTACCCATCCAGTGAGCATCTTGGTTTCCCCTTGCCGTAGAGAACTCGTGCCTTGTGATTTGTTACGGTCATCCCTGGCACGCTGCGCTCGGCAGGCTGCGGACGGCAGGCTTCACGCGGCACGCTGTGTGTGGTAGGAAGCGTGTGGCTGCATGTGTAGGAGCCCTTTATGCCTCTTACACAGGCCGCAGAGCATGAGTGATTCCCCGGCATGGCGCCCAAGCATGTTCCATCATGAAGAAAGTGTGCGAATTCTGCCGTGCGATGCTTATCCGGTGACGTGGCCCAGCGGTGTCGTGGTCGCCCTTTGACGCAGAGGTTTACGGTTTGAATCGAGAAGGCCACCCTAGTTTACACTGTGGTCATGTGTTTGATCAAAAATATGCGCCGTCTGCTTCTCTGTGGAGGTTAAAGATCACATCGTGTCATTTGAAAAAGTAGGCCATTGTGCGTATGTTTGTATATATGTGTATGATTAAATCTTTCGCACCGTACGTAGCCAACTGCTAATTGGAGGTGCGGCATGGGTCCAGATTTCGCCAAATTCGGAAAAAAATAACCTGCAAATTATTCTAAAGGGAATGCACGTAGCAATAATCGCCCCCTACTCACACATTGTTGCCCACTTGCAGGCCAATGCTGAGTCACCTTGTGCCGAACAGGGACAACTGCCACCAGTTTTCAGTCCAGAAGTCAAATCAACTGAGTAAAAATGCTACATTCTGTCATGCGAACACAGCTGATAATCCTAGACTCTCTGGGTCTGAACAGGAGAGGTGGCAACGGTCCTCACCTGCCCTGGCGGGTTTGGGCTTGCATTGTGCCTGATCAGTGGGAATCAGAATATCAGAATCAGAATGTTTATTTATACTGGAGTTATAAAGATCGTTTTCGCAAATGTCCAGTTGGGGCAGGTAAGAATGCTACACACAACAAACAATATAAAAACAGATAGGAGTGCAAAGTACAAGAAAGGTAAAAACAAAACTCAAACGCATGATCGATACATTCCGCTCAGCCACAGTGGCCAAACAAAGTTTCCGGGAGACTCAAGCCCGCGGTCGTGCGGTATTCCTTCCATGCAAGGTGGCTCTTTCGTTGGGCTCATCAGCCCTGAGACCCAGTCTACGTGGAGTCTGCTCAGCCCTCCTGTGGTGAACACAAGCGGCTCCCAGTGCCTGAGCTTCTGGTTCCGAATCAGCGGGGCTCTCGGCTCCCTGGGCTTGTACGCGACGGACGGCAGCTCCTCGCAGCGCTCTCTGCTATGGGAGGCCTTCCCCTTGCCTGGCATTCGCGAGCGCTGGGGCACCGGGCTCGTCAATATCAGCTACATGCACTACCAGGTACGCACTGACAGGTACACACTGCCTGATACACACTGCCTGATACAGGCGTGGGGGGTTGTTCACAATACTGCTGCTGTGTGTGTATGGTTTTGTATTTGCTCATCATGAAACACGAGGCTGAGAGCATCTGTGTGGAGTTTGTTACCTCTCCGCTGTCCTGCGTGGCTTTGCCCCCGGCGCTTTCTCATTTCCTACTCCCATAGCCAAATAAACAATCACTCACGGTGCATGCAACTGGTGCTGGCCAAAACATCCCAATGAAAAATTACCTGTTAATTACTCAATTGGGATCACACACAGCAGCAACATCATTGCCCCCCTACTGTGAGAACACGGCATAACCCTCCTGGATAAAGAAAAAATAGTTTTGAGACTCAGCGAGGCGTTACTGGGTAAACAAGCGGAGTAATACACGATGTACATGCAAGGTGGTGGTCACGTGTACGTGCGTATGTTGAACTTCTTTCGCACCATACGTAGCCAACCGTGTCGATAATAGAGGTGCTTGGGTTTGATCGCGTATATATAAATACGTCATTAAACCCGCCACCACCCGACACAGCCAGTTAGTAAGGTTTGTCACGTAAACCAAACAGTTCGTAACTAGTTCAGCACACCGGTGTGTTGGAGAGTAAACGCACAACATTTACAATTCGAGTCCGACGTTTTTCCAGTAAATATAACGAGTATCATCAGGCGACAGCCAGATTTGACGACATTTCTATTTACGCGATCTAACCCAAAAACCTCTATTACAACCAACCGTGTTATGTGACTCATTGACCCGCCCCCCATACTGGACATCTGTTGACAAGAAAAAAGAGCTTCATAGCTCATCGGATTCCTTCCCCAGGGATAAATAAACATTCCGATTGGAACACACGCAACGCGATGACGCCGATTACGATGACGGCACGCGGCAATGGCAAAGACGATTGGCTCCTGACCTCTGTTCGCAGCTGGAGTTTGTGGCCGACTCGCACGCCCAGACACTCTACGCCGCGGAGCTGGATAACGTTCGTCTGACCGAAGGAGAATGCCCCCCAGGTGTGCGCTGAGAAACACCCTCACCCCCCTCCCCGATTTTATTTTTTCATCATCATCTTGAGCCATGAGCAGATAGCCTGTTAGGTGTCCACTGCATTTGCCTTTGTAATCCATACACTAGGGGCGCACTTACCCCCCCTCACCCTGCTACAATGAGAGAGATGTTTATCACTTGGTCTCTAAGGTGTGGGGATGCAGTTCTTCTATGCATTCCCAGGTCGAGACTTCGGTCTATGGGTGACCAAGATTTGTCCCCGTGTAGGCCCCAGGCTATGGAACATTCTTCCACAACATATCAGGGATCTCCGAGCTGTGGACATTTTTAAAATGTGCCTCAGATCCTCTTATACGCTTCCGCTTATTCATCTTTTAGTTCATTCAGTAACTGGATTCTTAAAATGTATTTATAATATAATTATTTTTTATGCTTCGAGTCTGCTGCTGCTGTGTCATGTACAGCACTTTGATATCCCTGATGAAAAGCGTGAAATGTTAATGGGATTATTATTATTGACATGAAAAGCTCAAAATTTAAACATTTCAGCCAAATGAAGTGAAAACCCAAAACTGGAACACGACTTTAGGTTCCCGTGCACTTCTGCGTTTCCGTGTGGGATGAGACCAGCTGGCTGCATTGAAAACGCAGTCCCCCCCCCACCTCTCCCCCCCCCCCCCACGGGAAGGGGGTCACTGAAACCCAGGGTCTCGGCGGTGCCAGGCGCGGTGTCTCTTCCCCCTCGAGCCACCTCACCTCTATAACAGAGCCAGTTGCAGTCTCATTTGGTTGCTGGCGATGATTTTCATTGGCCCAGAGTCACTCGAGTTGTTGCACGCAAATGTCTGTCTTACGGTGGTGTTCCTTTTATAAAATGTTTTTATTCTATGTTGCTTTATTCAGTTTTATTCGTTAAGGGTTTGCGAAGGGTTGGCTTATTTTATGTGCTATGTATGTATGTTGAACTTATTTTGCACCGTACGTAGCCAACCATGCTAATTGGAGGTGCGGGGGGGAAGGGCAACAAAAATGGGCACAAAAGCAGTTCTAAAGGAGTGTGTTTTAAATCTAGATGATTTCAAAGTGCATAGCTCCACTGACTTGCTAATATCAGAAGGAAGAGCGTTCCAGACAGCCACAGAAGCGCATCTGAAAGTATCGCGCAATGGCGGTGACCGTCTTTTGTTCGATGGCTCACCAAAAGTGACCGCAGTCTGAGTGATGCGCTGTATAAATCACAAATCAGTGAGTTAGACCTTGGACTTCTTTCTTTAAATATCAACATATTCCATTTTACACCCTACACATAGTCCAGACCCTCTGCACAGCCATTTTCACTCCTCGTGTCTCCACGGCAAAAGTAAAATCTGTAAAATTTACAATCACAGTAACCATCGCTAGTGTGATCAGTGTTTCTGTGCGCGCGCAACTTAGATTGTTCATCTCTTTGACTGACCGACAGCTCCCGGCCCGTGCTACAATCAGCTAAGCGGCCCGGCGGGAAGCCTCGAATCGCCGCGGGTTTTGGAAAGCGACAACGACGCCTGCGTGTGGTTCATCAGCGCCGCCTCCCAAATGAGGATTCGCCTCTCCCTGACCTTGAGCAGGTTCGCCTCTCTCGCATCGACAAAACGCACGGAGCACGGTACACCCAGTCTCCCCGGACAGAGCGTGATCGTTGCCAGGTGTTTCGGAATCATCCGGTAATGGGTGCTGCTGCGTTGGCATTGGTGGCGCAATCACAACCAACAACAACGTTTGTCAATAACAGTGGGACGCGTGCGAGCCAGGGGTATGGCTTCTCAACGTTCACGGGAAGGGTGCGTCAAGGAGGGATTAGCATGATTGGCCGCATATGGTGCTAAAGATGTTCGGCATACATACAGTACGTACAAAGAAGGGAGTTTTGCGGCCGCTACGTGCAGAGCGTAGTCACCGGCGCCGACGATCCGCCACGTGGTGTCGCAGGGTGCGACGGAGCTTCGTGAGATGACGCCGCGTCCCCCCAACCCCCCCACCTCTGCAGCACGACGGAGCGCAACGGCAGCGGCGGCGTCGCGGATTCGTGCCAGGAGGAGGGCGCCGCCGTCGCTGTCGCCGTGCTGCGCTCCCGGGCGCTCGCCGATCTGCCCAGCAAGGTGACGCCGGTGCGCGTGTTGTGCCGCCCGGAGTCTCTGGCCCTCACGGCACTGGACGGAACCGTCGTCGGGATCAGCCTCCCCGCGTTCCAGAGCCACAATTACACGCTGACCGCGACGTTCACGGGTGAGGGCTATAACTCTGAACAATCGCTGCAGTCATTGCTGCTGATGCAGATTATTTAGATTATTTTGCTACGATAAATTTGAAAAGCCACTTCGTGAATCTATCATTTGTGGCGAGATGTTAACTGTTTTGCCTAGTATGTAGGAAGACGTGGGTTTGATCCCGACCCTGATGCCTGTATATTTTGAGTTTGCGTGTTCTCCCCGTGGTTGTGTGGATTTTTCTCGAGGTCCTCCAGTTTTTTTCTCCACGTTTAGAATTGATGTCAAGAGTTTAAGAGTATTTGGCTGCTCTAAATATGCACATGATGATGAGCCACTTCATTGAGCTATCATTTGTGGCCAGGTCGCTTCTGCAGCACCGAGCTCCGGCCTCACTGCACTCCGTAGAGTTCACCGTAGAGCAGTCTGGGTGATTGATGATCCAGCAGCCACAGATTCACTCCAGCCACTTGCTCACCGCTGGCTGGTCAGGAGCCTGCTTGTCACTTTTCTATCGCTACCACCATGGTTACCGTTACCCTGAACTTCACCCAATCGAGTCATTCACCCATTGTGTTTCGTCTCATCCACTGTGGCCCGAGTTCATCATCCTCGACACAGGTCGCAACAACACCCCCTCTCACCCACTCACCCGCTCACTCACCCTCCCACCACACTGCAGGTCACAACAACATCCCCACTCACCCACTCACTCACTCACCCACTCACCACCCTGCAGGTCACAACAACATCCCCACTCACCCACTCACTCACCCGCTCACCACACTGCAGGTCACAACAACACCCCCACTCAACCATTCACTCACCCTCTCACCACACTGCAGGTCACAACAACATCCCCACTCACCCACTCACTCACCCACTCACCACCCTGCAGGTCACAACATCCCCACTCGCCCACTCACCCACTCACTCACCCTCTCACCACACTGCAGGTCACAACAACATCCCCACTCACCCACTCACTCACCCACTCACCACCCTGCAGGTCACAACAACATCCCCACTCACCCACTCACCCGCTCACTCACCCGCTCACCACACTGCAGGTCACAACAACACCCCCACTCAACCACTCACTCACCCACTCACCACACTGCAGGTCACAACAACTCACCTACTCACCCGCTCACCTGCTCACACACCCTCTCACCACACTGCAGGTCACAACAACATCCCCACTCACCCACTCACCCACTCACTCACCCGCTCACCACACTGCAGGTCACAACAACACCCCCACTCAACCACTCACTCACCCACTCACCACACTGCAGGTCACAACAACTCACCTACTCACCCGCTCACCTGCTCACACACCCTCTCACCACACTGCAGGTCACAACAACATCCCCACTCACCCACTCACTCACCCACTCACCACACTGCAGGTCACAACAACTCACCTACTCACCCGCTCACCTGCTCACTAGCCCTCTCACCACACTGCAGGTCATAACAACACCCCCACTCACCCACTCACCCACTCACTCACCCACTCACTCACCCTCTCACCACACTGCAGGTCACAACAACACCCCCACTCACCTGCTCACTCACCCACTGACCACAGCACAGGTCACAACAACACCCCCACTCTTTCACCACACTGCAGGTATTTTTTTAATGTGTGTGCAGTCACGGATGTTAAATTGGCCACCTTCTCGTTGAGACCTTCTTCTCTCGAACTAGACAAGGCCAAAGTCACTTATCTGTCGCAGCTCCAGTGTCCTGGTACTTATTCCCTTAATAGACTCACACAGAGACCCATAGACTCACACAGAGACCCATAGACTCACATAGAGGCCCTGTCACAGCTCCAGTCGTGTGGAACTCATTCCACCCTCCTCCTCTCTCATTGCGCTGCGCATTAATTGCAGAGTCGTCGCTTCTGTCAGGATCTGAAGACTACCCTCCCCCCCTTCAATTGATTCTCCTGCGCTTCTGAATGCGCCTCTTTTGAAGTTTAACGTGCACACCACTAGACAACATTTTTACTCACGAATGACGTCGCAGAAATCCCCTGCATGGAGGAGCTGATGGGGCCCAGCGGTGTGGTCCAGTCGTTCAACTTCCCGAGTGACTACGAGAACAACGAGAGCTGCAAGTGGCTGATACGCGCGGTGGACGACCACAACATCCGGCTCTCCTTCACCAACTTCAGGTACCAAGGCCGGGCTTGCCGGTGAGACCCCCGAAGGTAAAAAAATCGCTGCAGAGTTTGCTTGCTTTAACAAACGTTGCTGTGAGACACCGGTCCGGCAAACGACTCGGCCGATGGCCTAAAACTGAGTTTAGTTTTGTTACATGGAGACAGATGAAAGGAGGTCTGTCTCTGAAACTATCATTATTACAGTTACGTACCTGGCAAGAGTGTCGTGCTATTTGGAGAAGACTCTGCGTACCGCGGAAACGTCTCCCACCCCAGCCCCCCCCATTGCTGCGATGCTGCGTTGACGTGCCGTGAGGAGGCGAGCCTGAAGCTGCACATATCTCCCACAGCCTCGAGACGAACTACGACTTCGTGATGGTGTACGATGGCGACTCGGATGGGTCACCTCTCCTGGGCACGTTCACTGGCCTCTCCATGCCCGGCAACGTCTACTCGACGGGGAGCACCCTTCTCGTCGCCTTCACCAGCAACGCCTACGAGACGTTCTCAGGCTTCTCCGCGCGCTACGAGAGTGAGAGCCGCTCCTCTGCCGGGCCACTCCTGAGCCATGCCGCTCCACTTATACAGTGCCGTGGCCATCTCCTCATTGGCCTGGCGGTGTTAGGTTGCTACCGCCGTCACGTAACGATCGGCAGACCGACCACCACCGCCGCCACTGCCACCCAGCATCACAGACAAGCAAATGCTCTGACACATAATAGTAGTAGGGCTTTCGCGACCAATCTTATCCATAAGAGATTTTTTTTGGGATTAGATCTTGAAAATATAAATGTCTCGTTAAACCCACCACCAACTCGATACGGTCAATGAGTAAGGTTTAACGCATAAGTAAAACGTGCCAATTGGTTACTAGTACAGCACACTAGTTGTGTGTTGGAAAGTAAACCCACACAATTTACAATTCAAGTACTATGACATTTCACCGGTAATTACAACAACCAGCCTCATCAGGCGACAGCCAGAATTGTGGAGAAATCCTCCTGGTTCGGTCTTAAATAGAGGTGAATGTGATGTTGTCACTTGTGAAGACGAGAGGGGCGGAGTTAATGTAGTCCTAGAAATTATAATGAATATCGGTTATTGATTGGTGTTATTCACAGTTAATCAACATACATAATTTATGTACATTATGCATGTACATTATGTGCCTACATTATGCCCGATCGCAGTCATTTCAGCTCGCTTCCCTGGTTTAAGGCGGAAGAAATTTCTCGTTGCTGCTCAATTCTGTTATTGGATAAATTATGTTTCGGTTGAAACTGTGCCTACGCATTCTCAGATGGTCAGGATGAAGTCCAGCAAGTTCAAGATGAGTGATTGTGTACAGGCAATCCCCGGTTTACACACTTTTGTGGTACGCCATTTTGGAATAGCGCGTGCTTTCTAACCCTAACCCGTAATAACGTCATCCGCAACGCAACATACACGCCACCCCCAGCCTGGCACCGCCACCCAATGGCGTTGTAGCAAGAGAACACAGGTATGTGAAGAATTAAGGACCGAGTATTGTATTGTGGACATGTATTGTATTGATATAGGCTAGGATAATATAGGCGATTATGTCTGCGAGTGTAAGTGAAATCCCCTAACCCCCTCCTTTACTATTATTTCTCATGGGAAAATAGCTTTTGAGATACGCGCATTTTCCCAGGAACGCATCTATTGTGCATGTCAAGGAGTGCCTGTAATTGGAGTTGGAGACGCTGCTGCTGAGACTGGAGGTGGGGCCTTACCATCAGCCCCACCAAAACTAAGCACCTGCCTGGGTATTTTATACCATCGGACACTCCACCCCCACAACTCCCAATCGGTGATGGGGCAGTTGTGGAGAGAGTGGAGAGTTTCCCATACCTGGGCAGTGTGCTTATGACCGGCTCCAGTTTAACAGCAGAGGTCTCACTCCGAATCAGTAGAGCGGCAATATCTTTTCATCGGTTGCGTAACGCTGTGTGGAAGCTACCTGGTCTGTCGCTCCGCACTAAGCTTCAGGTCTTCTCGGCCATGGTCATTCCCTCCCTTCTCTACGCTTGCGAAACATGGACCCCCCTAATGGAACATCTTCGCCAGTTAGAAACATTTAGGCTGGCCTGCCTACGATCCATCCTGGGTTTAACCAGACTGGATTGCGTGAGGAGCTCACAAATCCTTGAAAGATCTGGGCAAGGTCCCATTCGTGAGCTCCTCCGGCGGGCAAGGCTGCAATGGCTGGGTCATGTAGCCCGCATGCCCAGCCACCGCATGCCGAAACAGCTTTTGTTCGGCTGGATTGAAGGGGCTAAACGGGCGTGGCACGGGCTAGAGAAGAGATGGAGTGATGTGGTACAGGAGGACGTGGAGCTGAGTGGACTTGCCGATGACTGGTACCAGCGGTGTCAAGATCGGCCTCTGTGGAGGAGGCTCGTGAAGGACGCTACTGGGCAGTTGGAGGTAGTCGCCCTCCAACAACAACGGAGGGCGGAGGAGCGACACTCACAACAACGAGCGGAGCGCCGGGTGGCTAAAGCACAGCAGGTTGGCACAGTAGGGAGCACAGGTGGTGCATCAGCCAGTCATCTCAGTCAGTCGACCCGGGGCACCTGGGTCTGCCCCGTGACCTCCTGCCAGCGGGCGTTCGACACTTTACGTGGCCTCAGGGTGCACATAGCCTGGCACAAGCGTCGTGGTGACGTCACCGCCACTTAGTGGTGAATGGCGGTTGTTGTTGTTGTAATTGGATGGGTTCCGCAGGATTGGAAGGATGCCCTGGTGGTCCCCCTCTTTAAGAAGGGGAACCGCACAGACTGTTACAACTACAGGGGCATCTCACTCCTCAGTGTGCCGGGAAAGGTCCTGGCAAGGATTATTCAACATCGCCTTGCCTGGCACGCTGAGGAGAGGCTTGCGGAGCCCCAATGCGGTTTCAGGAAAGGGCGGTCCTGTACAGATGCCATATTTTCTACACATCTGCTACAGCTACAGCAGAGGTGTAAGGAATTCAAGCAAGACCTACATCGTTGCTTTATTGACCTGGTCAAGGCCTATGATACCATCAGTAGGCCTGGGCTCTGGGTTATTATTCGTGCTTTTGTAGTCCCTGACCCTCTGCTCACGATCATTAAGGACCTTCATGATGGTGCGCAGGCCCGGGTAAAACTACATGGCCGGGAGTCAGAGCCATTCCCTGTACACCTTGGAGTGCGACAGGGATGTGCTCTGGCTCCCACATTATTTAACATCTATTTTGACCACGTAGTACTGGGGGAATCTCCATTTGGTACAGATATAATGGGAGGCTGATCGATGCCCGGGTGCGGTCAAGGGATGGCTCCCTATTGCTCAACCACGTTATGTATGCCGATGATTTGGTAATAGCTGTTCATTCAGAGGAGGAGTTGGAGACGCTGCTGCTGAGACTGGAGCGTGCCACTAAGAGATATGGGGCCTTACCATCAGCCCCACCAAAACTAAGCACCTGCCTGGGTATTTTGTACCATTGGACACTCCACCCCCACAACTCCCAATCGGTGATGGGGCAGTTGTGGAGAGAGTGGAGAGTTTCCCATACCTGGGCAGTGTGCTTATGACGGGCTCCAGTTTAACAGCAGAGGTCTCACTCCGAATCAGTAGAGCGGCAATATATTTTCATCGGTTGCGTAACGCTGTGTGGAAGCTACCTGGTCTGTCGCTCCGCACTAAGCTTCAGGTCTTCTCGGCCACAGTCATTCCCTCCCTTCTCTACGCTTGCGAAACGTGGACCCCCCTAATGGAACATCTTCGCCGGTTAGAAACATTTAGGCTGGCCTGCCTACAATCCATCCTGGGTTTAACCAGGCTGGGTTTAACCAGGCTGGATTGTGTGAGGAGCTTACAAATCCTTTAAAGATCTGGGCAAGGAACCATCGGTGAGCTCCTCCGGCAGGCAAGGCTGCGTTGGCTGGGTCATGTAGCCCGCATGCCCAGCCACTGCATGCCGAAACAGCTTTTGTTCGGACGGATCAAGGGGGGCTAAACGAGCGCGGCACGGGCTAGAGAAGAGATGGAGTGATGTGGTACAAGAGGATGTATAGCTGAACGGACTTGCCAATGACTGGTACAAGCGGTGTCAAGATCGGCCTCTTTGGAGGAGGCTCGTGAAGGACGCTACTTGGCAGTTGGAGGCAATCGCCCTCCAACAACAACGGAGGGTGGAGGAGCAACGCTCACAACAACGAGCGGAGCGCCGGGTGGCTAAAGCAAAGTAGGTTGGCACAGTAGGGGGCACAGGTGGTGCATCAGCCAGTCATCTCAGTCATCTTAGTCAGTTGACCCGTGGCACTTGGGTCTGCCCCGTGACTTCCTGCCAGCGGGCGTTCGACACTTCACGTGGCCTCAAGGTGCACATGGACTGGCACAAGCGTCGTGGTGACGTCACCGCCACTTAGTGGCGAATGGCGGTTGTTGTTGTTGTAATTGGATTTAAGAAGGTGGGGAGTGGTAGTGAAGCGATTAGCACGTTGCGCTACGAACCCGGTAACCCGAGTTCGATTGCCCGCTCATGGCCAATACCAGTAACGATTATCTTAACCAGTGCTGGGCGTTTCCTAGGTCGACTCAGCCTCAAATGAGTACCTAGTGCAGGGTATAAACATCACCACTTGGGAGACAAAGGCGGCCAGGCGTGGTATTGGCAACCCATCCCCTCGTGTGCCGTACCGGCCTTCATGATTGCTCGCTAACAGCATTTGTCCCAACAGTTTGTTAAGGCTATACGGGGGATCTTTGTCTTTGTAATTGGATTTAAGGAGGTCGGAATGTAATCGCGTGATTGGACTGAAGAAGGTTTCACGTTTCCTTGATGTTTTCCGAAAGGATTCGGAAGCGCATCTCTCTCTCTCTCTGCGTGCAGCGTTTCGCAGATGTTCCCTGAGTCTGTACGGAGACTCGGGCAGCGTGAACAGCTCCTCCTCTGCCCAGCTGAGCTCCTTCACCACAGGCTTCTGCACGATCACCATCGACGTTCCGTACGGCTTCCTCGTTAAGGTGCACTTCCGCTTTTTCAAGTAAGTTCCCATTTACTGAAGAAAATCTATATATTTATACGTGTTGTTTTTTTACATTCACAATAAAGGTTTTTGGGTTAGATCGCGTTATTTATAAATTTGTCGAAACCCTCCACCACCCGACACGGCCAATCAGCAAAATAAAGTGTCACGTTGACAAAAGACAAATAGTTCACTACTTTAGCCCACCGGTGTGTTGAAGAGTGAATCCACAACATTTACAGTTTGAATATGACGTTTTGCTGGTAATTACGGTTTTTAAAAATGTATTCAATATCTCAGCGGAGATACAAAACAAAGCAAATACCGAGGGGCCGCCCCCTCCCTCGCACCGCGAAGGCTCCGCTCGGCCACCGACACGTCTGCAGGACCGGAATCGCTCCCGACACAGCACTTGCCACATCTGTGCATGCAGGGGCTGCCCCCCCCCTCCCGCCTCACACGCCCTCCCCCCCGGGTGCCAGAAAAGGGCCCCCACCCCCCGGCCGCCCTAACCCACCCTGGGCAGCGGCCACTTCCATCTTTCCCTCGCGGCCTCGTGTCCCAGTCTCATCCTGTCCACCTCCACCACCCTCTCCAACAACCTTCTTGCCACATAGCATGCCTCCAATGGGGACATCTGGGACCCCTCCAGCTCCTTTTTGCGTGCTTTCCACAAGGCCTCCTTCATTGCTCCTATTATGGCCCACGCCCGGTCCCTGTCCTCCTTTCCCACTTCCCGCAGTTCCCCCCCACATGACGTCCCCTATCGTCACCCTCGACAGTGCGAACCGGGCCAACAACGGCATGCTCCTCCTCCATACCTCCTGGGCAAAGGGGCATGCCACCATCACGTGCACTGCATTTTCGTCCCTGTTGCAGCCCCTCGGGCACTTGGGGGTGTGTGCCATTTGTCGGCCGTACATAAAACCCCTCGTTTCCAGCTTGTCCCGGGCCACCAGCCATGACAAGTTCCTCTGTTCCTTCGCGAGCACCGCCGACAACACGTTTTTCCAAATTTGTCGGTGCACCTCCCTCCTTGCGCCTGGCACCTCATCGCAGGCTTCCTTTTTCTCCGCCTCAGCCCGCACTTCTCTGGGAATCCACCGTCCCCCCCACCGGTTCAGGCCGTGTTGCCCAATGAAGTCCCCCCCACCACATCACTTATCCAGCCCCCCGGCCAGTCCAAAGGTACATTCCTCTCTGCCTGGGCCATCCCAAGGCCCCGCAGGCGCCACATCAGACGATACCGCATATAACACGCCGCCTTGCCCCGCGGCTCCACGGAGAAGAACAGTCTCAGCGCGTTACATACGAAGGTCGAGTTCAGGGCGTACTCAACATTTGAGGCAGATCCTCCCCCCGTTCCCAGCTCCCATACACAGCACGGCCCTCCTCACCCTCTCCATCCCTCCCCCCCAAATAAACCCGAAAAGCGCCGAGGTCAAAACCTTGACCTCCCTCTTACCAGGCGGGAAAACCTGCGCCAGGTAGCTTAAGGTTGGCATTATCTCCATCTTTACCACCATAATCGTGAGTCGCCTCCCTACCCACTTACCCAGACGACCCTTTGTCTTCCTTACCCTCTTCTCCCAGTTATGTTCCCCCGACCTATCCCTACAAAATATCACCCCTAGCACCGTTATCTCTTCTGTCTGTAAGCTCAGTTCCGGCGGCCGACCCTCGAACAGCCTCGAGTCCCCAAAAGCCATTAACTCGCTCTTTCTCGCGTTGACCTTCAGGCCGGAGGCCGCACAGAACCTTCCTGTCCCCTCCAGTGTTCTCCATACTGACGCAACGTTCCTGCACATCACGGCCACATCATCCATATACAAGGTTACCTTCCCTTGCTCTTTGTTCCCCGGTATTGTCACCCCCCTAATCCTTTGGTCGTCTCTTATTACCTGCGCTAGGGGCTCCATACTCATTACGAATAGGACCGGGGACATCTGGCATCCCTGCCGTACCCCGGACCCTACTTGGATGACCCCCGGACGTTCCCCGTTTATAAAAAGTCTAGCTCTGAGCCCACCATATAGTCGTGCGACCCGCTCCACCAGGGGCCCACTCATTCCCATCCTCGCCATCACCACCAGCATATATTCATGTGAAAGTCAGTCGAAAGCCTTGTCCAGATCCAAGCTCAGTATCCCTAGCGGGCACCCCCTTTCCCTTTCCCCTTATATTGCCTCCCTCAGTACCACCAAGGAATCTGCGATCCTCCTCCCCGGGACCGCGCACGTCTGGTCCGGCCCTACCACCTCCCCCACCACCTTCCCTAATCGCGCCGCGATTATCCTTGCCAGGATCTTATAATCCGCGTTTAGGAGAGTTACCGCGCGCCAGCTTCCCAAGTCCTTACGGTCCCCATTCCCTTTATAGATCAGGGTAACCAACCTCTCCCGCATATCATCCGGCACCCGGCCTTCCTCTAAAGTTTCCCTACAAATTTGTAGTATGTCCTCCTTCAGGAGCTCCCAGAATTTGACGTAGAAATCTGCTGGGATCCCGTCCGGGCCAGGGGGTTCTGTTTCTATTCAATCCCTTTACCGCCTCTTCCACTTCTCCCTGCCGAATCTTTCCCTCTAGCGGCTCCGGATTACCAACGCTCTTCCCCAATGCCCTCAGCAGCTCCTCCCGCCTCCCCCCATCTATCCCTTTTCTCTCATACAACTCCCTATAGAAATCCTCCGCTACACTCATCATCCCTACCGTCGTCGTCTTTCTACCCCTGGTAGGACTTACCAATTCCATCATTGCATTATCTCCCTCCCTACCTGCTTTAAAGAAAAACCTTGTGCACCTTTCCCCTTCCTCTGTTGCCCTGACCCTCGCCCTGTACACTAATTGCCTAGCCCTTCTTTCCAAAACTGAAGCTACTCTCCCTTTCAACTCCCCTATCCTTTCCCCCATCGGGAACCCTAGCTCTAGCAGCCTGTACATTTTCTCTAGCCTAGCATTCCACTGCCTCAATTCCCTACCCACTCCCTTCCTCCTACTATGATGCTGGAAGAACGTTTTTATCCTGTCCTTTATCTGGCCCCACCATTCCACCCTCGTGGGGAAACAATCTTGCAATGTCCTCCAGCTTTTGTATTTTTGTACGAAGTCCCCCACCACTTTCTCGTCCTCCAACAGGCCCACATTCATTTTCCATACTCCCTTCTCCCTCCTCGCCCCACCTGGGATCGCGAGCCCCGCCACTACCATTTTGTGGTCATAGAGGGGAAATGGCTCCACCCCCGCACTTCCCACTTCCACTTTGGCCGAGACGAAAATAAAGTCAATCCGTGACTGTGTTCCCCCGCTCTTGTCTGACCACGTATACCCAGGCCGTGCACCATGCACCTTCCTGAATGCATCTACCATACCAAGGTCCTCTATCAACTCTTTCAGTTTTCTGGAGGAAGAGTCTAATTTCCTCCTCCCCTCTACCGACACCAGGTCCGCCAAGTATATCGGGCAGTTGAAATCACCCCCCACGATGACTTGTCTCCTGGTGGTCACTAGGGCCGCCAAGCTCTCCCACACCTCTGTCCTTACTCTTTGGTTCTATTGGGTAAAGTCACGTAGGTAAAAAAATAAAATAACAAAAAATCACGACGTTTCGGCCACAACACAAGCGGCCTTCATCAGGTGAAGGGACGAGACTGTCTGGAGGACAGCGCTGGAGTGAAAAAAGCCACGTTCAGATCACGACCTTTAAGCTGTGTGTCCTTGCCATGCACCGTACCGGGGCGTACATGTTTACCAGTCGAAACTCCACGCCTTGGTAGGATACATCCACACAGAGGAGCCGGCCCGGTATCACTTCCTGGGTCCCTTCCACCCTCATTTCCCTCCTGCCTAGGAGGGTAACCACACCGGTGCATCGGTTCCCATTACTACCCGACCAAACGTAGTGGCCGTTCCAATCCTCCAGCAAGGCCTCTGAACCCAGGGTATATGGTAGG
This sequence comes from Petromyzon marinus, assembly GCF_048934315.1. NCBI lineage: Eukaryota > Metazoa > Chordata > Hyperoartia > Petromyzontiformes > Petromyzontidae > Petromyzon > Petromyzon marinus. Next base: position 1,128,958 of record NC_133717.1, on the reverse strand, counting down.
TGGCATTCTTGGAGGAAGATCACATCTCTTCTGGTGGTCTCCAACAAGTGCATGATTGCCCCTCTCCTTCCCTTCCCCTTCATCCCTCTCACGTTTATAGACTCCACGGAAATGTCCATGCCGAAGTGTGCTTTATTCTGATTCCGCTGTGCGCTCCCCCCATCCGCCCTTGTCCGCCTTCTCTCTCACTTTCTTCCTCCCCTTCAACCTCCGGGGCTTCCCCCGGTTCAAACGTCCCCCCCCTTCCATCCTCCTCCATCCAGACTCCTCCGTGTCCGGAGAGGAGCCTGAAGGGCCCGTGTCATGCTGGTGGCCAGCGCCTTTCAGGACTCTGTTCAGTTTCCTCTTCCTCCCAACTGTTTCCTCCCATGCTCCGTCCGCTCCTTCCTCCACCCGCTGCTCCTCCTCGCCGTCCTCTCGCCAATTACCTTCGCCCAGTCCCCCACTGGGGTTCCCGGGTCTTCTTCCCCGTCTCCCCTCCCCTCCTCCCCCCCTCCCCCTCCAGTGGTGGTATTGCTTCCCTCCCCACAGGTCCCCCCCCCCTTACCCTCCCCGGGGGGTCGTGGTTCCTCCGCCTCTCCTTCCTCTTCTCTACCAAGCTCCCGGCCCGATTCCCGTCTGGCCGCCTCCTCCGCCACCTCCCCTGCTTGTCCATTCCGGTATGCCCACACCCTGTTGGCATAAGATTCTGGGCAGGATCTATACAAGTGCCCTCTGCTACCGCAGAGGTTGCAACGGGCCGGCTCCCCGCATTCCTCCACCGTGTGGTCCGGCGCCTTGCACCTATAACAAATCCGTGCCTCGTACGCTGCCGCCAGGTGCCCCCTTCCCCCACACCTACACAATTTGGGTTGGCCCGCATATACGACGTAGCCCTTGTTCCCCCCAATGTTCAAAGTGCTCGGGATGTGCCTCAGAGCCCCCCCCCCCTCCGTCTTCAGGCACACCCTCTACTGCCTGGCCCCCGTCCATATCTCCGCCGCGTCCTGCACCCTCTTGCAGCCAGACAACAACACGCAGCGCTGCCTCAGCCACACCTCCACATCCTGGTCATGTAGCGCCTCGTTGTACAGGAAGACTGTTACAACCTTCGTTTCCAGGTCTGACAGCAGGAAGTCAGGGGCTTCTCCCCTGCCCTCTCCTCGAAATGGGTGAGGAAATTCTGCAGCAGAAGATTTGAATTAAAACTCATGTCAAACGCTCTCCCCCCCGGCAGAGCAATCAGACAGTAGAGATCCGCCACCTCCACCTGCAGCATCCCGAGCATCACCGTCCTCACGAAAGTTGTTCTATCCAGAGTCACCTCTTCCACGTTGTCTTTGAATTCTACCCTTACGCAGTTGTGCCTCCTGGCATGCGTTGGTGTCAGGCTCGCCCCGGCTCCACTGCGCCACCTCCCCGCTCCTCCGCTGGGTCTCCCCGCTCCCACCGGGCCAGCGTTCGCAGTCCTCTCCCTCCACTGCCCCTCCCACGGCCCCAGGGTTGCTGGCACCCCTCCTGCTCCTTCCTCCCTACTCTGCTCGGTGGCACTCCCTCCCCATCCTCCCAGCACTTCCCCTCGTTCTCTTCGCTCCTCCCTCCTCGTTCCCTCTGGCCCATCCACCCTTCCCACGTTGCACCTCACCCATCACCTCCCCCGCTCCATACGGACCCACGCCGTCTCTCCGGTCGCTCTCAGCTCCCCGGGCACCCTCCATAGTCCGTGGCGTACGCCGCGTCTCCGTCTTCTTCCCCGCCGTCTCCATGTGCTCGTTGCAGTGGGATCACCCCTCCCGCAGCGCGTGTGGCTCCCCCACCCTCTGGCAGCAAGGCCACCCCAGACTGCCCGGTCTAGGGCCCTCGCAAACCCAGGGGTGGCTGGAGAGTCCACGGGATGCCGACGTGTGCCGCAGTGGCACCTCAGGAAGAACGGGTTCCGCTGGTGATTACATCCAGCATAATCGGGCAATTCGCCAGAATGGTAAAGCCCTCACTTGCTCTCGGTCTTAAATAGAGCAGCAGGGTGACGTCATCATTTAACTCATTTCAGGTGCAGTGAATTGAGGTGGAGGGGGGTATTGTAATTATATAATCTATTGGCAATCAGTCAATGGTTATGATTAGTAATGAGTTGTAGAATGGTAATTATTTGTAAGGTGTGTTATTGTGATTATATGGTACATTAGTAATCCGTTAATTAATATGTGTTTCCCCTATAAGGAATTGTAATTTGTATTATTTAATAATACGCTTCCAAGCCGCACTAAGCCTATAGCTATCAGAACGATTAAAGTTATTTCTGTTTCTCTCAATTTCAGTGGATGCTCTAATTAGTCTTTGCCAGTAATAATTAGTTTTACACAACACTTCAACGTTATCAAAATCAATTGAATGTCCTTGTTGACAAGCATGTTCTGCCACTGCCGACAGCTGTGTTTGAGATAATTTAATATTTCTTTGGTGTTCTTTTAGTCTTATGCTGATGTTACGTCCCGTCTGTCCAATATAGCATCTGCCACATAAAAAATTAATCCGATATACACCTTCTGTTGATAATTTAGGTAATTCGTCTTTCGTGCAAGATACTAGTTTTTGAATTTTGTGTACTGTACCAAATCTTACTGTAATGTTTTGCTTTTGCAAAACACGGGCTAATTTGTCAGTTACTTCTGAGATATATGGAATTTTAATTGTTTTCAGAATCTGATCGCTTTCAGCAGTGTTGCTTTGCGATCGTGATTTGGCATTCAGTACTCTGTTAATTTGAGTATTATTGTAGCCATTCTGTCGTAATGCTTCTTTAACGTGTTTGATCTCTCTCACTAGACTTTCACCATCTGATACTGTTTTAGCCCGATGTATGAGCGTCTTGATAAGAGAGGATTCCTGAGCTGGATGATGATGCGAATCTGCATTCAGATAGGCATCAGTGTGCGTTTGCTTACTGTAAACGCTGTGTGTTATTTTACCGTTTATGCCATGTCCAAGCTAAATATCTAGGAACGGGAGTGTGTTATTCACCTCCATTTCCATGGTGAACTGGATGGCCGGGTTTTGTGTATTGAGATGATTTAGAAATCATTAAGTGTATATTTACCATGTGGCCAGACAACCAAAGTGTCATCCACATATCTAAACCAAAAGATGGTTTTAATGTGCTCGAGGCAAGTGCTCTTATTTCAAAGGTTTCCATGTACAGATTTGCTATAGCAGGAGATAAAGGAGAGCCCATTGCTGCTCCTTCCTTTTGTTTATAGAAATCCCTCGCCATAAGAAGTAAGTGTTATTTAAACAATGGTCAGCAAGTTTCGGAATATCTGAAGGCCTTAACTTTGCTGTTACCCCACGCACAATTCCAGTGGATGAGATAATTGCTGAGGTAGAATCAGTAATAAGACTCCTTCCACATAATGAGGCAGAGATGACTAGACACGAGGTTGCCAAAATAATTGAGAATAGCAAAGTTCCAAAAGTATATATTAGCTCTAATGAAGCAAAAGCCTTAAGAGAGCTCCGTGTAAATAAAGATATCCAAATCCTGGCAGCTGATAAAGGCCGCACTACTGTAGTGATGTCACGAGCCGATTATGATAATAAAATTAGAAATTTACTAGAGGAAAGTACCTACATTAAAATTAAACGAGATCCAACTAATACTTTAGAATGTAAGACTACTGCAATAATTGCAAATTCATTAATCCCTAAGAATGAGTAACACCAAATTAAGCCAAGGGCCTCAAAACCACCTAGACTGTATGGGCTACCAAAGATTCATAAATTAAATTATCTCAAACACAGCTGTCGGCAGTGGCAGAACATGCTTGTCAACAAGGACACTCAATTGATTTTGATAACGTTGAAGTGTTGTGTAAAACTAATTATTACTGGCAAAGACTAATTAGAGCATCCATTGAAATTGAGAGAAACAGAAATAACTTTAATCGTTCTGATAGCTATAGGCTTAGTGCGGCTTGGAAGCGTATTATTAAATAATACATATTACAATTCCTTATAGGGGAAACATATTAATTAACGGATTACTAATGTAGCATATACTCACAATAACACACCTTACAAATAATTACCTTTCTACAACTCATTACTAATTATAACCATTGACTGGTTGCCAATCGATTATATAATTACAATACCCCCCTCCGCCTCAATTCATTGCACCTGAAATGAGTTAAATGATGACGTCACCCTGCTGCTCTATTTAAGACTGAGAGCAAGTGAGGGCTTTACCATTCTGGCGAATTGCCCGATGATGCTGGATGTAATTACCAGTAAAACGTCGTTTTCAAACTGTAAATGTTGTGGATTCACTCTTCAACACACCGGTGGGCTAAAGTAGTGAACTAATTGCCTTTTGTCAACGTGACACTTTATTTTGCTGATTGGCCGTGTCGGGCTGTGGAGGGTTTTGACACATTTATAAATAACGTGATCTAACCCAAAAACCTTTATTATGAATAATATTGGTCGCGAAAGCCTACGTGTTAAACTTGTTTTTTATATATTTTATTTCCACCTGAAGACGATCGCTTGTGTTGCGATCAATACATTGTGGTTTTTTGTTCATTTTGATAAATTTTTAACCTATTTATGTGACTTTACCGAAAGACTCAAAGAATATATATTACATATGTAATGGGTTCAACTGAGTCGCAGATGCAGACTTGGAGGCAACACATTTATTCAGTTCCAACACACGGGGTAACTTTCCCCTAAACAGAATAACAACCAATGGTGGTGACCACCAGGCTAACTACACTAGTTACTACACTACACTAGTTACTACACTACACTAGTTACTGCACCAGTTACTACACTAATTACTACACTACACTAGTTACTACACTACACTAGTAACTACACTAGTTACAATGTAACTGCTACTTCGGACCGGGACCAACAGCTTGGGCCCGGATCCACGTGTTGGATACTCGTTGAACGGAGAACGTAGACGAAAGTTTATTTCAGGATGAACAACAACCGCGGTCCCTCTCGGGACCTGGCTTATATTCTCTGTGGCGTGGCCGGCTCCGCCCTTGGCCGCGTCCACCTTACAGAATCCTCGGGAAGGATCTGGGTCCCAATCACGTGACCACCCCCAGCCCCCTCCTGGGGCCCCTTTGTAGACTTAACTGGTCACGTGTCTTCCCAGGTCAACCAGAGTGCCATGGCCTCGATTAACCTCATCCTTCGGCCGGCACCCACAGACCCTGTCCTGTAGGGTCGGCACTGCACGCAAAGCGTGGTGGCATTTAGCGCTATCATTCAGCGCTCACCGGACCCCTCTAGGGCCAGTACTCCACCCACACCCCTGTGGTATCCGCGATGTCACTACACCGCACGCGGCGCCTATGCATCATAAAACACTTTTTTATTAATGTTTCAGAAAAATATATAGCGGCCAGTGGCTAAACCTGCGTACATGTGTGGCGTGTGTGTGTGTGCGTGGCGTATGTGTATGTGTGTGTGGCGTGGGTGTGCATGGCGTGCATGTGCATGGCGTGCGTGTGGCGTGCGTGAATCACGCTGTCCGGCGGCGTGCGCAGCCTCTCCGAGGATGAGCTGTGCGAGGCGTCCTCGCTATCCCTCTACAGCGGCGGCACCGCCGCGCAGCGCGGGAACGCCCTCGGTGTCTTTTGCGGCCGGAGGCTCCCGCCCGGTGCTCGCTCCCTCTCCAGCAACATGACCGTCGTGTTCAAAGTCAAGGGTACCCTCGCGCCAGGTAGCCTCGTAGGGGCGGGCCGCGTCTTCGCCTTCGCATCACAGTTAATAACATTACGGCTTATGCTGGCGTTGCCCGTGGTGTCCCGGCGTTGCCTATGGCGTGTGCCCGCGACGTGTTCTGGCTTTGCTCGCGGTGTGCCAGAGTTTCCCACGGCATCTGTCGTATCTCTGTCTCGGAGATAATCGTGGTTATCAGTTAATCTTTAGGGCCTATCACTTTGTTGTCATCTGTCGTATAACTTCACCTCGATGCTGCCGTAATTGGTTAAGATCGATGCTGGTCAGTGTGGCGCTGCGCAACATCACGGCTGTGCTCCGTGTGGATGGATACGAGTTGACGTTGGCGGTACGGCTCCAGCTATTCCATCACAACCCTTAACCCTGCACCGCCCTCTGTCCCGCAGGCCAAGGCTTTGGGTTTGATTTTTACAAAGTCTCTCCACTGCAGGCTTCTAAAGGTATGCACACTCATGCAATTTTGCTTTTCGCTCAAGTTCTCTGAGAATGTGCTTGTTTTAACATGCAGTTTGCTGGAGGGCGTGTAGGCTTATTTGTGAGAAGTGGTTCTCTGATGAAGGGTGAGATACAAACGTGGCAGTTGAGTCTGGCCACATTTTACTGATGTTGTCTTTCAGCGTGCGGCTGGGCTCCCATGAAGGAACGCGTGAGCAGGAATCGGATAGTAGGAGGCACTGAGGCGAGGCCAGGAGCGTGGCCTTGGCAGGCCATCCTCTACTACAATGGCAAATTCCAGTGCGGGGGGTCCCTTCTCTCCAATCGCTGGGTCGTGAGCGCCGCTCACTGCTTCGGAGCGTAAGCATTTCCCCCCCCCCCCGCCTGCTTTCCTCCGCTGGACGAGTTCGGCTCTGCACTCTTGACACGCGTGGACGGACTACGTGATTTTTTAATCGGATGTTAAGGGGTTCATGGAGTGCTTTTCTGTAATTGGAGCGTGTCTGACTACTACTGCCCCAGTCTGGCTCCGTCAGTGCTGTCGATCCGCTGCCACCCACTCGAGTCCGATCCGGTTTAATTTTTTACAAATGGTGCTACTGCTGCTGCTGCGTTGGCAGTGGTGCACAGAGCACACACAACAGGAACCGCAATGCATGCGGTTTCTGCTTCTGCCGGCTGTTCTCCCGTGTGTGCCGCCGAGTCCAGACATTCCCCACCACGTCTCTCCTGTCCGTCTCATCCACGCGCCTTCAATCGTCCGTGTGGTCTTTCGCCAGAATGATTCCCCTCGTATAGCAACTTTTCCAGCCTCTTATCTTCCATCATTAAGACTCGCACAGAGACCCAGAGACTCACACGGAGACCCAGAGATTTACATTGTAAATTATCATTGCCGGTTTGTTGTCTACATCCTTAAAACATGCCCTGCCAACTTCATCCTTCTTTTCGTGATGCCATGCATATTGAAGATATAAGAGCAGCATGTTGACAGACAGCTCCGCAGGTGTTGCATAAAAAAGTCACCCCCAAGTAGGCGTCCGCGTCCGCCACCGGAAATCTTTCAGGGACCGTTGGGAGAAACAGCCGAACACCGAGAGAGGCTTTATCCACAAAGCGCCTGTGTGTCCTCTCGTGTCATTACAGTAGTAGCCAAGCGGGAAGCTGGACGGTCTACCTGGGCCTTCATTCCCGCAGCAATCTCAATTCCTCCACCGTGGTGGCCAGGAACGTGAGCAGGGTCATCGTCCACGAGCGCTACAACACAACCAGCCACGACTACGATGTCGCTCTCATGGAGCTGTCCAGCGGCGTCTCCTTCACCGATTACGTCCAGCCCGTTTGCCTGCCGGCCCCCTTTCAGAGGTTTCCCTACCCGGGAAAATCGTGCTTCGTTTCCGGATGGGGCACTCTGAGTGACGGTGGTGAGTGCACAAAGGATCAGTGTCTCCGCGTTGTGTGATTAGCTGGTGGACAAACTAAACTATTAAGTACTAAACTATTTTTTATTTTATCAGGTATGCCCAGTGGGCTACGTAGCTCTTTTTTCAGAAGGGACCACAAATGATAGCTCAACAAAGTGGCTTATCATCATATGTAAATGTAAGGCAGCCGCATATTCTGAACGCATGTTTCTAAATGTGGAGGCAAAAATCGGAGGAGCTAGAGAAAAATCAACGCGACTATGGGGAGAGAGAGACACGCAAACTCCAAATATACATGCATCAGGGTCAGGATCAAACCCATGATCTCCTGTATACCAAGCGAGGTAGTTAACATCTCGCCACTGTGGCGCCCTTGAGGCGGCACGCTTCTGGTTCAGCCAGATAATGGTAATATACTAATATGATTATTTATATGTGGATTGCGCCAACCACCTGACCGATCCACACGCGATAACCGTTAAATGGTGGCTCTTGCCTAAACATAACCTCGTAACCGGATGGCTCCCACGCTGCCTGTAAGTGTGCTTTCTACCCAGTCTCTGCTTATGGACGGCGCTGCACGAATACAATGTGAACGGTGGACACAGCCCGATCGTTGGCGTACGTCGTTGTCCCCCCGCTCCGCAGGTGACCTGCCCAACGTACTCCAGGAAGCCACGGTGGCGATATTGAGCCACTGTGTCCTGCCGGGCGCCGGGGCGTATTCGGCGGACCAGATCACCAACCGCATGCTGTGCGCCGGATACCCCGAGGGTCAAATCGACACCTGCCAAGTGAGACGCCGCCCAGGCCCCCCACCCCACCCCCATCCCGAGCCGGGTGCCAACCGCACCCCCGATTAGCACGGTTGGCTACGTACGGTGCAAAAGAAGTTCAACATACATACGTACAACCCTCAGGGGCTGGTTTCTTCTCTCCCACGGTCACTAAGTGCACGCCAAAGGGCCCAAAACGGCACATGGCTAGCAACAAACAGCACTGTTACAGTTGTAACTTCCGTTCATTCGTTAATTATTACCGTATTTTCCCCGCATATAACCTGCCGGGTATACCACTTTTTACAAACAAAACAAGACCCTGCGGGGTATATGGAGGTGCGGGCTATCCCAAAAATATTTTACACGTGTGACATGTCATAACTCGTTTCATTTTTTCATGGTAGGACTATCCACTTTGCAACACTTACCTTTGACTAAAGCACTGCTGAATAAACCACTCACACTAAAATTGCACATGTTATCACGTTTTAAATTATTTGAATTGTTTGTACAATGAAACGACAATGTTTGAAGTGGGCGCACTTTGTTTACCGGCGACGGGAGAGGTGGGGGGAGAGAGAGGTGGGGGGTTGGGGGGTGGGGCAGAGGAAGATCTGTGGTAGTGACGGGAAAGGTGGGGGGAGAGAGAGGTTGGGGGGTGGGGGCGAGGCAACGGGGTTACCGTAGTGCTGATATTGTCTGGACAGTGCGCAATCTACCAGTGCTAAAACTGTACAGTACTTACTTATCTACCAGTTATGTGTTATTTATTGGATATTTACTTTTGTTACTTATTTACTGTTTTAAGTTCACTCGTTTCCGGTTAGTTTGTTTTCTTTGGCCACGTTATGATTTTAATGTTAACAATTGATAGTGGAATGTATTACAAATGTAAACTTCGTATTAATATGATGGAATTAAGCTGCGGTAACGACGTTAAATATATGAATGCATGCGGGGTATATGGAGGTGCGGGCTATCTGAAATTTGTTTTAAACAAAACGCTTTTTTTGCGGGGTATATGCGTCTGCGGGTTATATGCGGGAAAATACGATACATTTTTATTGCGCACAAGTTGAACTAAAAAAGGACATTGAGAGGTGCGGGAGAATTAAAGAAAGAGAGGAGGGAATCTTCAGATTCTGATTTGAGGTGAGCGAGGACATGAGGCGGGTGGGGGGGGGAGCGAGTTAGAGACAAATGCGAGCCATGCCGGAGAAGTGACGTCCTCACCCCATCGGGTTCGAGGGACGACGGGCGGGTTGGACAAGCAGAAGGCCGTTTGAGATTGAGCGGCACTCGTTGCGAGGCGGCAGGAGCCCAGTGCGCACATGCGCTTTGTACCGGAGGGCAGCGTGTCGTCGTACAGGCAGGCCGTGCGATAGAGAAGCGGGAATACTTTTTGTAAAGGGTGCCGAGGAAAGCCAATCCTCATTCGGAAATAAATATATGCTCACCGGCTAATTAGTTTCGAATAGCGCGCCCGACTCTCTGTAGGTGACGACCTATCACGGGGGGAGATGCCGATGACGTAAGGCACCCCCAATCGGACTTGAAGGTGCAGAGCCATTCACATCGGATTGGTCGTCCGTGAACACTTAATGGAAATGAGGGGTCGGTTGGCATACACCGTTATAGGAGAAATTTATGGGATTGGTGGAGAATCATGGAAAGTTCCAGAAAGGATGGGGCAGAGATTAAATGGCATAGAAGGAGCTTCTGGGTGGCGCCTGGACAGAGTGATTTCCTGACGTGTGACGCGCTGTGCCGAAGATGTAATAGAGACCAAGTTCAAGACTCGTCCTCATCAACATGGGCAAATAGCCCGTAGGTGTCCAATGCACATTTCGTGATTTGTTTCCACTTTCTCTTGTGCCAATATTCTCAAGTAGTGCCACAATCCTAGCACCAATCTCTGATGATGTCGTCGTCTCTTCCGGTTCCTTGCATTTTTCCAAACAACAACAACACTGTTAATTTTCTTGTTTTTGTCCATCCTACTACATATACTGCGTGTCCAAATAGTGCCAATTTCCTTCTCATCACTGCCTGCATCATCATCAGATATTCATTCTATGTACAACCTTTTTCTTCTACGTTGGTCACTCTTTTGGTCCAGCTTCGTTGCAGCGGTATCCTTCTGTAGCGTTCCGTTCAAGACTCATGCGGCCAGAACTCCCTCACGTTTGTTAAATTGAGCAAAGTTCTTGGGTCTATCGGTAAAGTCACGTAAATAAACCTATGAATTCCTGCAGTCACGAAAGCTTTAAGTCAAGATTTGAGCAAAGTTATCATGAACGCCGTCTCGTCCGTGCCGCAGGGAGACTCCGGAGGCCCCATGGTTTGCCAGGACTCCAACAGCCGCTGGTTCCTCTCAGGCATCACCAGCTGGGGCGAATCCTGCGCCAGAGCCAACAAACCCGGCGTCTACGGCCGCGTCACCAAGTTCCTCGAGTGGATCCGCGTCAAATCGCAGTAGCCGCGCACGTGCGCGGCCACGCGTCCGGCAGGCGCACGCGTGCAATTGGCGGTCCGTAACAGCGACGGCCACAACCGTGTGATTAAATTATATTCCCTCTCGTCGATTGCGAGAGCCATGTGCCGAGTGAGACAATAAACTGCTGTCGACGTTCGTACCCACGGCACGCCTCCTTCGCTCGCGCTTTGATTTTGTGCAATGCGCCCACCTGCGGCGCGGTCTCCTGAACTCTGTTTGCGTTCGAGCGGCATGTCTCCCTTGTGATCGGATTTGTCAGTAGTTACAGTGTTGAACGGTTCACATTTTGCGAAAAAATGCCAAAAAAAGAATCAAACCACTGCAGACGCACTGTGCTCAGGTGCTTTTGGAGGTGCCGGATGGTGGGTCACATGGATTTGTCAAACTCAATTCAGCTGCTTTGCCAGTAACAAGATATAGGAATAGGTTTTACCCTTTTATCTGGCACAAAAACTGACACCTTTATACAAGGGATCATGTTTGCAATAACCACAACACAAGTAGTCAAAATGCAAACAAAAAAGACAACTGATAATATGCACTGTCCTTGAATTTGATTGGTCCACACCCGAGACGGCTTTTCTTAGAGCCCAGTCTCCACTGGTGTTGGACCAGAAGACGCCAAAAGGCGTACAACTCATAAACAGCGCACTATCAGAGTATTGAGGGCTCGGGGTGAGCATTTACATTGAGACCTATTCCCATATCTTGTTACTGGCAAAGGAGGTCTCAATGTAAATGCTCAATTTATTTGAACGTATTGGCGGTGCATCGGTGGTGCACGGTATTTATCAAAAATAAAACATTTCCGCAATAATAAAATTTTCCGCAATTTGCAAACCCCGATCATTAAATCTTGCGGGGTGGTGGTGGTGCGTCAAAACCAGTCAACTTGTGCCACAAGGAAACATCTCCCATTGGGGGGGGGGGGGGGGGGGGGACCCCGGGGGGGGGGGACCCCCTCCTCCTCTTTCAGGTGAGATGCCGATCGCGCGTGAAGGAGGGGGGGGGGGGCAGCTCCATCAAACACGCGGGTGGGGAGCGGTGCGCGTCGCGTGCTCCATGCGTGTGCACCATTCTTCCTCGTATTTAAAACACCTCCTCGGGGCACGGGCAGCTGGCGAGATTGTTGTGGGGGGCTGCCGCCGCTGCCGCCGCTGCTGCAAGGAGGGTGCCGCGTGAAGGTTGCCTTGGGCCTCGGCGAAAGAGAGAGGAAGACGCAGGAGAGGATTGAATAGAGTTGCCACATCCTAACACCTGCCCACTCGAACGCATGCCAATTGACGGGCTGTCCCGGTTAAACCCGGGACAGGTGGTAACACTGCGACGACGAAAACGGTCAAGTGGAGGCAAAAAAAAACCTCTGTAATGGCACCGCTCTCGATTTGTATAATTCGATTCGATTCTAGATTTATGAAAAGGTACGATTCGCATGCATTTTCCATGTATTCAATAGCTATGGGAAAGGTAATCGATTCTAGTTTAGCGATTGGGAATCGGAAATCACTCGAAGCTCCGGCTTCCTGAATGAAACCTGAGAGTGGTGCTGTCAGGGTAAGTGAGCAATGCTCAGGCTGGCTCAGTGAGCAGTGCTGGGGGTGGCTCAGTGAGTGGTGTCAGGGTGGCTGGCTCAGTGAGTGGTGTCAGGGTGGCTGGCTCAGTGAGTGGTGCTGGGAGTGGCTGGCTCAGTGAGTGGTGCTGGCGGTGGCTGGCTCAGTGAGTGGTGTCAGGGTGGCTGGCTCAGTGAGCAGTGCTGGGGGTGGCTCAGTGAGTGGTGTCAGGGTGGCTGGCTCAGTGAGTGGTGCTGGCGGTGGCTGGGGGTGGCTCAGTGAGTGGTGTCAGGGTGGCTGGCTCAGTGAGTGGTGCTGGCGGTGGCTGGCTCAGTGAGTGGTGTCAGGGTGGCTGGCTCAGTGAGTGGTGCTGGGAGTGGCTGGCTCGGTGAGTGGTGCTGGGGGTGGCTCAGTGAGTGGTGTCAGGGTGGCTGGCTCAGTGAGTGGTGCTGGCGGTGGCTGGCTCAGTGAGTGGTGTCAGGGTGGCTGGCTCAGTGAGTGGTGCTGGGAGTGGCTGGCTCAGTGAGTGGTGCTGGGGGTGGCTCAGTGAGTGGTGCTGGGGGTGGCTCAGTGAGTGGTGTCAGGGTGGCTGGCTCAGTGAGTGGTGCTGGCGGTGGCTGGCTCAATGAGTGGTGTCGGGAGTCGCTGGCTCAGTGAGCGGTGCTCAGGGTGCCTCAATGAGTGGTGCTTAGTCTGGTTGAGTGGTGCACAGTGTGGCTCAGTCGTGCTCAGGGTGGTTCAGTGAGTGGAGCTCGGTCTGGCTCATTGATGTGTGGCTCAGTGAGTGGAGCTAATTCACATCTCGATATTCAGTGAAGTTCTTTAATAGGTGAATCGCAGCGTTCGCATTTGGGGTGGAGTGCGGTCTCGGTGGGCTGGGTGGCGATAGCGAGAGGAGGGGGGCGGAGTCGGGGGGGGCATAGAGCGAGAGGGGGGGCTTAGAACGAGAGAGGGGGGGGTAGTGCGAGAGGGGGGGGGGGCGTAGAGCGAGGGGGGGGGGTGTTGTTTATGTTGAATATGAAAATTTGATGAAAATAATAATAATGAATTGAAATTTGGGTAAATGTGTAATTATCCGAAACCGTGTTAATTTATGTAATTATGCGCATAAATTATGCTAATTCGAGAGATAATCGTATTAATTTATGCGAGTGAGTTGAATATGCATATGCAAGTCGTTATGATAATTAGGCCCCGCCTCGCTGACGAGGGTAGTATTATCAATCGGGATAATACAATTGATCGTATGAGGTTCTGTAGGTGTGATGTAAGTACGCCAGATTAACTCGTCTTCGTTGTCTAGGTTTGTATCATCAATCGGTATAATACTCTTACTCTTTGGTTTTATTCGGTAAAGTCACGTAGATAAAATAAAAACAAAATAAAAGAAAATAATTAAATCACGACGTTTCGGAGGCAACACAAGCTTCCGTCTTCAGGTGGAAAAGGCAATGCAGAATATCTGTGTCAGGAGCACAGTTCAGAGACAACCGGGATTATATACCGGTTAAGGGAGGGGGGAGGAGTCAGTAAGGGGGCATGGGTGGGTAGGGGGGCTGGGTTAAGCAGCCTTTTGATAGGCTGCTGTGGGTAACAACCACTTCGCACTTCACGGGAGTGGGTAAAAAAAAAACACCTTTTGTAATTCTGAGTGTGGGGTCAGGGAGATTTTGGAAGCGGGTGCAAAACGGCTGATGCTGCTTGGGGGGTCGGGGGGATTTTGAAAGCGGGTGCAAACGGCTGAAGCTGCGTGGGGGGGTTGGGGGGGATTTTGAAAGCGGGTGCAAACGGCTGTTCAATTATAAGGTAGCTAAAGTTTGAAATACAACCACTGAGAAAAGGAAATGGCTGTTCAAAAAATTGAGAGGCAGCTAACGTTTGACTTGATTTATAAGATCTTTCCAGTGACTGCTCAATTTGAAACCATCCTCTCGGTTGAAGTTGCGTCTGTGTTTGTAAATCTGGATGGCCTCGTGGACAAATCTCTGATAATAACCGCTAGGTTTGCAGAGCACCTTGGTATTGGAGAAAACAATATCATGATCACCCACAGCGTTGTAACAATGATCAGCCACGGCAGAAGAATTCGTTCTGCCGTGTTTCAAATCTGATTTTTGCTCGCGAATTCGTTCAGAGATATGTTGCTTCGTCTCCCCGATATAGCAGTCCCCGCAGGTACAACTCAATTTGTAAACACCGGGGTACTGTAAGTCAGGAATAACATCCTTTACTGATAGGATCATATTACGGATTTTGTGCACTGTGTTGAACCGGACCTGGATCTTGTGTTTGTTTAGAATTTTGGAAATATTTTTAGTAACGCCTGCTATGCATGGTAACATGATGATTTTGATCGGAGTGTCAAGTGGTTGTTTCTGTATGGTGGGAGAAACAGCTTGGTGGATGAAATTTTGATTTAAAGCTTTCGTGACTGCAGTAATTCATATTCTTAGTTTTTTCGGTAAAGTCACGTTGAAGAGAAACAACAAAATAACAAAATATATATAAAACAATAAAAAATTCTCACGACGTTTCGACCATAACTCAAACGGTCATCATCAGGTGTGTCGGTTTGCATAAATTTATTTTGAAAACGGCATATTTATTTATATATATAAAAAATAACGTTTGCGTCACGCGCAACGATTGGCAGTTTGCCCAGGACTAGTCCATCTATTTTTTGAAAAGAGGAGGGGGGAGACGAAATTTGTTTTTATGTATGCTGTCTGAAAGTCACTGTAAGCGTGAACAATCAATCAAGAACTGAAATGATGTATCAAATCTTTCCAATGATTGCTAAGATAGAATCCATCTTCTCGGTTGAAATTGTCTCTGTGCTTGTATATGTGGATAGCCTCATGAACGAATCTCTCATGGAAGCCAGATGGCTTACAAAGAACCTCCGTCTTGGAAAAGTCAATGGCATGTGAGCCTACTGAATTAGAACAATGATCTGCTACGGCCGAGGTGTTGTTTTATATATATTTTGTTATTTTGTTGTTTCTCTTCAACGTGACTTTACCGAAAAAACTAAGAATAAGCTTGGTGGATGGTACGGTCAGAGTAACCGTTCATCTTGAGGGCCAAATGTACATGTTTTAATTCACTGGTCAGGTGGTGTTTGTCAGAAATGCAATGAGCCCTATGGATTAACGTTTTGATGAGAGAATTCTTCTGAGTCGGGTGGTGGTGGGAATCAGGTTTCAAGTAGGAGTCTGTGTGGGTGGGCTTCCTGTAAACACAAATGTCCCAAAGCTGCCTCTCAATTCTTTGTACAGCCACTTACTTTTCTCAGTGGTCGTATTTCAAACTTTAGCTACCTTATAATTGAACAGCCGTTTGCACCCGCTTTCAAAATCCCCCCCGACCCCCCCACGCAGCTTCAGCCGTTTGCACCCGCTTTCAAAATCCCCCCGACCTCCCACACAGCATCAGCCGTTTTGCACCCGCTTCCAAAATCTACCTGACCCCACACTCAGCATAACAAAAGGTGTTTTTTTTTTACCCCACTCCCGTAGAGTGCGAAGTGGTTGTTACCCGCAGCAGCCTATCAAAAGGCTGCTTAACCCAGCCCTCCCACCCACCCACGCCCCCTTACTGACTCCTCCCCCCTCCCTTAACCTGTATATAATCCCGGTTGTCTCTGAACTGTGCTCCTGACACAGATATTCTGCGTTGACTTTTTCACCTGAAGACGGAAGCTTGTGTTACCTCTGAAACGTCGTGATTTAATTATTTTCTTTCATTTTATCTACGTGACTTTACTGAATAAAACCAAAGAGTATGAATCCTTGCAGTCACGAAAGCTTCAAACCTAGAATTATAATACTCGTATTGTCGCTTTAACATTTGCTGATTATGTATTAGTGTTTATGTCAGGTCTCCAAATTCAAATCTCAACGCAGAATACAGTTCTTATAAATAAGATTATGCATGAACTCAGGAAAGAAACACGCAAACACTTCTGTGTTAAGCAATTTTATTCTAAACGAAACCTTAACTCCAAAATATGCAAACTCTCAGGCTTGGAATTATCAACACAGTACATTTAACCATCAAGGATTGCGTTGTTTCACTTTGGTAACGGCACATGATTATTTCCACCGCGTAACGCGAGCTCAGTTGGTGATAGGGAGAGTCGTTAAACATGCATGCACGCTATTCTAAGCAAAAACCTTTACACTATAATATGAATTATTATACTTGAAATTGTCAACACAGTACTCCAGGCGATGTTAATTTCATTGATCCATCCCTTCAACCCTCAATAATCACGTTGTTAATTGGGTAATGGAACTATTGATTACTTCCTCTGAGTACCACGAGCATACACAGCAAATAAAAGTCCTTAAAGATTCACGCGACGATAAACACGAAAAACGATAAAACAAATTGTTCTACCCCAAGGCAAAGTATACGTCAATCGATTCATCGGCAAAATTATGCAATGAAAGGAAAACGAACCACTTAAGATGCTTCTAAAAGACCTTATCCACGTAACTCAATGGGCAGCAATGTTCTTCACGATCAGTTGATATTTAATGCACCACCTTGGAATGACAACCCTTCTTGATTTGTCCCGATATGCGTGTTGTGTGTCTTTGTAAAGCAGACGCCGGGTGATGCGTCGTGAGGATGTGAATGGGGGGGAGGGTCTTACAACTGCTTCGTTTTTTTCTCTTGCTCGGGGCGTCAGCTTAGCTGCCCGTGTTGGCAGATACAGGCTCTTTCCACTGCTGGAGGCGCTGCGTCAGCACGTTGCTTGTCCTTGTAGATGCGCGATCACGCTTGCTGCTAATCCGCGGACAGCAGCAGGCTCCTTCTGTTGCTGGAGGGGCTGCGTTGCACGCGCTCGCCGCTGGTCCGCCGACTCTTTTGCTCACGGGCGGCTGGTCAGGCTCTTTCCCCTGCTGGATGAGCCGAGGCGGCACAACGCTTGGCCGCTGGCAGCTGGGAGCTGGCACTCGATGTAGAATAAAAGTTTTTTAGCGATACTTCGTCTTTTAGCTCTGAACTCACACTCGGTGACACATCGCTACTCTGCAAGCCTCGCCATCCTCGGTTGATTGCGGGGCCCACCGGGGCCTGCCGCTCGCCGCCCTCTTCTGTAGCTCGCCGAGCTGTTCCTTGTTGAACTGAATTGTCGAGATGATGGTTGAGCTGTTATATCCGAAAAAAAATCTCCGCTCTGCGTTGTGGGGGGGTGTGGTCCGTGTCCGCGTCTGTGTGTGTTATTAGGTCATCACACATCTGCGTTGTGGGGGGGGGGGTGTGGTCCGTGTCCGCGTGTGTGTGTGTGTGTTATTAGGTCATCACACATCTGCGTTGTGTGGGGGGGGTGGTCCGTGTCCGTGTGTGTGTTATTAGGTCATCACACATCTGCGTTGTGGGGGGGGTGTGGTCCGTGTCCGCGTGTGTGTTATTAGGTCATCACACATCCGTGGGCACAGATGGCCCCTGCGATAAAGAGTAATTTCCCTCGCTCTGGCGTTAAATTCCTTTCTCGTGCTGCTGGAAGACAAAGACGGCCGGGAGGCTCTTTCTCTCTGGCTGGCCCTCGGTTTAACACTGCACAAATATTATTTGGGCTCACGTTTCCCAAGATTTGTGATTTAACACCGTAATCACGACGCACTTCCCGGGTTTCATTAATTTTCGTCTCCCCGTCTGTATGCTTGAGTTATCATTTATTTCATTTTATTTCCGATGTCCTGAGTTTAAGAGGTCAGTTTCTTGATTGTTGGAATTCATATCCCTTGGTTTTTGCAAGGTCGTGTAGCGGCATGTTGTAATGTAATTTAAGGTGAATAACGTTAGTGTTAATATTATGTATGTGAAGTAATAACCCACGAGGGAGATTATGGTCTGGTGTTGTTTTTCGTATAGTGTGTGGATTCTTTATGATGTCGACTCATTGTTGCTAAGTTCTGAACTTTAACCGTGGTATTAATAGCAAAGAAGGGGAAAATTGTTTAAGACCTCGCAGTCGTGGTGTCTCATTGTCTGAGTTCCGAGATGGAGTCTTTGAAGCCGGGAATTTCCCTCCCGCTTCGTTAGCAATCCCCCCCCTTTTCCCTCTTTGATCTGGTTTATTGCTCTTTATGGTTTATCTCCGGGCGGCCTGGTTGTGTGTGTGGGGAGGGGGGGTCTGTATCCCCCCTTTTTGCCCCGGAATGTATTATTTTTAATGGCCTTTTACGATCTCCAGCTGCTGGCTGCTGGGATGAGGTAGCGGGTGTGAGGGTGTTCTATTTATTTATTTATCGACTATTATTAAAAAAAATATCGGCAAATAGTATTATTGATATTAATTGTGGAAAAACGCCCGTATACAACAGCGGGGCGTAGAGATGGGGGGGGGGCGTAGAGATGGGGGGGGCGTAGAGCGAGGAGAGGGGGGGCGGAGAGCGAGAGGGGGGGCGTAGAGCGAGAGGGGGGGGGCGGAGAGCGAGAGGGGGGGCGTAGAGCGAGAGGGGGGGGGCGGAGAGCGAGAGGGGGGCGGGGCGTAGAGCGAGAGGGGGGGGGCGGAGAGCGAGAGGGGGGCGGGGCGTAGAGCGAGAGGGGGCGGGGCGTAGAGCGAGAGGGGGGGGGGCGGAGAGCGAGGGGGGGCGTAGAGCGAGAGGGGGGGTGTAGAGCGAGGGGAGGGGGGCGTAGAGTGGGGGGGGGGGCGTTGAGCGAGGGGGGGGCGTTGATCGAGGGGGGGCGGAGAGCAAGAGGGGGGGCGTAGAGCGAGGGGAGGGGGGCGTAGAGTGGGGGGGGGGCGTAGAGTGAGGGGGCGGAGCGAGAGCGAGAGGGGGGGGCGTAGAGCGAGAGGGGGGGGCATTGATTGAGAGGGGGGGGCGGAGAGCAAGAGGGGGGGGCGTAGAGTGAGGGGGGGGGCGGAGAGTGAGGGGGGGGATGGAGAGCGAGGGGGGAGGATACGAGGGGGGGGGGCGTTGCGAGTGAAGGGGGAGGCGGGTGCCAAGGGCATCGCCGAGCGGAGAGAGGTCAGGAGGGAGCTGAGAGGAGGAGAGGAGGAGAGGCAGCAGCAGCTGGGATCGCTCTTCCCCGGCGTGAGTGCATCAAGTCGGGAGAGCGAGGTGGGAGTCTGGAGCGGGGGTGGACCGTGCTGCGTGATGCTCCCCGCCCGGGCAGCGGTGGAGCGATCTCGTCCCTTGAGATGTGGGGACGCGAGGGGGAGATGCGGGCAACAAGCGGGGCGTGCGGGTGGTGGCGAGGGTTGTTGATGGCTCTGCACAGGTATACTGTCACCGCCGGGGGAGGAGCGGTGATCTCGATCGGCGCACCTGGGTCCGGCCCGTGACCTCCTTGCCGTCGGCGAGCCTTTGACAACTTCGCGTGGCCTCGAGGTGCACCTAGCCTGGCACAATCGCCGTGGTGACGTCACCGCCCGTTTAGTGTCGGAACGGCGGCGGCTGTTCTTGTTCTTGTTTGTAACCCAAATGGGAACAGAGTTGGATGTTTTGGGGGAGGAGGAGAAAGAGGTGGCGTGATGTGTTGGGTGTGTGGCGGTTCGTGCAATGCGCTGTGAATCCGGCTCTCCGAGTTCGATTCGCGCTCACGGCCAACACCGGTAACGATTAGCTGAATCGGTCCTGGGCCTTCTCTAGGTCGACTCAGCCTCAATCGAGTATCTGGTGCGGTGTGTAACATTGCCGCTAGGGAGACAAAGGCGGCCGGACGTGGTGCTGTCCACCCACCCCCTCGTGTACCGTTCCGGCCTTCATAGGTGCTCGCTAACAGCACTTGCTGCTATAGCCCGGTGTCTCTGTGTCTGTCTCATGCTGTGATTCTGCATAGCCCTGTGTCTCTATCTCTGTCTCCCGCTGTGATTTTGCATATCCCTGCGTGTCTCTGTCTCTGCCTGTCTCTGTGTCTCATGCTGTGATTCTGCAGAGCCCTGCGTGTCTCTGTCTCATGCTGTGATTCTGCAGAGCCCTGCGTGTCTCTTGTCTGTGTCTCATGCTGTGATTCTGCAGAGCCCTGCGTGTCTCTTGTCTCTGTCTCATGCTGTGATTCTGCATAGCCCCGCGTGTCTCTGTCTCTGTGTCTCATGCTGTGATTCTGCATAGCCCTGCGTGTCCGTGTCCCCCCTCCCCGTAGACCTCGCCATGCACGTGATGGAGCGAGTGGTGCTGGCGCTCCTGCGGCTGCTGTCGCAGACGCTGCTGCTGGTGATGGCTGCGTGGCGCTGGCTGGGGCTGTCGGCGCCGCGCGTGCCGCTGCCGCCCCTCGACGCGTCGCCGTCGTCGCCGCTGCTGCTGCCCGCCACGGAGCTGGCGGGACGCATCCGGCGACGCGAGGTAGACCGGGCGCTGTGATCCGGTGCCACCACGCTACCTACGCCTGCGTCGTGTTGGGGACGGCGGGGTGGTGACGCGCCTCGTGACAAGAACCGCCTGGGTTTAGATTCCTGATTCGGTTGCCTTTCTATGTGGAGGAGAGATTATGTGTTCTCCCCCTGTCCTGTCAGGGTTTCCACGAAGTTCTCCAGTCACCTACCATAGCTAACAACAACGAAAACACTGAAACTGGTATCGGCCGAAACATCCCAATAAAAAATAAGAAAATCACCCATTTGAAATGACGCGGGGCAGGACCCTCCGGAACATGAGCCTTGAGACACGTTGAGGCTCCGCCGGGTGGTCAACGAGTGGAGCGGCACTCCCTCCCCTGCATGCACGAGCGCTGCCGGTGTCGTGTGCGGTGCAGGTGCGGAGCGTGGCCGTGCTGAACGCGTGCATCGACCGCATCCGCGCCATCAACCCCGTCGTCAACGCCGTGGTGGCCGACAGGTGAGGAGGTCCGGGGACGGGCCTGGTGACAGAGCGCGGGCCCCATGGGCCCCGCGCTCCCTTAGGCGGCGTCGCTGTCCAGTGTGGGATCACGTGACCCGTGGTCTGTGAATTAGTGGTGCAGGGAGCAGTGTGTGGTCACGTGATTGGTGACCTGTGAATCGGAGGTGCAGGGGGCAGTGTGGGATCACGTGACCCGTGGTCTATGAAATGGGGGGTGCAGGGGGCAGTGTGGGATTACATGATTGGTCGCCTGTGAATCGGAGGTGCAGGGGGTGCAGTGTGGGATCACGTGACCCGTGGTCTGGCTCTTGGTGACATTGCTATCACATTGCAGACTGTTCTTTTTCCACTGATTGCTGTTGCGGAGCGATCGCACCGCCTGGTTGTTCCGCGATAAAGCAGTGGGAAGTAAGTAATCGGTTATGTAATGTTGGCCACTGTATAAATCAGAGACGTTCAGAGCGTTGCCGTGGTCATTGCTTCACACTCGTTTCTGTGGCAGAGCAAACGAGCGAGTCCGATTTAATCTGCCCGGGGGTGTTTGGCAGGCGCACCTCTCCGGCTTATAGATTGTGACGTACTTCGTGCACAGCGCTCTCTCTGGCTCCCCTCGCCCTCTCGAAAAAGCTGTCATTGCTACCAAGTGCATCGGGATGCATCGCGTCACAAAAATACACTTGAATTGGTATTTGTGCTGTGGCCTAGGTGTGCCATAGTCCTATGCTTTGTGGTGTTTTTCACTGTTGATGGATAGACCAGGTAAAAATGTGGCTTCATCTGTAAAGAATGTACGCTAACATTTAGTCGGTTATCCCATATGACTCATCGGGGCAGGGAAGCGACCCTATTATCCACCACTGGGCAGCCTTTCTTGGACCCACATCAGATAGCTGAGATGCATCAACGAGACTCTCGCGGCTCGCTACGCTCCCTCCACTGGCTTCCCACCATGGCCAGCAGGGTCAGCTACACGATCTCCTGCTGCCTGTGGCATCGCCTCTACGTTAGGCTGTCCCCTCGTACCTCCGCTCTACTGTCACCCTGCTGCACTACAGCTCATGATGGAGCTCTCCGTAGCAGCAGAGCAACTTTCAGCCTCCTCCTCTCTACACTGAGGAGCACGGTCATGGTCACTGCCAGGCATCGTTTCTCCGTGGTAGCCCCAGACGTCTGTAACGTGGCCATCATCATCATCGTCATCCCACTGCTGCTGCACACTCGCAGCAGTAGTATTCAATTTACATCGACTCTTCCTCAAAAGCCCCACACCTCTTTCTCCTGGCTTTCGATTGACACTGAACTTGGCTGTGCCTTAGAGTCACGGTCATTCATCTCCGAGAAATATTGTGCACGTTATAAATGGAATTGTTTTATGATTAAATGTCTGTGGACTTTTACTCTCGTAAAAGCCTCACAAAAACACAACGCTTCCCCCGTGTGTCAGCTGGATTTTTCTTAATTTTACTGAAATATTCCCAGCACTGAATTCAGGAACTGGAAGGGGAGTGTGGACGTTCGTAAACTTTATATTTGCACAGTAAAACATTTCAGCCGTAGTTTTTTTTTTTACCTCGATCAAAGTTCACAGGCTACACGCAGCTGCCCTTCAATATCACAGATCCTTAGATGCTTGTGGTCAGATTGAACCCTTCACTGGACTCTTAACACAAACGATTCAAGTGTTGTGACTAACAGATGCCAGACTCGGAGCCGACGAAGGTTCTTATAGGGCAGATACCAGTCCACAGATCGAGGAGACTCATTTAAGATCAGTTGTATTGTTTTTTGTGCAGGTGCCAATTGCTGCTCTATTGCATTGATCACACTCCACTCTCAGAGCACCTGGTTTGTTCATCGTGAGTTAGCAGAGCCGCGTGTCTGCCTTGCAGGGCTCTGCGGGTAGGTTCTCGTGGTTGCGCTGTCACGACCCAGCTTTTAGGTGTTTCCCTGGCCCTGTACCGCGTCTCGCGCTAAAGACCAAGTTGCCGAAGAAGCTCCCGGCGCTTGGGGGCGGAACGCCAAACAACCCGCCGGCGGCACGGCCAGACAATGCGTGGGGTGCGCGGAGAGGCTCGCCGAGGGCGTTTGTGTGAATTTAACAGCCACTCGTACATCACCTTAAGAAGGCAAAGGAGCAGAACACTGGTCCAGTCTCAGCGTTTTTGCAGCCGCAATGTCAGCGGCAGCCACCTTTGAGCCCCCGCTCACAGCTGATAAGCTTGGCTCGTTGTGTTCCTTTGGACTCTCACCATTGTGCGGCAATACGAACTGAAGAACCCCCATATCCACCGTTCGTGCATTTAATTTGTATCTTGTTGCTTTGTGAAATTGACCCTCGCTATTTATGACGATCGATAGCAATTTATTATTGTGCTACTTTGGGATTTTTGTTTCAGGAGACACCAAAATATCCTGAGACCGATGCAAAGTGCAGTATCGTGCAACTCTGTATGTGTGTCCCAGGTAGCGTTACAGCTCCACGGGGTCACGAGCACCACGCTAAGAATCCCCGGCTTTAGTGGACTGACAGGGGCACTGAATGCCAGGGGGCAGCACAGTGGTGACACTCGCGCCTGGCAGCAGGCAGTGCCTCGGTTTAATTCCTGACCTGGGCGTCTTTTTTCGTATGTTTCCCCACTGGGTTTGCTCCAGGTTATCTGGTTTCCTCCCATAGCTAATTAAAACCTACAGTGTAACCGGTGTTGGCTAAACATCCCAATGCTCACAATCACCCACAAATGCTGAATTGGGATCACACAGCAGCTGCATCAGCAACATCGCCCCTCAGGACCTTCCTGAGGCTATCCCTGGTAAACAAGCAGAATAATGAATAGTAATAAATCAAAACCGGAGTAGTCAAAGTGTCTCCCTTGTGAAACGAACATCGGCAGCCCCACCCTCAGTGAGGGTCCGGCTGACTCACCCCCCTCACCCCCTCCCTCACCCCCCCCCACCCTCGTCACCCTCACGTGCCCCCTTCAGGTTTGTGGAGGCGCTAGCGGAGGCGGCGCGCGTGGACGAAAGACTCGCATCCACCACGGGGGACGAGAAGAAGCTGGAGGAGGAGACCCCCTTGCTGGGGGTCCCCTTCACCGCCAAGGAGGCCTTCGCCATCCAAGGTAGGTGGCGCCATGGTGATGCTCGCGCCTCAGAGCCTCTGCGTGGAGTCTGTACATTCCGTCTCTCCCTCTGCATGCGTGGCTTTCCTGCGGGTTCTCCCGCTTGTACGTACGTATGTACGTTGAACTTCTTTTGCGCCGTACGCAGCCACCCGTGCTAATTGGACGAGCGATTCCTCCCGAGGCTAAACAAACACAGACTGCAACTGCTATGGGTCAAACATCCCGACGATAAACAACGACAACGCTTGCTACTCAATTGGGATCACGCACGGCAATGTCGCCCCCTGCCCTACGTCGCCCCATTACTGCACGTGCCCAGCGGGTGAGCGGGCGGCTGGGCGGGTGAGCGGGCGGCTGGGCGGGCGAGCGAGCGGGCGGGTGGATTAGCAAGTGGGCAGGCGAGTGGGCTAGCGAGCAGTACCGTCGTGGCGCTGTGGTGGTAGCGCGTGTCAACGTTGTGCCCAGGCCTGCCCAATTCATCGGGGCTACTCAGCAGGAACGGCGTGCGCAGCCAGCAGGACGCCGCGGCCGTGGCGGCGCTGCGCCGTGCCGGCGCCATCCCGCTGGGCGTCACCAACTGCAGCGAGCTGTGCATGTGGTACGAGTCGAGCAACCTGGTGTACGGGCTCACGCGCAACCCCTACGATACGCGCCGCATTGTGGGCGGCAGTTCCGGTGAGGGCCCCTGCACCCCCCCCCCCCAACCCTCTCGCTTGTTCCGTGTGTGTTATGCCCGAAGATATAGAGAGGACCTTCATATATAATTCCTTCATATAGAGAGGACTGCAGAGCTTGGGAAATTGTTGGCACAGGCTCCTTGCCGCCGCCGTGTGTCTGTGTGTGTGGTTCCTCCTTGCGCCTCCGATTCGCTCGTGCTCTTCGAGAGCGAGCGAATTCTGTGTACGCTGCAAGTTTAACTTCTTTCGCACCATACGAAGCCAACCGTGCTCATCTGAGATGTGGGGGAAAGACAACCAACTAAACACAAAAAGCAGTGGTAGTCCTATGTGGAGACGGGCCATGAGAATGTGGATTGTCCACCATTGGCTCAGGGCCACCGGCTGTGGTGAACGCGGCATCCCTGCCATCTCTGGGACAGCAAGGACGGTCATGGCGTCGTGCTGGCTGCATTAGGCCACGGCAAGGCCCTGTCCATGAGGGGCGGCCACTGCTGTGACGGCTCAACTCACCGCACTTGCAATCCATGGTGGAACGGGGCCAGTTTCTCAAATTCTCGCACCTCTGTCCAACGATCGCTATTATTAACGGCCTCACCATTTACACCACTGCAGGTGGCATGCGGTAGAGTAGAATGTGGCTACCCAAATCTTCCGAGGTGTCTGGGCAGCGAGGACGAGAAGGCCAGATACCCCGAGTGGGAGGAACTATTGAGCCCGCCCCTGGCGGAGGCCATTTGCGCGAGCGAACAATTGCAGGGCTAGCAGCTTTGCCCACGCTCGAGTGCTGAGCTGGCGCGATACGCGGCGGTGTGTGGTGCATGCCGAGTGCCGAGCACGGCGTGCCAAGTGCTGGTTTCTGCATGCCGCGTGCCTGGTGCTGCATGGTGCATGTTGGGTGCAGGAGGCGAGGGCGCCGTGCTGGCGGCCGCGGGCTGCGCCATCGGCATCGGTTCGGACATCGGGGGCAGCATCCGCATGCCGGCCTTCTTCAACGGGATCTTCGGACACAAGCCCACGGCGGGTGAGCACGGCGTGGGTGCGGAGCCGCCCCTCTCTGCCGCTCGACGCGCCGGTGTGCAGCGGCTTTCGCTTGAGAATGGGGGTGGCCACCCTGTAACAGACAAAGAACCAGAGTACCCCAAAGTTCTGCAAAGAGCTAATAGTATATTTAAATCAAGATTGAGTATATTTAATAATATATCAAACAACTTATACAACTTAAATTCATTATTCTTTGCTACTATGACATGATACGTTACGCCCCTTCGATAGAGCCACATGTGCTCCATGCGGCTTGGTAGACACCGGTTGGCCAACACTCCTTTCGACAATGTGGAACAATCTTGACTTAAAGCTTTCGTGACTGCAGGAATTCATATTCTTTGGGTCTTTCAGTAAAGTCACGTCGATAGGTTGAAAGCAAATATAAAAAAAATATTTGAACCTATCTACGTGACTTTACCGAAAGACCCAAAGAAAAATGTGGAACTACGCAAAATATAACAAGAACAATAATGTAAGGCCCTTTGTCAATCCACCGCTGGATGAAGGCCTCCTCACGGCCGTGTCAGTCCTGGAGATTGTTTGATCATACTTCGCCGCGCCGATCGGTGCCAGTTTGCTGATGGCGACAAAGGTCAGGACAGGTTAAGATGTCGCTCACCTCTGACGTCGGACGTGGGTGGGAATCGAACTCGGGTTGCGGGCTTCATTGCGCAGTGCACGCATCGCTCAATCCCTCCCGGCTTGTGATGTCGCTACCCCTGGGTACCGTGTGCCCGTCTACAGCAGGCTCGCGCGGTAACGTTGCGTGTTGAATAACAATACCGGTCTGTGCCCATTCTAATCCGCTTCTCTCGAAGGTGCGGTTTTACAGCTTTACAAGGGTGTCGGCGTGAGTTGGTCGGAACTATGAGTCTTAAAGGATGTCTCGTGAATGCGCGGTAATGGAGCGAGCGTCGCCTGATGACCCGGGGCAGGTTTAGGGATCATCGTCACCGGCAGCCCTCCCCGGCGGTCTCCGCTGCTCTCCCTGTTGTGACCCAAACTTAACTCCGTCACTCCGATCCACAAGTTGCCCTCGCTGCTCAAACCGAGCGTGTTGCTGGAAACAGTTTCTGGCTGCGCTTCCCCGAGATTCGCCCTCGGGTGAGGGTTGGCGGTTCACACGCGAGTGTTGCAAAACTCCCCCATGGGCGTCAAGGAGGAGCCATGCCCTGACTCGCCAGGAGAGGGCGGTACAGCAATAATGTGGACCTCACCTGTCCCGTCCGTGTGGTACAGAGCAGGGACTGTCAAACTCAATGGGACAGCAGGCTGGTTTGGATTCAAATGCAACCTCGCGCGGGCCACACTGTTGGACCTATGAAAATGATAGGCATAATAATACACTTAATTTACTGATTCAAAATCCAAAAACGCAGGAAAAGAGAGTTGATTTTTTTTTTGCATCAGGGTGTGCCAAATGCCCCCGTTTCAGTGTCCGGTTTGAATTCAGGTTTTTATTTATAGGTAGAAGCTTTTAAAAATATAAGTAATAAATAACATAAATAAGTTGTAAAAATTAAAACACGTGGCAGGCCGCAGGAAGGGGCTTTGGGGGGTCGGGTCCTGGCCACGGGCTGCATATTTTACAGCCCTGGTATCGAGTGTTTATCCCTCGTACACATATATAGAAGACTGCAAAGCCTGGCCAATTGTTGGTAGCGCCAACTCACCGCATGGCTGCTGCTGCCTTCCCGGCTCGTCTGTGGTTCCTCCTCGCGTCTCTGAGTCGTCCTCTCCCTACGAGAGAGACTGGATACTGTGCGGCGCTATGTTACAAAAACATAATTATAATTAACAACAGCCGGCACGTCCTTTGGGCGTGACACTCCCTCCAGCCAGCCAGCAAATATTTTGTCTTGTGTAGTCTGAAGGGGCTCGCCTCGGCGCATTGCACAGGAGGCCTCCCCGTGCCGCCCGTCTCCTCGGTGGCTCTCGGCCGACGCTGGCAGAGGAGCAGTGTTTGTTGTGTGTTGGCATCGGTGGGCGGTGCGGAGCGGCGGTCCCACTGCTAACCCCACGGTCGTGCGTGAGTACAGGAGTGGTGCCCAACGGTGGGCAGTTCCCCAACGCGTCAGGCGCGCAGGGCGAGCTCCTCGTCACGGGCCCCATGTGCCGCTACGCCCAGGACCTGCTGCCCGTGCTGCGCATCATGGCCGGGCCCAAGGCCTCTCTGTGAGTGCTGCCCCCCCCCCCCCCTTTCCACGTGGAGCCTAAGCTCACACGCTGCTTGAGGTCATCCGGCCTTTCATCCCACTTGTTGAAAGTAAACGATGGTTGATTCGTTAAACCTTTTTTTCGTTAGGCCACGTAAGTGGCCTGGCCACGTTTGGGTCATTAAGACCCTACGCTGCCCAACATTGGCTGAGAAAACCTACGTTTTAAACTCAATAGTCATTGGCTTATGTAAACAACTTTCCCTTGCTACAGGAGTGTGGAATTTACACCACTGATTCTGGGCCGTAAACTTAAATTATGATGGTGACCCCCATCGCTCACGAGTGCAGGGACATGCCGAGCATTTACTCCCTCAATGGCACAGTGCAGCGGATTTGGTGCATTGCCGACAGAGTCATTTATGCACGCATCTGAGCAGCGTATTTCACGCGATAGCCATCGGCGTCACTGCTGCTCGGTGAATTACACCGGGCCCCGGGCTGCTGGGCCACACGGAGTTACGAGATGGCCGCAAGGCCAGGGTGTGGGGGGGGTTTGTGGGCCCATCTGTGAGCACTGCTAATGAACGTCATCCTCTTGTACCAGCGGATTCGCTCTCAGCACTCCCACGTGTAAAACGTCAAATAACGGGCATTGGTCCCATGTACCAAGAGAGAGTCGTAAGGCTCCGTGAGGCCTTCCTAGGTGAGTCATGGACAGTGCCACGTGCTCTGTCGATCGTGCGGTCATTGTGAAGCGTCGCTACCCGCACTGCATCGGTGGCAGCTCCAGGAGGCACCGAAACGTTGTTATTTTATTCACATTTACCAGAGAGAACACATTGTATGGTTACTTTTATTCTTGGAAATGTCAGGAATGCCTGTGTACTGCCTGTGTACCGTCTCTGTGCCACGCTGTGCCGCGCAGCTTGAAGCTGGAGGAGGAGGTGGATTTGCGGCGGCTACGGTTTTTCTCGATGGAGCACGACGGAGGCTCCCCGTACGTGGGACGCGTCCATGCCGAGCTCATTGCCGCACAGAGACGGGTGAGCGATTGAGTGGGTGAGCGAGCGAGCGAGAGAGGGAGTGAGTGGGTGAGGGAGTAAGTGGGTGAGCGAGTGAGCGATTTAGTGTGGGTGAGGGAGTGAGTGGGTGAGCGAGTGAGGGAGTAAGTAGGTGAGCGAGTGAGGGAGTGGGTGAGGGAGTAAGTGGGTGAGAGAGGGAGTGAGTGAGGGAGTGAGGAAGAGGTCGAAGTGGGAGTGCTACCATGTGTGAGGCCCCGCCGGTCGCATTTGCAGCGCTGAGCCAGCCGTGAGAATTCCACATCGCTTTTAAGCAGGGCAAATATCTTCTATAGGACGCTCACTGTTGACTTCCTACAAAATAGTCCAGATTTTATGACTATAGAGAATTTATTGGTCGAGTCATTTCCCGACCAGGGTTTTAAATCGTAACCAGCTGAGTTGACGCTCTTCCACGGTGCCACCCAGTCGTGCGTCTTTAAATGTGACGGTCGCACTGTGGGTCCTCTGCTGCAAGTCGCTGCATGTCGCTGAGCGTGTGTGACCCACCGTAGTTGGGTCGACTGAGCCTTAAATGAGTAAATGGTGCAGTGTGTAAGCATCAGCACTGGGGAGACAAAGGCGGCCGGTCGTGGCCAGCCAACCCTCCTGTGCCGTGCCGGCTTTCGTAGGTGCTCACTCAACAGCACTTGTCCTGACACTTTGTTAAGGCTACACGGGGGATCTTTGTCTTTGCGTCCCGCGCGCAGGTGGTGGCTCACCTGCAGGAGCGGCTCGGCGTGCAAGTGCAGAGCCTGGCCCTGGACAAGTTCAAGTTCTCCTTTCAGATCTGGTCGGCCACGATGTCTCTGCCTGGCAAAGATGGGAAGGTGCGGGCGGTGCCAGAGGAGCCACTGGGAGACAGAGGATTTTTCCAGAGAGCGTTGTTCGTGATGTGAAGCTGGTCACCTGCGTGCGTGTGAGCGGCAGCGTAACAGTTTCAAAACCTGGCGACCCGAGTTCAATTCCCACTTACGGCCAACACAAGTGATGATTTTCTGAACCGGTCCTGGGCCCCTTCCCTAGGCTGACTTCGCCTAAATGAGCACCTGGTGCGGTGTGTAAACATTGCCACTGGGAAGACAAAGGCGACCGGGCTTGGTGCTGGCCTTCATAGGTGCTCGCTAACAGCACTTGCCCCAAAATTCTGTAGACGCTATACGAGGGGTCTTTGTTTGCCTGCGTGTGTGTGGGTAGTGTAGTGTGGGCAGCGATAGCGCGCTGCATTACAAATGCGGCGACCCGAGTTCGGTTCCAGCTCACGACTATCCGAACCAGTCCTGAGTGCCTCCCCTATATCGACTCAAACTTAAATGAATGCCTGGTATGCAGTGTGTAATAAACATCAGCACAAGGAAGAGAAAGGCAGCCGGGCGTGGTTTTGGCCACCCACCCCTTTGTATGCCGTGCCGACCGTCATAGGCGGTCACTAACAGCACTTGCCCTCGTGGCCTATTAGAGGTTATACGAGGGATCTTTATCTTTGTTGCCGGGTGTCGAGCGAGAGGCGCATGTGGCTGTGTTGCAGCCGGCTCAGTCGTTTGCGGAGCTGATGGGAGACCGCGGCCCCGCGGTATCGCCCCGCTGGGAGCTCCTCAAGTGGCCCCTCGGCCTCTCAAGGCACACGCTGCCCGCCATCGGTCGGTCGCCGCCGCCACCACCGCTACACCGCGCTGCCGCTTGTGGAAACGCACCACCTCTCACTACGTTATTTTACATTCTTGGCTTCACGGTTACATGGCCGCCTCTGGGCTGGCACGGTGAGGGTCTTGTCGATTCGGCCTCTGCCGCGGCATTGGGGCTGTCAATTCCTGGGTTTGGCACCAATGTCGCCGGCGTGTGTTTCGTGTCGAACGCCCTCGCCGTTTCTCATGGGCGGACACCACTGGGGCGCCCCGGTGGCGAGATGTTAACTCCCTCACCTGGTATGGAGAAGGTCGTGAGTTCAATCGCGACCCTGACGCATGTATATTTGGAGTTTGCATGTCTCTCTTCCCATGGTCACGTGTATTTTTCTCCAGATCCTCCGGTTCTTCCCTCCACATTTAGACTCAGCATCACGCATTCATAGTATTTGGCTGATATGAATGTCCACATTATAAGCCACTTTGTTGAGCTATCATTTGTGGCCAGATCACTCTGAAAAATAGCTATATAGCAGCTCAGTGGGTCTTACCTGGTAGTTTGTTTTTAGATTTTTAGTCGTGTTGTTGGGAACGATGGGCCCTGTTGACTCGACCTCTGCGGTTACCCTGGACCGCTCGGCTTGCTGACGTGAGTGTGTCGCGTGGTGTCGGTTTGAGGGCGCCCAGTGGGGCAGGAAAACACGAGACAGCACGCTCGCATGAGGAATGCTGCTAGGCAGAAACATAAACCTGCACAACTTTTCCAATCAAACTCCCGATGCCACCCGGACCGTGAGCGAGATGGCATTTCGCGTGCTCGTAGCATGCCTTTCTTTCTCTCATGGTGTATGAGGTCAATTGTTCACCCAATTGACCTCATACGCATGTTGTCACAATCGGTTATTCGGTTTAAACATTTCAGAATGGCACCGACTTTACTTCTCATTTCCAGTCCGACACCCAAGCTTCCGAGCGCTTTTTATCATCCCTGTCCATTATTGCATCGGTTCTCAACCTTTCCGTTGGACCGAGGCCGCATTCAGGTCTCACCGACTGCCATCGTAGAAAACTATGCTGTACAGCTACAGCGCGGCTTGCGACTCTGCTGCTAGCTGAAGCCAGACGAGGCTTGGGTCAGGGGGGAGGAGGCAGCGGAGTGGGCGCTGACTTGTGGCCCTGGCGCAGAAGCAGGTTCTCTTCTTCCGTCGACCACGGGGCACGGTTTTGCTCTATGCATCGTGAAATTAATTTTCCATTGCGGTAAAACCTTCCTAAGCCGGACTCCATCAAGATAAATACGTGCCGCCCCTGTGCTGCCCCCGCAGGCCTGGGCCTCATGGAGAGCCTGGCTAACCTGAACCCCAAGGCGGCGGCAGGGTTCGTGCGCCTGGGCGGGGAGCTGCGTGCGGAGCTGAGCGCGCTGCTGGGCGACGACGGCGTGCTGCTCTACCCGTCTCACCCGTGCCCCGCGCCCTTCCACAGCGAGCCCATGCTCACGCCCTTCAACTTCGCGTACACGGGTGAGCGCCCGCGAGTTTGCCCGCGACGACCGGTGTCGTAGTTCACGCCACGGCGAGGGTAGCCATGTGGCAAGTCGACCCGCCCGCTGCCCAGCCAGCGATGCCACAAACCATTGAGATCAGGACCAATGAAATCGGCCTAAGGTGGATTGTTATGTCGCAGGAGCATGATAGATGGCTCGAGCTTGGGAAGACGTTCATCCAGCAGTGGATTAAGCAGGGATGACGATGATTAATTCAAAAATCGAAAATGTTTTGTCTCGTTCATACCGTGCCATTTCTGTTGTTCCTCGTCTTTTGGTTACATTGAACGCGTTCGCCTAAATATTACTTGAGCGTAACATTTGTGTGCAATTTTTGTAACCCGTAAACAACTGATCCTCATGCACACGGTTCAGTACTTTGTCAGAGCTGATGCTTGTGCTGAGCGTTGCTCACCGGTACATCGTTGGCTGCGCGCAGATGCCGGGTCAGCCCTCATTTGCCGAGCAAGGCAAACCACTTTGGTTTAACGGCCCGATTGGCTAACGGCCACCGCGATTGGCTTGCGAATTTTGAACGAGAAAAGGCAGGAAGTATGTGAATCCGTTAGATCTAAAGGGGGAAAATTCTGGAGTAGGGGCAGGGAGAGTTACCTGCAGATGCTGCGCGCGTGCGCTGCGACGTCGCGAGCACGACTGTCGACGAGTCATTACAGGAGCGTGCGTGGTTCATTTGGCCAATCGCAAGTAATTTCGCTCCGAGCGTGCTTGCGTATTGGATGGGAGCGGGTGTGCCCAGAGAAAACCTCACGCGTGTGAGGGAGTAACGCTCAAACGCCGCACAAATGGGTCCGCAAACCCACTTTGTGGACTGCCTCCTCAAGGCAAGTGTAGATTGAGTGGTACGCAGATTAAATTATTATTATTGGCGGAGTTCGTCGCATTGAAGATGGCGCAAGTGAAGATCCGTCCCGTGCCTGGCGCGCCAGAGCGAGGGTCTCCTGATAGGACCAAGGACACCTCTGAGAGGTGACTTGGCTGAGCGGTGGCGCTTATTGCAGAACTTCGCTGTTCCAATCCGGCAGGCTGCCCCGGTTATTCCTGCGGATGGGCGCGTTAACCGTAAATACCACACGCCATCCGCTTTGCAGTGAACGTGAGAGGTCCTGTGACTTCATTTGAAAGAGGTCATCATCTGCCGGTTTCCCGGTTCAAATTTTCCTTATTATAAAATTAACTTGAAATTTACTCATTTGGGATTCCACATAGCGATCATCGCACCCCACTACTGGGATTAATGCCCGATTGCGGACCAGGTGCTGAGTCACCTTGCGTCACACAGAGACAGCTGCCACTGGGGGTGCCCTTTCAAATGCGTTGAGATGAGATGCGATGTTAAGCGCTCTTGAGATGCCCCAGCAAAAAAGTAGCACGACTCCATCGTATGTATGTATGTACATAGCCAACCGTGATTATTGGAGGTGCGGGCGAAGGACAAACACGAACCACGATAGTCATTTTGCAGATATCGCCGGGCACGGCAGGGAGGCAATCGCTGCTCACCTCGCTTCCTCTCGGAAAGTATGAAATTGTTTAACCTTTTGATATTGATTCCCAAATTCCTGACACGTGGTCTGCCTGCGGCCCACCTGCCCCGCAGGCATATTCAACGTGCTGGGGCTGCCCGTGACGCAGTGTCCTCTGGGCCTGGGTAAAGATCACGTCCCGCTGGGCATCCAGGTGGTGGGCAATCATCGGCAGGACCGGCTGACGCTCGCCGTGGCACGTGAGCTGGAGAGGGGCTTTGGGGGTTGGGTCAAACCCGACCGCGACCCCGGGGCCAACTGAAGGCGGTGTGCGGAAGAGAGGGACACCGGCGGGGAGAGGATGCCCCGTCCGCCTCATCGCTGCGTGGGCTAGATGCACCCCACGAGATGGGTTACGCTAAACGGTGCAACTCTTACAGTAATTCAGTGCAACTGTTGCCTCCAGCGGTGTGTTGAAGGTTCATGTGCGCCAATCAACTTGCGCTCATTGGCATGGCCGACCAAACGTCGGACCGCCAAGACCCCCGATTTGGCTCGATGCCAAGAGTGAGTCGCTTGGCACGACATGGGCACCGTAAAGGGGACCAGTGATGTCGTTCACCCAGGAGAGCCTCAACCGGGTGAGTCTCAGACTCCATTCAGGAGGGTGCTGCCAATTTATCAAAGTCGGGGGGGGAATGCTGCTGCTGTGTGTGATTCTCATTGGGTAATTTGTTTCAACATTGGGATGTGTTTTGGCCAGAACAGCTACATTGTATATGTGTGTGTTTAGCTATGGTAGGACACTGCAGAACCTGTAGGAAACCCATGCATAACGGGGAGAACACACAAACACAGAAAGGTAGGAATCAATGCCAAGATTGTGACAAGTCTAGCAATAGGGCACTTGTACGTCATGTGTCCGTTAATGTGGCCCTAGCGAGTTGTGTTGTGATGCTGCCACACACACATGAATGACATTCCTAGGTGAGGTCGGTCCCAGTCCCGCACTACCACTGGATTCGTGCGTTGTCCACCCCGTTGCGTCCGCATCTTGCTCCCACTGTTCTTTGGGGAGCTGGCGTGCGGTTGGGACGCCGCTGTCTGATGTCATCGCTGTCTGATGTCATCGCTGTCTGATGTCGTCGCTGTCTGATGTCGTCGCTGCTCTGAACCTTCACGCCGAGCCATCAGATTTCCTAATGGGGCTCGGTGGTTCATGGGGGTGTGACGGACGATGCGTCGGTTCCTCGATTGCGGTCGATTGCTAACGCTCCTGATGCGTGCGTGGGGTTGCACGTGCGCAGAATTCGATCGTGCGCATGTCTCACGTGTCATGGGGTTTGTTCGACCCCTGCCGCCGCTACTGTTTTTTATTTACTTTTTTATTTTATATAACTTCATGAAACCAGTTTTCTTTAAAAAAGTTTGATTTCATTATATCCTCTGCTGTTTAATGGATCGTGCACTCATTGCAAACGCCATGAGCAAAGCGATCAACGTGGGAGACAATTAGCGGCACAATTTGGGAAACTCCCAATCACCTCTGGCCATTATGACGATAGAGCATGGCCCCATAGCATGCATTTCTCCTCTGCTCCCCCCTTGCGGCATGGATTGGAGGTTCCCCGCTGCCTCTGTTTGGGCTCCGCGAGAGCGCCGTGTGTGGGAACGTGGAAACCACGTTGGCATTAGCTGGGTAAATTTGACTGCACTGGAAACAGCAAGGCAAGAAGCCTTCCTTCACAGAGACGTAGATATATCGAGATATAGATATCAATGCTGAAGCAATACGTGAGCCTGTATAATTATGGAAATGGAGATTAACCCCAAAATGCTGCTACCTAAAGGAGATGCGTTTGATATGTAACGCAGGAGTTTGCGGTGAGGTATCGTAATTGGCGTGATGCTGGCGAGCGCCCTTTGCGTGTGTCGTGATGGCTTGTGACATGTGATGTGCTTTCTAACACGATACCCGCAGTAGTAAATGATTCAACTTCAAAAAAAATTGCCGTGCCTCCTTGTGTATGAATGTTGAAATTCATCCACACGGTACGTTAGCCAACCGCGCTAATCTTCCTGCTTCGAGCACTGGCGGCCGTCAGCCCTGTTGCGATGAATGTCAGGGGTGGCTTCTTTCTGCAATGCTCACTCCCTTGTGCGCTACGATCACTGCACTTACAGAGCTCTACACACTTGTGGATGATCCGTGAGTCTCTGTATGATTAGGCATTGGCTTTATGGTTCAGGTTTAGAGGTAGGGTTTTGGATTATTGACTAGGGTTAAGGATTAGGGTTAATCAGTTATATCTGTAATGGCCACTGCTCACCAACACGCGATAACGGGTAAACACCGCTCCCTCCTTCATCCACAGCTCTCTCATCCCTCCTCTGATCTGTCCCCTCTTATCCCCACGGTCCTCTCTTCCATTCCCTCCCCTCATCCCTGTCACCTCATCTCCAGCTACCAGTCACAAATTGTCACACCGTTGGGTTGCCCCCCCTGTAAAGTCGAGGAAGGGATTGACGTCGGCGTTTAGGAGGTAGGGAATGGCGATGCTGTGGGGACAATGATGGAGGAGCGTCACATCACCCCCCCCCCCCCCCCCAGGGCAAGGAAGCCTGGCCTCGGGCTTCGTGGAGACACAGCACAGCCTCAACATAATAACATCACGTCCCTTTACCGTCAATTAGGGCTGTTATTATCCAATAGGCACGGTAGGCACTGATCATGTTTTTGTTTGTATGATAACACATGTAACCAAAATATATTATTAAATAAATATATTTATATCTTTTTTAAAATTAAGGTAATACCGATTGCCTTTACACACATCTGCTGCTGTCGCTTCTCCTAACGCTAAACGGATCTTGTTTAAGGCCAGCCTAGCTCTAATCTCAGAAAGAATAAGGCTGCTCCGATTTGAACTTGATAATTTAGACAAGACTCTTACAATCACATTTAGGATTAACAGCTGCTTCAATGTCAACCAAAAGCAGAGTTAACCTGATTGCCAAATTCAACCTGTCAAAAAAAACCCTGAACCACACTTAGAAAAGTTAGATGTTAACAAGATTGTTATCAATCACAGTAATGGCCCAATTTCTGACAGCCTAAAATCGGTACTAGGTAAGGGGTTTAATTTTGCAGTCAC
Organism: Petromyzon marinus; assembly: GCF_048934315.1. Classification (NCBI taxonomy): domain Eukaryota; kingdom Metazoa; phylum Chordata; class Hyperoartia; order Petromyzontiformes; family Petromyzontidae; genus Petromyzon; species Petromyzon marinus. The sequence goes on along the minus strand of NC_133717.1, from coordinate 1,091,869 downwards.
CCCCAAACACATCCCAGTGGATGACATCAATGCCCAGGTCAACGTAGCCCTCAAAGGTCTGGGACACATCCCAGCAGACGTTGCAAGATCTGAAATCGCTGCTATCCTCAAGAATGCTAAGAAACCCATTAGCAACAGCAAGGACGAGCGTTTTGAACTCGCTCAATTAAAAAAGAGTGATGATATTGTCATCCTCTCAGCCAAGGGCAATGATGCCACTGTCATCATGGATAAAACCACATACAACAACAAAATTCAGGACCTTCTCAATGATGGCTGCTATACCAAAATTAATAGAGACCCTACCAATAGCCTGGCTACTAAAACCAACAAAATCATCACTAATTCGACTTCCATAATCGAACCCACCAAACAGCTCTCTCCAAAACCTTCGGCTGCTAAACCACCCAGATTTTACGGCCTTCCAAAAGTCCATAAAGAGGGCACTCCACTCTGTCCTATCGTCTCCACTATTAACTCACCCACTTACAGACTAGCACGATTTCTGTCTGAGACTCTGCTTCCCTTCACGGGCAAGACCGTCTCAGCTGTACTTAATTCGGCCCACTCGGTTTCACTAATCAAGGACATATCACTGTCCCCGGAGGATTTGCTTGTCAGTTTCGATGTAGTCTCCCTCTTCACCAAGGTACCCGTACCTGATACTATTGCAATCATTGAAGACCTGGTCCAAGATGGACTGAATCCTGATGTACCTTCGTTGGTAAGGCACTGCCTTACCAACACTTATTTCACCTGTAATGGTACTTTCTACAAACAATGAAGGTACCCCAATAGGCTCTCCCCTATCACCAGTGGTAGCGAATGTTTTCATGGAGAAATTTGAGACAGATGCCATCAAAACATCCACCCGACGTCCTTCCTTGTGGAAGAGAAACGTAGATGACACATGCGTCATCTGGCCACATGGCCTGCCGGCACTGTACCAATTTCTCAACCACATACAATTCCATACACCCATATATCAAATTCACCATGGAAGTGGAAAATGATGGCAAGCTACCATTCCTGGATGTTTTGATCGTGAAGAGACCTGATGGCTCGTTGGGACACTGTCTATAGGAAAGCCACCCACACAGATTCCTATCTAAAGCCTGACTTCCACCACCATCCAGCCCAGAAGAATTCCCTCATCAAAACACTACACCATAGGGCTCGTTTCATCTCCGACCAGCATCACCTAGCCAGTGAGCTTGAGCACGTATGCCAGGCTCTCAGGAGGAATGGATATTCTGACAACACAATCCGCAAAGCTGCATCCCCAACTGTCTCGGCCTGGCTGTGCGCTGCGTTGCACCACTATCTGAGTAGATAACCTCGCATTCAATAAACCTTCAGAACCAGGGTGAACATCCGACTCCAAACGTAATTAATGAATTGAACGAGGTAAAACTGATGGAAAAACACAGCACAAATACAACATCTGTTAATACTTGGTAATATCAATACAATGAATGAACAACACTACAGCATCAGAACATTGTCTTAGATAACATGAAACTCAACAATAGATCCTGGATGGACCAGGAACCTACATTATTACTGAATAGCTATACACGAGAATAATCTGTGTTAAGGGCACATCGTGTAATCACCATGCTGCAGCCTAAATGTACACCACTACACATAACACTGAACTGTGGATGAGATATTTCGTCATCCTTGCTCTCAAGATTGCGATAAGGTTACATGGGCACAAGTCTGACTCGACTTATTCAATTGCCAGTAACATTCACAATAACGCAAGTGGCAGGCTTCGTTGTTAACTAGGCCTCATATTTATCATGACAATTTAGCAGCATTATAAAGGCATTTACAGCATTATAACGGTCATTATAACAGCATTTCCAGTATTATACGAACATAAACGAACTTACAGACAATGCTTCTTAAAGTCCCACAACGAACAGATGCACCTGTGGTCACCGAGACGTTATTTGTGCCTCCATTTTGTACTCTGTGTAATGGCTGACACCCGCATGGTTGAGAGGGAATCTTAAATCGTAACTTCCTGGTCATGAGACCAAACTCAACCTCAATACAGGAAATTCCTGTTTACACACACCCCCACATCTGGCGTGAGGCAAAACACCTGCCATGAGGCAGAACACCAACCATGGGTAGAGAACCATCTGAGGACCCAATCAAAACCATCACCTTGCCATACATAGCAGGGGTCACCAAAATGATTTCCAAAATCTTGAACAAACACAAGATGCAAGTTCGGTTCAATACAGTACACAAAATCCGTGATTTGATCCCATCGGTGAAGGATGCGATTCCTGACATGCAATGTCCTGGTGTCTATAAGCTGAGTTGTGTCTGCGGCAGCAGTTACATTGGTGAAACGAAGCGACATGTCTCAGACCGGGTTTGTGAACACAAAGCGGATTTGAAACACGGCAGAACCAACACCTCAGCGGTGGCTGATCATTGATTCAACGCTGTGGGCACACATGACATTGTTTTTTCCGAGACCAAGGTGCTGTGCAAATCCTCGGGCTACCATCAGAGATCTGTTCATGAAGCCATCGAGATATACAAATACAGACAAAACTTTAATAGAGATGGATTCAAATTGAGCAATCATTGGAAGGACGTGATAAACCACGTCAAGTTTTAATTGCTGTAATTCTCACTTCCACCCGTGCTGTTTACTAATTCAAGCTCATGGACATGCTAATTTCTCCATCCCCCACCCGTCCCCGCACACCACAAATCCCTGTGGATATGCAGCAACTAATGATTTGGCCCGCACAACAATTTCCTGCAGCCACTACTCTACACCCCCTCCTCCCCCCCCCCCCCCCGTGCCTATATAAAGCCACAACAGCAGATCATTCTTTCTCACCTGATGACGGACGCTCGTGTTGCGACCGAAACGTCGTGTTCTTTTATTAGTTTTTCTATCTACGTGACTTTACCGAAAGAACCAGAGAGTATGGATTCCTGCAGTCACGAAAGCTTAAAATGAAGATTGAAATATATTTATATCGCAAGTATAGGCACAGTGTAGATACAAAAAGGCAGGATCCTGTCATTGCAAGTGGGTTTATTCATAAGGTGAAAGTATTGCAAAATTAGCAAAATTTCGCACAATCTCATTCTCAATAGAAAGTAGCAGTGCAAGGGAAAACAAGGCGGCGTTGTTTTCCTCTGGTTGATCGGAGACAGATTTTTTTTAATCAGCTCCCCTCTCTTTCACAATTGATTCCCAAGATGGCAAGATACAGAGCAATGTAACATTCGGAAAGCTGCTGATCAGCTTCTTAGATATATGGGCTTTGAGCATATCTGCCAATGTTTTTTTTTCCCAGCATACAAATGCAGGAAAAACAGGAATTTATCAGTGAATGATGTTCGAGATCTGCTGGATATGCAGCAACTAATGATTTGGCCCGCACAACAATTTCTTCTGTGGACAGTGATCTATATACAAGGGAACTGAATCTCAATGCGATTCCACTACAATTAGCCAGAGGAGTCTCAGGCTCCATCTAAAATAAACCTCACCAAGAGTACAGCAGAATTCACTGGTGAGTACAGTCAGTAACACTGATGTTATAATAGATTATAAAGTTATGTTTACAATCTGAATTTTTATTAGCGATTTTACCAATAACCCAATGAAGCCATCATATATTGCTCATACATAAGAAATAACATTTTCGGGAACACATCCCCATGTATAAAATGGTAAAATGACCCCTTTTAGTACTGATTTAATGAGCGCTCACTTCTCCAGGAACGCATCGTGAGCGCTAAGCAAAGCCGGTTTGTACTGAGTGCACCGCAATCCGTAGCGATGCACAATTTAATTCAGTCACAAAACAAGAACGCTTTTAACAGATGTCACAACGACAGCCAAAATTAATAGCATAATAATTATAAAAATTTATAATACAAAAAACAATCACAGTTTGACACAAAACAGAAAGATGTGGAAGGATCCATTCGGTGGGGTGAGCGCTGATTAGATAAATTCCTCCTCCGGAATCTTCCCTCCATTCTGACGATGGGAATGACGATTGCCGACCGTGGTTTAGGTCGATTTGCACCGGAGCAGGAGCCACAACCAAACCCTGAGCAGCGATAGCGATGAGGGAAGGAGGAGGGGCAGAGTGGAAGGAGAGACGAGCGGCATCATTAGCGACGCTCGCCAAATATGAACACGCCTGTCCAATTGTGATCCTGCGTGTCGGTCAGCAGTGTAGGCGGTACGGTACTCACGTTGAGGTGGATGAAGTCATCGGTCGCCTTGGAGAAATCTCAATTGTTCTGCTCCAGGCATCTGTGGGGGTGAGCGTGCACAGGAGGCAAACAGAGCGTTAGCGCCGGGTTTCTACAGCCCATGGCACTGTACGTGCGTGCGTGCGCGTTCGTGCGTGTGACCGTAGGGCAGTCCCACGTGCTCTTGCCAACCTTTGCGACCACTATGGTGTCATCTTGGATATCTCGGCAAACGACTTGACAAGGTGAGCATCGTGTGTGTGGAGCTGCTGGACGGTGGTGATGCGTTTGAGGCAGGGGGGATCTCACTTGAATAAGCTTGGCAGATGAACAGCCGCTCGCACACGACAGATGGCCTGCCGGGTAGGAACACAAGTAGGTCAATAATAATAATAACACATTACTTATTGACCCAGCAAGCTAAACTAAGTCCAGTAAATATTTTCAAGGAGGGATCTGCCAATGAATGACTTTATACGTGTGGGAGCACCTAGAGAAACCCCACAAAAGCAAAGGAACAACGCTCTATCTCAAAAAGAATAAAAGATGTAGATTAGTCCACACTGTACTGCCTTCTGGAAAACCAGAGTATGGCAGGAGAGGAATGGCAGAGGGAGCAGAGGAAAAGGAAGCAGGAAAGCAGATGTGTTCTCTTTGCGAGGCGTGTGTATGATGTGTGCTGTCACGGTGCAAGTGACTCACCTGCCATCCATGGTTGGCACCAATTGCACCACTCGCCAAAACACCTTCACTGACTCCCAGCAATTCTTGACTGAGGATCGACACATGGCACAGGCGCAGGGATGTCAAGAGAGAGCCACGCCGTGGGCACAAACCGCAGGGCAGGATCAATAGAATGGTGAGGTGGTGTCTATGATAGGCGGTGCAGAATGCACCTGGCGTAGTTAAATGCAATGTCAGTGATGGTGTTGATGATGCTGCTGCTGCTGCTGCTGATGAGGATGATGATGATGAAGCTGATGGTGAATGTGACTATGCAGATACTCTCTTTAAAGAGGCCATGGAGAGTGAAATTCACCTGGGTACCCTGTAAAGTGAGATTTACAGGTAAATACGACCGTCCCTCATTTGCAAGCCACCCAAGAGGTGGCGACCGGAGTCTAGGTTAGGGTTAGTGCTGTGGCTAGAGTAAGTGTGACAGTCTGGGCTCGTGTGAATGTCAAGGATAGAGATAGTCTTAAGATGTGGGCAAGGGATCATGATGGGATTGAGTGTCAAGGCTAGGGATAATGTATCTTTAAGGCGAAGAAGATGGATTGAATCCATCTTAAGAGAATTTACACTTAAGGTGTACATTTTTGATGTACAAATTAGGGTATCAAAGAACAAGTCAAAAATTTAATTATAGTAAAAATTAAATGAAGTAAATTGAGGGCTTGTGCACTGCAATTGTTTGCAAAATCAGGCCGGACAAGCTCAGCTCTTTGTCCATAATAAAGGTTTTTGGGTTAGATCGCGTTTTTTATAATTGTGTCGTAACCCTCCACCACCCGACACGGCCAAACAGTAAAAAAATGTGTCACGTTTACAAAGGACAAATAGTTCACTACTTTAGCCCACCGGTGTGTTAAAGATTGAATCAACATCATTTAAAATTTGAGTACGACGTTTCGCTGGTAATTACATCCAGCATCATCGGGCAATTCGCCAGAATGGTAAAGCCCTCACTTGCTCCCGGTCTTAAATAGAGCAGCAGGGTGACGTCATCATTTAACTCATTCAGCTCTTTGTGTTTAGGCAGAGCCATTGGCTGCGCCAATGAGGGCGTGAGGGTGCAAGGCTATGGCCGGCTCACCGTGCCACGGCTGACGGTGGTGGAGAAGCAAGACACATCGTGATGCGTGTGCGCCAACTCATTGAGGAAGTCCTCCACCATCAGCCGCTCGTGCTTGACCCGGGCTGTTGAACGAGGGGGGAGGCGAGCGACAAAACTGTGTGACGTGAGCTGCGATACATATGCATGTACGTATGTTGAACTTCTTTCCCACCGTATGTAGCCAACTATGCTTATGGGAAGTGCGGGCGAAGGACAACAAAACCGCGTGATGCAGGGTGACACAATGACATGAGTGCAAACATCACTCTTTACCAACACTCACGTGAATCTTCCGGGCTCTCCTTATCTGCACCATCCTCTCCCAGGCTGCTTGTGGAGGTTGAAATGATATCCGGAGCATTAGGCAAGGGGGTGGTTGCTCTCGCATCAACAATTGTCTTTCAATTTCAGCCTGTGCGCAAAGCATTTTTTTCTTCTGGTATCAAAGAAACCGATTATTTTATTCCACTTTTAGAATCCAGGTTTAATTTAGTAGCATTTAAAGCAAGCTTCTGAATGGCTGCTTGCGTCGACGTGAAAAAGCCTCCACGCGTTCCAGCGAACTTGAAATGGCCTGCCTTGTGATACAATTTTTTGTTATTATTAATGCAAATAACTGCCTGTACCTATAATAAGCAATGTAACAAAGTATCTCGACTTTGAAATTAGTGTAGTTACTAGTGTAGTGTAGTAACTAGTGTAGTTACTAGTGTAGTGTAGTAACTTGTGTAGTAACTAGTGTAGTTAGCCTGATGGTCACCACCATAGGTTGTTATTCTGTTAAGGGGCAGTTGCCCCGTGTGTTGGTGTTAGGAAATGTGTTGCCTCCAAAGAGAACGTCTGCAACTCAGTTGAACTCACTACACGTACACACAATCTGATTTACCAACACACACACAATCTGATTTACCAACACACACACAATCTGATGTACCAACACACACACTCTGATGTACCAACACAAACACAATCTGATATAACAACACACACACAATCTGATGGACCAACACACACAATTTGGTATAGCAACACACAATCTGATGTTCCAACACACACACACACACTCTGATGTTCCAACACACACACACAATCTGATGTTCCAACACACACACAATCTGATGTACCAACACACACACTCTGATGTACCAACACAAACACAATCTGATATAACAACACACACACAATCTGATGTTCCAACACACACACACACAATCTGATGTTCCAACACACACACACAATCTGATGTTCCAACACACACACAATCTGATGTTCCAACACACACACACACAGACAATTTGATGTTCCAACACACACACACGAAACGGCGCTGAGCGTACAGCAGCCACATGCCAGCCGTACGCATGGCCTCCTCACTTCGATCAGCCACCGGTCGTCCTCCGTCAGTTCCGCAGCGAGCCGAGACGGTGGGCCCACGCCTGGGCACATCAAGACGATGGCCTGCAACACGGACAAAGCGGCAACACCGATCAGCTGACCGCCGGCACGCCGGCCACTTTGTTCACCCGACAGGGACGTATCGATCCTTCTATGCTCGTGTTCACGAAAGTTGCGTCGGATCGTGCATGGGCGTGTGTGTATGTCACAATGCAAGTGTATGTTGTGCAACCAAGTGAGAGAGAATTCAAGAGACCAGCATATGCTTAATTTCCTAGAGTGACCCGGGTCACCAATGATGTGTAAAGTATTGGAATTGGATGCAAGTTCTATGCTGTTTCATATATTTAGCTTCAGGAGTAATATGGCAGCAATTTGGCAAACGGATCAATAAAAATGGTAAAAATGAGAGAGGAATAATAAGCATTACAAACGAGATCATGCAAATGATTGGGAAAAAAATATATTCTTGATATGAATCTCGTATCCCACCAGCAATTCAATGGGTTTGATGATTTATCCAGATTTTTTTAACGATTCTGGAATCTTTCATAGCTGCGGGTCGTCACACGTAGTACAAGCTATTCAACTGGAAATCAAATTGTGCTTACACGTGTGCCTAAACGCATGTGTTGTGTGCGCTGGAATACATTTAACCCATGCCCAATTGCGCACCTATTGCCCTAGCCCTTCAGTCCACTTCAGCTGCATTTTCCAGGAATCACAAGGGATCACAATTAACAACCAAGTAACCCTTGGGGCCACAATGCAAGGCTATATGCGGATAATAAAGCTCTCTCCTTATTCCTTGTTCCCTTGAGGCTCTCTGAGCCTCAAGACGATTGTTCACGAGGGTCCTGTATTAGGATTGTTTGGCCAATTCCCTTAATGAGCGTTTATGTTTATGACAGAAGCTGCACTATCCGGGGGAAAAAATCACAGCACATTCAATTCAAGGACACTCAAAGCTCTGGATAGATGGATTCAACAATATATGATGTACTGTGATCTTCTGGCCACCCTTCACTTGAAGGAGGGGGCTATAAACAGCTGATGTAACATTGGCATCTCATGTAGAGGCTGGCCTATCACCGCCTGCCTTCCCGACGCGCTCACCCTATAGTTGTCGGGATAGACAATTTTACGCGACCGCGCCTTGAGGTTCACGGCTACCATGTAGACCACCACGTAGAATATTGCCATAACTCCCTCAAAGTGAAATTGAGACTAACGCACACACAGACAAAACATTGCTGAAAGGCAGAGTGTTGTGGTCTGGTAGTGTAGCGTGGTAGACATGGTCCCATTGATGGACGAGCTTTCTCATATGCAGCTCCTATCATCTGGAATACCCTCCCACTCCACATCGGACAAATCGACTCCATCACAGTATCCTTCAAATCCGAACGAAAAGGTTTTTCATTCATTTGGGCATATACTGATGAATGGGAAATCACATTTTGGACATTTGATCAATTGGTTAAACCCAGGATGGTTAAACCCAGGATGGTTAAACCCAGGATGGATTGTAGATATTCCAGCCTGATCACATTGCTCACTCACTCACATACCTGCACTGGAGTGAAGGGCATGTAGCAGCCCTGCTGCAGGAACTGCAGGAGCCCCTTCTTCCCATACTTCCTTCCAAAAGGAATCTGGGGACACAAGAAGCGGTGGCAGGGAGTGAACGAAACCCCAAGCATTTCGTAAACGTGCACGTGTGTGTCTGTGGGGAGCGGTGGTGCAGTGGTTAGGACACTGCCCTACAAACTATGGAAGGTTCTGCCAGGTGTTTTACAGTAGGTGGTCAATATTGCTATGCGTCATCCCAATTGCATAATTTGCGGTGTAATTTTTTAAAATTTGGATCATGGCTTAATCTTGCGAATGACATCGTGGGATAATTAAGGTGCACTGTAAAGCAGACATTATGTAGTCAGTTTACGGTAACACTACAGTGATAACCACCGACTCTGTCCACATGTGTGAGAAGCCCCTGCATTTACTGTAATCTGATACCAGGTGGATAGTTTTCGGCCGTTGTTGCACACCAGCGCCTGGGACTCTGCCGATTTTCCTTGGGTTGTCTCCGGCAGGATGGCGCTTGGCTGCAGATATTGTCTTAGGGAGCAACACGTTTTATTAAACTATTAGCACAACATACTTCAGGCTATTAACACAACATACTCTCGGGTGGTGACCACCCAACTCACCACATTACGACGGAACTAGACACGGTTCCACTATCCCGGTCCGGACCACAAGCTGGCTCCTGGACCACGTGGCTGGAGGTTTCTTCAAGCTTGACGTGGATCTTCTGCCTCTCCAACAGTAAGAACCCCGAGCCCCTCACAGGGCCCCTCTTATATCGGGCCGGGCTGGGGCTGGCTCCGCCTCTCGCCCCGCCCAACTTCTCAATCTTTCTCGCCCTTGCCCGAAGGCTCTCGAGAGTTCTTCCCGGACCATGTGACCACCCATTGGCCCCCTCCACCGGTGGCCCCCCTCCAGTATCATCCGGTCACGTGTCCCCAGGTCAGCCAGAGTATCATGCCGCCAACGTAACCCTAGCTGGCTGACACTCTCTCGCTCTCTCAACAGGAGCCCGCACCGCACACTGTGTGTGGTGCCACCACCCTTAACCAGCGCAAAATCAAATTTACTTTTAATAAAAATGTCAGAAAATTCACGCAAAAGAACACGCAGTTTTGGATGGATTTGGTCACATTCTCCAGCGTTGGAGTACTGGCATTGTTGTTGAGTGTTGTGCCTTGTGCAAAAGGGCTATCCCATCTGCTTATATGAGCGTTCAAGGTGATGTACATGGCAGATCACTTGTTAAATAGTAACGGTGCTAGTACCTTGCCTTAAGGGAGGCCATTGTTCATAATTATCTACCGGCTGCGTTGATCAGGGAGGTGCACCCTGAATGTCCCGTTGCTAAGTTGTGTCGATAGGTTTTATAGTAGAATGGTATAATCTTGATTTGAAGCTTTCGTGACTGCAGGAATCCATACTCTTTGGTTCTTTCGGTAAAGTCATCGTGGGTATAAATTAAAATAAATCACGACGTTTTGGGCGCAACACAAGGGTCCGTCATCAGGTGGGAAAGCATGGTCTGCTGCTGAGGCAGATTGTTTCAAAAGGTTTGAAATGGGTGTAGCCCAAGGGTCATAAAGAAGTGACCGAGGCTAGTGATGTTAATGTGAGAAATTAGCATGTAACTGTAAGATAGGAGAGCGGCCTCCTCGACGAGGGAGTGCAACCCAACGGGTGCAATCCAAAGGGCATGTAAGTATGAGAGTGCAATCCAAAGGGCATGTGAGTATGAGAGTGAAATCCAAAGGCATGAGAGTGGAATGCAAAGGACATGTGAGCATGAGAGATCTAAGAGAGGCATAGAGAGAGAGAGACAGAGTCGGAAATAACAGTTGACATAGGCAGGTAGGATGGAAACATCGCAGTCAGTTAAGACTTTATCTGGTTAATAACATCCTTCCAATGATTGCTCAGTTTGTACCCATCCTCTCGGTTGAAATTGTGTCTGTGTTTATATATCTGGATGGCTTAATGAACAAATCTCGGAAGTTAACCGGTAGGTTTGCAGAGTACCTCCGTCTTGGAAAATCAATTTCGTGTGAGCCCACAGTGTTAAAACAACGTTGTATTGCATTACACTTCCTAATTTTACTAAATTAGCTTTCTACCGTGCTTGTTTATAAGTCCATTCTCTCCTCCGGCCGCTGTGGGCAGTAATTCCACACAACACTCCGTGCTTGTTTGTTTAGAAGTCTAGTGTCCAGCTCGTCCGTCCCCTATGGGCAGGAATTCCACACAACTCCCCCTCTACCCCCCCCCTCTCTCTATTTAAGGCATCGACACAGAGACGTCTTTCTGTGTGCCTGGGTGTGTCTCTCTCTGTCTCTGTGTGAGTCTCTCTCTGCTTGTGTGTCTGTCTGTGTGTCTCCGTGTCTATGTTTTGTCTCTCTCTCAAATTTAGCAATCTTTGGAAGAACGTCATCAGGTGGGGTGTTGACTGTTGTGTTGGCCGACTCTCTGTGCTGTATTGCATTATATTTACAAGTTTACTAGGTTTGTTTTCTCATTAATTTGTACCTGATGATGGTTGCTTGTATTGCAATCGAAACGTCGTATTCTATTATTATTTAATTTATTTCTACGTGACTTTACCGAAAGAATCAAAGAGTAATTCCTGCAGTCACGAAAGCTTCGAATGTAATAGTATTTTTGACAGATTGCAGAGATGGGTCGGCCTCTCCGCTACAGTTGCAAATTGGTTTAAGAGCTATTTGACCAGCAGAGAGCAATTCGTATCCATAGGTAATCTGTTGTTCTCAAAGACAGAAATTACGTGTGGTGTTCCACAAGACTCCATTCTGGGACCTGTTTTATTCAGTCTCTATATGCTACCACTAGGCAATATCATTAGGAAACATGAGATTGATTTTCATTGCTATGCTGACGATACGCAACTATACTTTTCGGTATCTCCGAATGATGTAAGCCCCATCGATACCCTTATACTACACATTGATGATATTACAATGTGGAGGGCACTGAATTTCCTGGCACTTAACAACGACAAAACAAAGGTCCTGGTAATTGGAACAAAAGCCCAAAGAGATAAACTGCTCACATAATTTTTGCTCGCTGACAGAAAACGCCAAACTGCAGGTTAAAAACGTAGGTGTTTTGTTTGATCAGGATTTAAACTTTGAAGCCCACATCAGATATATCACCAAAACGGCATTTTAGCATCTTAGAAATATAGCTAAGGTGCAGCCTTTTCTCTCTCGGTTAACTACTGAGACTGCAATGCTCTCTTTTCCGGTCTTCCGAAAAAGTCAATGTCACCTACAACTTATTCAGATTGCAGCAGCACGGGTGGTCACAAAAAACAGAAAGAGCTCCAACGTAACACCTATATTAGGATCCTTGCACTGGCTGCCAGCCAATCATAGGATCAATTTGAAATTATATTATTGGTTTGGCACTAGCACACGTCTTCTATGCGTTGTAGATATGAACCAACAAGATCTCTCAGATCCACTGGTTCCGCTTTTTTAGGCGTCCCAAGGGCCAGGAGCAAAACTCAGAAAGAAGCAAAACTCAGAAAGAGCTGCCTTCAGTGTGTATGGGCCTCGCCTGTGGAACAGCTGCCAGGGGATCTGAGGGCTTCACAATCATTAAGAGAAGCGGCCTTCAGTGTATGGGCCTCGCCTGTGGAACAGCTGCCAGGGGATCTGAGGGCTTCACAATCATTAGTTTTAAGTTAAATAAAAAAAACTCACCTTTTTACACGCTTATATTTAACTCACTCTGTTGTTGTCGTATCCTCAAATCTTGTAACTCAATTTTAACACACTTCCCAATGTGCTATCGACTGCAAACTTGGTATACGTATGTCATACTGATGACAATACTATATTCTATCATTAAAAAGAAATAAAAAATGTTACAATCTTTTTTATATGTTATGTTTCGGCTTGGGTCTAATTGCCCACGCTCAACAAACGTTGTGGCAAGCTTCGGGGCCACTTCCTGGAGTCGCGGAGTTTTGCCATTACTAGTACGGTACGTTTCATGAAAGCGTGTTTTTAAAAAAGTATTTTAAAATATTATTTATTAAGCGTGCTTTTACTTAAGATTATCTTATAGTGTTATTCGTTTTAATATGCCTTTGACAGTAATTTGTTGTAATGCAATTTAGTTTCGTATGGAATTTTCTTTTTATTCTTCTTTTGATTTAGTCTATTAATGGGTTTTTTTTTAAATCTGTACAGCACTTTGAATGGCATCCTTTGCACGAAATAGTGCTATAGAAATAAAGACTTGATTGATTGAATTGCATGTTTATACATTTGGAGGGAAAAACCGGAGGACACAGAAAAAATCACGGGGAGAACACGAAAACAACAAATATACAGGCGTCGCGGTCCGGACCAGGATCGAATTGACGACCTCCTGTATACCAGGCGAGGTAGTCAACATCTCGCTACCACAGCGCCCCAGTTCGCTTGAGATTACCTTATTTCTGGCTTTTCCCAAAACAGAAGCAGTCACAATGAGCAAGAGGTGGGCCAGGATAAGAAAGAGCAAAGAGGGCACCGCATGTGGGCAGAGCTAGGCAGGTGGACGTGGCAGTGTAGAACGAACGCACAACTCGGCAGCGGCGGCGGTGTCAACACAGTTGTGCCCACTCACCGAATCTCCTGCTGGAACCTCTTGGACAGTTGCTAGCCCTCACTACTCACGAACGTTGTTAGGATTCGGACATTTTGATTCATCGTTGGACATGCCCACTTTACAAAGTCCTCTCACACCAGCTACTCTAGGTGAGGATCATCACTCAAATCTCTGCAAATTTTGATTTAATCCATTCTTGTCCTCTTACCTGCGGGCCAACTCGCTATTCATAGCAGTCTCGCATCTCAGTTTAAAATGTTTTTTATTTTTTATTTTACATATAGCGCTGTTTCAGAAGCGACCTGGCCACAAATGATAGCTCAAAGAAGTGACTTATCACGTGGACATTGACAGCAGCCCATTACCCTCGGCGCATGTTGATCTCAATGTGTTGGGGAAAACCAGAAGACCCGGAGAAAAATCTTCGCGACCACGGGGAGAGACATGCAAACAGATACAGGCGTCAGGGTGGGGATCAAACCCAGGTCCTTCCGTATACCAGGCGAGTGAGTTGACATTCGCCACTGTGGCGAGTTTAACCAGGCTCCACCGTTCTTGGAATCAAACGTCTCATCAGATGTTGCGTGCCAAGCGGCTTGAGCCTAGTTCCCATGCGGGGTTGATTTGGTGAAGGGTGGCAGCTCACTCGGCTGCACCGGCGAGATCCGAGCGCAGCGAGCTGTCTCGTCTGGGCGCGCTCGCCGAAGGCTGCTGTACAAGCCACGATATTTCACTTTTCTCTTTGCCGTACCCCGTTCCCGGAGGGGTAAATTTACTGTAGCACGAAGGAAGGCCGTCCAGCGTCATCCACGCGTTCAGTGGTTCCATCTCGTGGATAGTTGTATGCGGTGGCGCGCGGCTCTGAAGGACATCGATTCACCTTGCGACGTGGTGACTCGAGTAAAGGATTGACGCGATCCTGAGGGTCGCCCGTTGGATTCCACGTCCCGCTAGAACGTGACGTGTTCCCACTCGCGGCCCCTCTCCCGTCCGCAGGCTTAGCAGGGTTGCCGGTGGCACGGCCGCGCTCGCAGCGCACCGGGAAAGCGCCACGACGCGCAGCTTCGGCCTTCGTTCTGCTGCTGTCGTCCACGTGCGTCATCCGCGCCAGGCGCTGCCTCGCAGCACGAGTCCGTATCCCCGTGCTGCTGCTGGACCTGGCTCACGCGCGCCCCCCATTTGCCTGCCCCCCCCTCTACCGCCCGCGCACCCCCTGCTCCCGTGGCCCCAGAGTAGGGGGCCCCAGAGCGTGGCCCCAGAGCCGCGCATTCCTCTGCCTCGCCCCCCACCCCCGCTGTGATTTAGAGGCTCCCCGCCGGCTGTGTTTGGACTGTGCGAGAGGGCCGTGCGTGGGAACGTGGGAACCATGTTGGCATTGGCTGCACCAATTTGACTGCACTGGAAACAGCAGGGCAAGAAGCCTTGCTTCAAAGAGACGTTGATATATCGAGAGATAGATACGTGAGACTGTGTAATTATTGAAGTATAGATTAAATCCAAAATGCTACTACCTAAAGGAGATGTGTTTAATGTGGATGCTATGGCGTTGTAACGCAGGAGTTGGCGGTGAGGTATCGTAATTGTCGTGATGCCGGCGAGCACCCTCTGTGTGTGTCGTGATGGCTTGTGACATGTGATGTGCTGTGTAACACGATGCCCGTAGTAGTAAATGATTCAACAAAAAGTCTGCCGTGCCTCCTTGTGTATGAATGTTGAACTTCTCCCGTACCGTACGTTAGCTAACCGCGCTAATCTTCCTGCTTCGAGCGCTGGCGGCCGTCGGCGCTGTTGCGGTCAATGTCAGGGGTGGCTTCTGTCTGCAATGCCCATCCACTTGTGCACTACGATCACTGCACAGACCACCGGCCACTGACAGAGGTCTACACACTCGTGGATGCTCTGCAAGCGTGATCTCAGAGACTTTCTTTACCAGATGAAGCCCACTGAGCTACACAGATTGTTTTCAGAAGCGACCTGGCTGTGACAAATGACAGCTCAACTGAGTGGCTTATAATGTGGAAATGTATTGCAGCCAAAGACTTTAAACGTTTGATGTTGATTATAAATGTGGAGGGAAAAATCGGAGGACCCGGAGAAAAATCCATGCGACCATGGAGAGAGAGACACGCAAACTCTAAATATACAGCAGGCGTCGCGTCGGAATCGAACCCACGACCTCCTGTATACCAGGCGAGATAGTTAACATTTACTATCCACCTTTAACATCGTCAACATGCGAGAAGTTGGCAGCACAGCAGCAACGGCAGACTGAGCGGCCGTGTCGGTCGGCAGCTGTGGCATGACCATGACCAAGTACGGTCAAGACTCTTGAGGCGGCGGCAGCAGCAGGCCCTGCCCTTACCAGAAACGATTGGCTGTTTCAGCCATCGCAGGATATGTTCCAATTATTGAATTCCTCTCAAAACAAAGTGAAAGCAGAAACCTCACCATCTTCCGCTCATGTGAGGATATGTGTCCCATATATTTATAAACGCATGGTTAGAAACATGGTTAGAAACATGTGTTTATAAATTACCACATGCCATAATCTTTGGTTCTATTGGGTAAAGTCACGTAGGTGAAAATAAAATAACAAAAAATCACGACGTTTCGGCCACAACACAAGCTGCCTTCATCAGGTGAAGGGACGAGACTGTCTGGAGGACAGCGTTGGAGTGAAAGAAGCCACGCTTAGATCACGACCTTTAAGCTGTGTGAGAAGAAAAAGACCACGCGCCTTGACAAAGGAATTAGCATATAATTTAGCATTGAAATGGCTCATTGAAATAGCTAAGTTAAAGTATACACATCCGCAGAGGTACCCCTTGACAAAGGAATTAGCGCTGGAGTGGAAGAAGCCACGCTTAGATCACGACCTTTAAGCTGTGTGAGAAGAAAAAGGCCAAGTGCCTTGACAAAGGAATTAGCATATAATTTAGCATTGAAATGGTTCATTGAAATAGCTAAGTTAAAGTATACACATCCGCAGAGGTACTCCTTGACAAAGGAATTAGCATCGAATTTAGCATTGAAATAGCTGAGTGATTAGCTTGTAACTGGTCACAGAAATAGCTATGTTAAAGTTAGAGCATATACATTCACCGAGGCACCTAGTACTCATCAAACAGGAGAATTTAGCGAAACACAACCACGCTCAGACATCGGACCTGTGTGCGAGCACACAAGGTGTTCTGACAAAGAAATTAGCATAAAAATTAGCATTTGATTGGCGGATTTTAGGAAAGAGGTGGTGTACGTGCTGGTGGACTCGCAGTTTGGCGCGGGGGGGGGGGGGGGGGAAGGGGGGAGTTTACCTATTGATGGTGTGAAAAGGGCGAATTTATAAGAGCTGCGAAAGTTTGGGGTACCACTACTTGAAAAATATACTGTACCATTGAAATTAGTATAATGTTTAGTTCGATTTAGAACATCTTTCCAATGGTTGCTTAATTTGAAACCATCCTCTCGGTTGAAATTGTGTCTGTGTTTGTAGATCTGAATTGCTTCATGAACAAATCTCTGATTAAAGCCCGCGGGTTTGCAAAGAACCTTGGTATCGGAGAAAATTATATCGTGATCCCCCACAGCATTGTAACAGTGATCAGCCACGGCAGAAGAATTCGTTTTGCCGTGTTTCAAATCTGATTTGTGCTCGCGAATTCGGTCAGAGACATGTCGCTTTGTCTCCCCGATATAGCAATCACCGCAGGTACAACTCAATTTGTAAACCCCGGGGTACTGTAAATCAGGAATGACATCCTTCACGGATGGGATCAGATCACGAATTTTGTGTGCTGTATTGAACCGGACCTGGATCTTGTGTTTGTTTAGAATTTTGGAAATCTTTTTAGTAACGCCTGCTATATATGGAAGTGTGATGGTTTTGACCGGAGTATCAAGTGGTTGTTTCTGTATGGAGGGAGAGACAGCTTGGCGGATGGTACGGTCAGAGTAACCATTCCTTTTGAGGGCCAGGTGTACATGTTTTAATTCACTGGTCAGGTGGTGTTGGTCCGAAATGCAATGAGCCCTATGGTATAAAGTTTTGATGAGAGAATTCTTTTGGGCTGGGTGGTGGTGGGAATCAGGTTTCAAGTAGGAATCTGTGTGGGTGGGTTTCCTGTAGACAGAATGCCCCAATGAGCCATCAGGTCTCCTCTCAAACAGAACATCTAAGAATGGTAGCTTGCCATCTTTCTCCACTTCCATGGTGAATTTGATGGCGGGATGTCTGGAATTGATGTGGTGTAGGAAAAGGTTCAGAGCTGGGAGGCCATGTGGCCAAATGACGAAAGTGTCATCCACATATCTCTTCCACAGGGAAGGTCTGAGGGTGGAAGTCTGGATGGCGTCTGATTCAAATTTCTCCATGAAAATATTGGCTATCGCTGGTGATAAGGGGGATCCCATGGGGGTACCCTCATGTTGTTTGTAGAAGGAGCCATTCCAAGTAAAGTAGGTATTGTTGAGGCAGTGCCTAACCAGTGCAGGTGTGTTGGGGTCTAGTCCATGTTGGACCAAATTTTCAATTATTTCAATGGTATCAGGTACTGGGACCTTGGTGAACAAAGAGACCACATCGAAGCTGACAAGGATATCGTCAGGGGACAGTACAACGTCTTTGACCATAGAGACCAATTGGGCTGAGTTGAGTACTGCTGAGGCGGTCTTGCCAGTGAAAGGCAGCAAGGTATCTGACAGAAAACGGGCTAGTCTATAGGTAGGGGAGTTGATCGTGGATACGATGGGTCGAAGTGGGGTGCCTTCTTTATGAATCTTGGGAAGACCATACAATCTAGGGGGTCTTGCAGCAGAAGGTTTTAGGGAGGGACGTTTAGTTGGGTCGATTAGGGAGGTCGAACTTGTGATGATCTTGTTGGTTTTTATCGCTAGGCTATTAGTAGGGTCATTTTTTATTTTTTTGTAACTTCCATCGTTGAGCAGATTCTGGATTTTGTTGTTGTATGAATCTTTATCCATAATAACAGTAGCGTTGCCTTTATCGGCTGAGAGGATGACTATATCACTTGTTTTTTTAAATTCGCGAGTTCAGAGCGTTCATTTTTGATGTTACTAATGGGTGTCTTAGCATTCTTAAGAATAGTGGCTATTTCAGCTCTCGCAACGTCTGCTTGGATGTGTCCTACGCCTTTGAGGGCTACATCGACCTGAGAGATGATATCATCTATTGGTATGTGTTTTGGGGTGACAGCAAAATTTAGTCCCCAAAATTTAGTCCCCTAGCCAGTACTGTTTTCAGATTGTCCGAAATCGGGGTGCTACTCTGATTAATGATGATTTTGTTAACATCTAGTTTTGTTATATGTGGAACTGAGTTCTTCTTTGATAGGTGGTTGAATTTAGAAATCAGGTTAGCTTTACATTTGACTGACAGTGACTCAGCAGACGAAGCAGTCATGTTGTCTACGTGATTCCAATCAGAAGGTGACATTTTTTGTGTTAACATTAAATGAGCTTGTAGGAGAGTCCTGTCTAAAGTATCGAGTTCAAATCGGAGTAGCCTTATCCTCTCTGAGATTAAAGATAGGCTGGCCTTAAGCAGAATCTGTTTAGAATTCGGAGAAGATACAGCAGCAGAAGTGAGTGTGAAAGCGATGGGTATTACCTTGTGATCGCGGCATCTTTTGAGGAAGGTCAGCGTCTCGATGAGTTGCGACTTTTTGTCCCGTTGTCTGTTAAAAGCTCTAACAGATAGGTGAAAACCCTCGCCATAGAGGTTATCACTTCTAGATTTAAAGCTTTCGTGACTGCTAGGATCCATACTCTTTGGTTCTATTGGGTAAAGTCACGTAGGTGAAAATAAAATATAAAAAATCACGACGTTTCGGCCACAACACAAGCGGCCTTCATCACATGCCACTTTATTTAGCTATCATTTGTGGCCAGATCACTTCTGAAAAGGTCATATAGTTAAAAGCGCCTTAACTGATAGAATAAAACACATGTTTAGTAGTTAAGCTTATCGCACTGGGATAAAGCAAACTTCACCATTTGATGGGACCGTACAAAAAAATCGTGAAACAAAATGGTTTTATCTGCGCATCGAACCTCAATGTCCTCACCTATAAATATGCCCCGGCACACAATGCGATTCTTGCAAGGGGAGCGTTTACAATGTAGGTCATCAGCTGGGTTGCAGTATCGCAGTCTTATTGTGCTCCTCTCACAGCGAGATGCCACACTGTCATTGGTGACGCTCGCGCCTCTCAGCGAGAAACGGCTGGGTTTGATTCCCGACTCGGGTGCATCTCTGTGTGGAGTTTGTATGTTCACCCCCTGTTCTGCAGAGTTAATGGAGTCTGTATTGTATAGAGAGTGGAGTTCGTATGTTCTCCCCCCGTTCTACAGTGGAGTTGGTATGATCTCTCTTCCCCTAATCGCCAAGGGATTCTCCGGTTTTCTCCTCTAGCTAAAACATACAAGGTCAACATCCTAATGCTGAAAGAGAGTCTTTGTAATTGGTGTGGCTTTCCCGTGTAAATACATTTAACCATAGATTGCATATAGCCACCAAGCTTGTTTTATGTATACTCGTTCATAAAGCATTGTCTTCGCCAGGCAAACGTTTTCAATAAATATTATAATTCGCCTGATATGATCTTTACAATTTGTATCTACGATCAGACACTAACTACTCCAAAAAATGTATTTTTTTCGCAAAAAACACAAAAATTGTTGACTTGATTTAACTTCTTATATTTAAAGACGTACCCATTGGAAACCGCTCAATTTAAACATTCCATTTTTTTCATTAGAAAGAACAAAAATGTATTAACGTAATACTCTATGAGGGAAAGCTTTACTATATTTAACCTTTTCTAATTATTTAGATTTGAACATCATAAAATGCGTATTTTTTTTCGTTCAAACCCGCTTGAATCCGAAATATCTCAAAAACAATAAAATATAGAATGTTTCTCGCTTTAATTTTACTTGCTGTTTAACGCTCTATCAAACTAAAAAAAACGCTATTTCACACTTTGAAAGGTTTCTGAATGAAACCAGGCACAAACATGTTTATGGGGCACTTCAATTGAGATTTGTGGGCCTTAAAATGAAAAATCTCGGATTTTCAGATTTGTCCTGTTTGTGTCCTAAAAGCTAACTTTGTACCAAATTTCACCTTTCTGCCTTGTCGGGAAGTACCTTAGAGGTTTTTGAGATATACATACAAAGGTCTTTATTTAATTGGATAAAATAAGAATGCACACTGGACCCTAAATGTAGAGGCTTAAACCAGAGCCTCGATACCTGGTAGCTTCTTAGCAATGAATTCTGACCCTGCATTCAACTCTGAGCTCAGGACTCTGAATCCCGAACACGTGCACTCTGACTACAGCACCGTGATCTATTTGTTTAACTTGAACCAAGGCTTCTCTTCCAAAATAGATGATGAGCGGTGATGGTCTCAGACACAGCTGCTTAAACAGAAGCGCCGCATGGACTGGAATGATGCAGCCGAGCCAGCACAAGCCATTACGAGCCAGGAGGGTGTTACCTGCGTGATGACCGCTCTCCACCTGCCAAACCAAACCTCAACATTGGTTCTCAACCTTATCGAAATAGCGACACTGCGTGTCTACTTGTGTTAATATTACCCTTGGAATGCAGCGCTATGCATGATGATGATAATGGCAACAGCCGTGCCACGTGAGTCTACACGGGGCAGCACCTCCCGTGAGCTGGAGGCCGCCAGGCGCTGGGGCGCCGGCGAGGTGAACGCGATGCTTTTCAGAACGCGGGGTCACGAACTCGCAGAGAGGGTCCGTGCCGAGTGTAAACGTCTGGCAGTTCTCACCAGCACAAGGTTCAAGCGAGCCCGACTGCTGATGATGAGACACTTGAACACCAGTCCAGAGTTTTGCTTGTGTTGAGCGAACTACTTAAGTTGTGCACTCCCCAGAACGACAAATGCATGGCTGATGGGATGTGTAAAACACTTTATTTAAAATGTGTTATGGGAAGGAAGTGGAACTTTGTGCTCATTTAAAATGGGCGCCGCGGTGGCGAGATGTTCACTCCCTCGCCTGGTATACAGAAGGTTGTGGGTTCGATCCTGATCCCGACCCTGACACCTGTATATTTGGAGTTTACATGTCTCTCTCCTCGAAGTCACGTGGATTTTTCTCCAGCTCCTCCGTTTTTTCCCTGCCCATCTAGAAACACGCTGCTGCTATACATCATCCACGTGATGATAAGCCATTTTGTTGTGGCAAGGTCGCTTCTGAAAAATAACTGTGGTTCTTTTAGTCTTATTCTACGTTGGAACAAAGTTTGTCTCGCTGGCTGGCTGGCTGGAGTGAGGGACGAACGCTGACGTGCGGACTGCTTGTAGAAGAGACACGGCGGCTGGGTTGTGGAGCACTCGAACGCCTCTGCCTCTCGAGTGCTCCTCCCCACCCCCACGCGGCCACGCGGGGGCGCCAGCGAGACGGCCGCACGACTCCACAGCGCGCGCTGTTGGCACTTGGCCAGCGGCAGCACCCACACACACAGACAAAGATCCCCCGTATAGCCTTTAACGTACTGCTGGGGCAAGTGCGCACGAAATGCGTGAGTGCTCAGCACCACGCCCGGCCCCCTTTTTTTCCTCACCAGTGATTGATGTTTTACACACCGCACCAGGGACTCATTTAAGACGGAGTCAACCTAGGGGAGGTCCAGGACTGGGTCAAATATTCGTGATTATTTGTCGTGAGCGGGAATCGAACTCGGGTCCCGCAATGCGCTAACCACCGCACCACCGCTCCCACAACACTCACTGGGCTCTCGATCTGACAGATGAAACAAACGCGAAACGAGTCGCTGCTGTTGCTGCTGTGGGTGATGAACGATTACCCCCATGGCAAGGGAGGTTGATGGACACCCCGAGGCGCTCACAGCCGAGTTTTCTTTGCGCCCGATCAATGCCAATCCGTACCCCTCAACCCATGACCCGAATCATGCAGAGAAATGAAGCGGGCCGAGAGGAACAGCGCGTTGATGTTGTCATTCGGTACGCGGTATTTCTATGCCACCTGACACTGGTGCAACACAACGCACAGAGCACGCGGTGTCACGGTGGAGATGCGCCGAGGCGTGGGAAGAAAGTTCGGTTGCTTGCCACGGCAGACGCGAACGGCCATGCTCGAACTGGTCCTCACATGGGCCACTTCTCCTTCACCAACTCGCACTGACCAGCGTGGCGAAGTATGGGCGAGCTAACCTGTATGGCCGACGCTGCATGTGTGGAGATACTTTCATCCAGCATTGGCTTGATCTACTGGACATATGTGAAAAAGAGCATCATAGCTCATGGGATTTATCCAGTCTAAATAAAGGTTCTGATGAAGGCCATAAACATTACTTCTTGTTTAGGAGCACGAGCACTGGAGTGAGATACGCGACTGAAAAACTGGCGGGGGGGTGGGGGGCAGGAAGAGTGGAATTACAGCAGCTCAGTTGCTATCCCCCTAGTCCCCTCGTCCCCTAGCTCAACCCCTAGTCTAATAACCTCTTGTCCCCCTTGTCCCCTAGCCCATAACCCCTTAGTCACCTCGGGGACCCCCTAGTCCCCTAGCCCAATAACTCCCTAGCCCAATAACCTCCTAGCACAATAACCCCCTAGCCCAATAACCCCATAGCCCAAAAAACCCCTAGCCCAATAACCCCCTAGCCCCCTATCCCAATAACCCCCTAGTCCCTTAGCCCAATAACCCCTTAGTCACCTCGGGGACCCCCTAGTCCCCTAGCCCAATAACCCCCTAGTCCCTTAGCCCAATAACCCCTTAGTCACCTCGGGGATCCCCTAGTCCCCTAGCCCAATAACCCCCTAGCACAATAACCTCCCAGCACAATAACCCCCTAGCCCAATAACCCCATAGCCCAAAAAAACCCTAGCCCAATAACCCCCTAGCACAATAACGCCCTCGTTCCCTAGTCCAATAACCCCCTAGTCACCTAGGGGTCCCCCTAGTTCCATAGCTCAATAACCCCCTAGCCCAAAAACCCCCAACCCCCCCCCCCCCCCCCGAGGCAGCTGGGTCAATCAAGCCGTACGGAGCCGTGCGATTGAGCGCTGTCTGTGCTTTTGAGATCGCGGAAAGCACAGGAGGCGGTTTCTCCCCACTGTTGTTGCTGTTTCTGCCGCGGTAGGGCCGATGGTGGTGGTGATGATAATGAACGTTGCTGGTGCACAACGCGAACAGGGAGGTGATTCACTTCTCAGGGCAAGGTAAATCAAATGCAGCAGCAGCCGAGTTAAGACAACAAAGCAGAAGCGAGCATCGTCCCCGGCTCCCCCAACGCGACGCCATCCGTGCCTTACATCGGACGCACTTCATGACGATCCATTGGCATGTGAGCGCAAGAGATTTGATTTTCCGCTTCGCTCCTACATCGGGCAGAGTGCCCGAGCGGGTCGAGCAGCCACCGCCGTGCGGTGTGCAGGAGAGGGGCAGGCAGTGCAATCGGCGACGTGCTGGCTGGCACACGTGCTATGGAGACAGGATAAGACTCGAACCGTCGCTAACTATACTTTGTATGTTGTTCTCTTATGAGGCCACGTAGTTATTGACGAATGTGTTGAGGTTGTTTGTGTTGTTGTTTGTGTACCACTGCCAACGCAGCGGCAGCAGTGGTATTCACAAAGGAGCCACATTAAGGCATCGGTGCTCATCTCCCGGTCACAGCCCTGCTGCAGAGGCAGTGGTGGGGCGAGAAATATCCACAGGGCAACCGCTGTTGACCCCCCCCCCCCCAAAGCAGTACCTATTGTATCGATCCCCAAAGTGACACTTTAACGAAAACCGAGCGAAGGGATGATGGGCTGAATCATCCTTCACAACCACGATTTAAACTCGCGACCTCCCGCTCGCTCTATACCGCTGGCTGAGCCGCCACGGGCTGGAGGCTCCGTGGCACCCCCCCCACCCCGAGTGATTGTGAGCCGAGCCGGACCTCGCCCGGGGTGGGCTGTGGCGACAGCTTCCGAGGCACGAGGCGGCGAGACCCCGGCGCGCGGCACCACCACGCCGCGGCTCCACCGAGAAGTCACCACGGGGCTCGCATCCACCCCCGCCGCGACGTTCCCGTGCCGGGGACGCCTGCTGCAGATACCACGCACGCACGCACGCGTCACACGCACGCGGATGCGCGCAGTTGCTGCTGCTGCTGTTGTTGTAACACCGCGCAGTGCCGGTGTCGAGGCTGGCCGGGTCGCGGCCCCGGAGACGCGGGTGGGATGCAGCGACGGAAAGAGGCCGCCGTGAGTTGGGGACCGAGGTGGAAGGGGAGAGAAGGGGAGGGAGGGAGGGAGGAAAGGAGTGGGGCGGTGGTGGTAGGGGGGATGGGATAGGGGGTACGGGAGGAGCGGGAGACGGGATGCGCGGTGAGAAACGAGCGGTCGGCAGAGGGGGGTAGCGGAGCGAAGCGGGCAGGAGGCTGTGACAGAGGGATGGGTGGAGGGGAGGGTGCGGCTGTTGTCGCTGCTGCGCTAGGAGGGGGGTGCGCGGTATAAATGCGGAGCGCGGAGCGGGCCGCTCACCGCGGCGTGCACTGCGGGCGTGGTGCGGGCCGCTGCCAGCGCGATGATGCTGCTGCTGTAGGTAGGGAGCCTGCCGGGCAGCATTCGCTACACAGCTGCACCGCCGTCTGCTGCTCACATAGCCTGCTGCTGCTCACATAGCCTGCTGCTGCTGCTCTCTAGGAGGCATAGCCGGCACCCACAGCGCAGTGCTGTGTGTGCTCCGTGTACATCCGCGTTGAGTGAATAGCTGAATTGATAACACCGCATTGAATAAATGAATACACGAGTGACTGTATGGTTGAATACAGTGCATGTATTGTATGCGTGAATGGTTGAATTACACTAATGTACGAGTTAATGATTGGATGAATAAATGGCTGATTGGATGCGCTGATGGGGTTCTCTGCATGTATCTGGGCGCAGGTGTGATTACAGCTGCGGTGTGGGTGTTGTCGTGAGCAGCTGAAACACGCAACACCTTGGTCAACAATAACACTTCCTTAAAAATAAAACTCCATAATCTGTGACGTTTGGGGCAATGGCACTTCACAGCACATAGGCCATAGAGGTAGTGTGATCTTTAGAGCATTGTTACCCGAAACGTCGCTTTTTATATACTTTTTAAAGGCAGTTCTATGCTTGCGAATTATGGTAGTAAGGTCAAGGGGCTCGGTGCCTGCTGCTGCTGGCCACGACGAGAGGCTTCAGCGGAGAGAGACTTCGTGTCGTGCCACTCTTCCTCCTCCTCCTCCTCTGTTGAAGGAGCGCAGACCACTGTGCGGGCCGTACTTTGGGTTGCGTGGCCACAATCGCACTTCTGTGGCTTGTCATTCATGTATCTCTATGTATTTCTACGGATCCCTATTGTACCTCTGGGTCTCTATGTATCTCCATGGGTCTCTGTAATCTCTATGGGTCTCTATGGGTTTACTTCACGGCCCATATTTTGGGTTGCGTGGCCACAATCGCACCGCTGCGGTTGCCATCGACCTGGTCGCTGGCGTTGTGATGCGGTTTCCGCAGGAGGTGAGCGGTGCCGAGTGCCCTCCTCCTCCTGCTGCTCCTGCTGCTGCTGCTACACGCGGACAGCAGCAGCAGCAGCGGCGTGTCCTTGGGAAAGCGCTGATGATGTACCACTGTACAGTACGGTTATATAAGCAGACGCGGTCGGGCCATTGATATTGCCACTTCGTTAAGCGATCATCAGCGGTCGCCGTGTGGATGTCCTCGCCACCGGCCGTGCGAATGTGGAATTTGCACCGCTGGCTCCAACGTCGCAACTTTTAATCGATTAAGAGAACTAAAGTGCAATGGCAGGCTTTCACCGTGGTGTTCGGTATAGTGCAGTCTACGTGCATACTGTAGAGTACTGTCGTGGGCGCCTTGCGTGTGAGGAAGGATCGATGATGGCCAAGCGGAGGTCGAGGCCGACGTAGGCGCGTGTCCGCCGAGCGAGGAGACGCTTCGCGGGGGAAACCACGACGGAGATGGAGCGGAAACCGTGGAGGAGGGACGGTGATGACTTAATTGTGGAGGCATTCGTCCAGCAGTGGACAACAGATCACTGAGATTTGATATAAAGAAGCAATGACTTGCGTGGTTCCTGGCAGGAGCCGACTGGCAGGCTGCACGGTCAACCTCACGGCTGGGGAAGTCGCCCCCCCTACACCCCCTACACCCCCTACCC
Organism: Petromyzon marinus; assembly: GCF_048934315.1. Classification (NCBI taxonomy): domain Eukaryota; kingdom Metazoa; phylum Chordata; class Hyperoartia; order Petromyzontiformes; family Petromyzontidae; genus Petromyzon; species Petromyzon marinus. The sequence goes on along the minus strand of NC_133717.1, from coordinate 1,064,968 downwards.
CCCCCTACCCCCTACCCCCCCGTACCCCCGTGGGGTTCCCGCGGTGTTAGTTGCTGCTGCTGCTGCTGATCGCGCTGCGTGTGGCCCCGCTACGACAGAGACGGCGCCAGCACCTGGACGGGGGCGGCACCCGAGATGAGATCGCGCTGCCGGCAGCTGCGCAGAGGCACCCGTCCGGAGCGAGGAGCTCCCAGCAACCCCGAGCTCCACCCCGGGACCTCCACTCCGACTCTTCCACCTGACTCCCTCCTCCATTCCGTGACCTCCACTTAGTGCCGACATCCCAACTCCTCCACCCCAGACTCCTCCCTCCACTGCAGGACCTCCACCCGGAACCTCCACGCATTCCGACACCTTCACACTCCACCTCGTCCACGTCTCCTCCTCCCCCGGTCCCGCGATGTCGTTGACCGCGCCGCCGCCGTCGCCGCTGGTGGTGGCGGCGGCGGCTTCGGCGTCTTTGGCGGCGTCCCTGCTGCTCGCGCTGCCGCTCCCGTGCGCTGGCGCCGAGTCCGCCCCGCACGGCTGCAGCTCGGCCGAGCCGCCGTGCTCCACCACAAACGCGAGCGACGATCACCACCACGTGCTCACCGCGGGCATCCACGTGGTGAGCGTGGACTTCCACCACGTGCGCGTGCCCTTCGGCATCACCCTGTGGATCCTGCTCGCGTCGCTCGCCAAGATCGGTGAGGATGGGTTGAGGATGAGTGACGATCGGCGAGGATGGGCGCGCGGTGGTGCGTATCGTGGGGGGTGTTACTGTTGGCTGTGCCGCCAGAGCAATGCAACACCATCGCTAGCACTACCATCACACATCGCGGCCATCACCACCACCATTCTGCCCTTCTCAATGTCGAATGGCGCGGTAATGGAGCCGCGTCACTCGCTACAGTGGCGGTGCCTTCATATTTAATAGTTAATGGGGCCCTCTGTGGAGGGGCGAGCAGGGCAAGGCCCCTTCTCCACGGCCAGCCGCGGGCGGGGGGCAGCCCGCCGCCGCCCTCCACTTGTTTTCACGGCGTTAAGCAATACGCCCCGCTATACATTCCACGTACCTATGACGGGGGCCGGTCCGTCCATGCCACAGTCGCGAGCTTCTCAATCGACACGTTAATAACTTTTTTTTTATCGCGTAATGCTCATTTTACCGACCGCAGGTGGATGATGAGGCCGATTGTGGTGGCGATGTTTATGATGGTGATGGGCTGAAACCGACCCTGACCGGGAGTTAAACTTTTGTGCTAAATGTCGGAAGGCTGCTGAGCTCTACGCGGCCGTGAAAGCTGAATAATGCACGCGCGTGTGTGTGAGTGTGGTACTGTCCGATCACATAATGGTGAGCGGTGAGCGCGTTAAGCCACGAAACTGGCGGGCCTAAGTTCGACCACCAAACACCAGTGGCGAATATCAGAGCCGGTCGTGGGCCTCCCCTAGGTCGACTCGGCCTCAAATTAATACGAGACCCGGTGCGATGTGTAAACACCGCCACTAGGAAGGTAAAGGCGGTCGAGCGTGGTGCTGGCCACCCCACCAGCTCGTGTGCCGTGCCGGCGTTCAGAGGCGCTCCGGGCTAACACCGATTGCCCCCACCAGTCCGGACTATGCGGGTCGCGGTGGGCGGATCTTTATCCAGTGCGGAGTCTCACTCGCGAGAGGTCACGATGGGCAAGCCCCACCGACTGTGATTGGGAGTGTCGCCATTCAGAGTCTGGGGATTCAAGAGAATCGATTCTGATTGGCGCTGTTCCACTGCGGTGACTGGCGGCCACTTGCGGCTGCAGGGGTCACGCGAACCCCTCCCAGCTGTCGTCAATTCGCTGCTGGACGAAGGAGTCTCCCGTGGGAGTTTGTTGTGGGAATAGGGGAGGAGGGGGGGTTGGCGTCTGACTGTTTAACCATACTTCACCAGAACTGCTCAGCGTGGTTATGCATTGGAAGTGAATTGCCCACAGGTGCAGGAGGTGAGAGTGTTACGGCACAGGGGGTTGGCGGTGACGCTGCCGTTGCCGGCCGTCACGCTGCGTCTGCTGTGGAGGCGACAGCCTCGTGGGCTGTGCGCTGTCTGTGCGTTGTCCTTCTATGTGCTGTCTGTCTGTGCGCCGTCTGTCTGTGCGCCGTCTGTCTGTGCGCCGTCTGTCTGTGCGCCGTCTGTCTGTGCGCCGTCTGTCTGTGCGCCGTCTGTCTGTACGCCGTCTGTCTGTGCGCCGTCTGTCTGTGCGCCGTCTGTCTGTGCGCTGTCTGTCTGTACGCTGTCTGTCTGTGCGCTGTCTGTCTGTGCGCTGTCCTTCTGTGCGCTGTCTGTCTGTGTGCTGTTTGTCTGTGCGCTGTCTGTGCGCTGTCTGTCTGTGTGCTGTCTGTCTGTGCGCTGTCTCTGCGCTGTCTGTCTGTGTGCTGTCTGTCTGTGTGCTGTCTGTCTGTGCGCTGTCTCTGCGCTGTCTGTCTGTGCTCTGTCTGTCTGTGTGCTGTCTGTCTGTGCGCTGTCTGTCTGTGTGCTGTCTGTCTGTGCGCTGCCTGTCTGTGTGCTGTCTGTCTGTGCGCTGCCTGTCTGTGTGCTGTCTGTGTGCTCTCTGTCTGTGTGCTGTCTGTCTGTGTGCCGTCTGTCTGTGTGCTGTCTGTGTGTGCGCTGTCTGTGCTGTGCTCCTTTCGCCCTGTCGCCTTGGCTCTGCGTCCAGTGAGCGGTCTGCTTGCATGACAACAGCAGCCCCCCGTGATAGACGTAAGCGAAGTGAATTGTGGTTGTGCAGTATTTCGTCAACCTGAATAATTAATATCTGCCTTTTCACGTATGTGCAGTATGTATGCTGAACGTCTTTCACACCGTACGTAATCGACAGCAGCTGCGTTCTATCCGCTGTTGATTGCCGCCCGTGCAGCCGGGGGCGGCCCGTCCGTACAGGTGAACGAGGCGGTGGCCAAGTTCAGTGGGGCCCCAAATTCTAGGAAAATAATACAAACAAAATAAACGAAGATGTCATTATTTCAATCCCCGTGCGTATACAGAGGGAATATGAATCATAATTCATTTCCCAATATTGCTGGGAATGTATTGGTTGGACAGATGAACAAACCAAGTAATTATGCCACTGTTTAAAAAAAATACGCTTATAAAAACATTAAATGGAAAATAGCAGCTAAATGTTTCCCATTTTACCAAAACCTCAGCCTAGACCTTCCCTTGGGCTTTGGGGGTGGGGGCACCGATTTAATGGTTTGCCTAGGGCGTCAGTGGCTGGCAGCTCGTCTAGGGCTGCCCGTGGATGCAGCTATGTTCAGTCCGCTGCTGATAGCAGCCAGTGCAGCCAGTGCAGCCCGTTTTTCCGTGGGGTGCCCGAGGGTCTCTGGTTTTGTCTTTAACTTCCTCCTCGGCAGCGGCAGCTGTTGCCAAAACAGGCGCCCGCGCAAGTTGCATTTCTCGTCAACGTGTAAGCGGTTCCTCTACAACAGCGGTGGATACATTGGGGGGCGCGGGGGCGGCGGCCATGGGGGCAACCCCTTCCACCTTGAAAACCCATTGAGTGTTATCGTTGTTGTTTATGCTATCATGGTGGGGCTATATCTACAAAGCCTCAAATTTGCGGACCGCCAGCCCCGCAGCTCGCGCGGTGCTCGTCCACGGGGCTGTGCGGCTCCCCGCCCTGCTTGGCCCAAGACGTGGCGGTCAGGAGGTGTGAGTACAGCAAAGTCGGTTTGTGGCCCGTCTGTGCAAACCCTGAGGGTGTCATCTCAAAGCATTTGCGGTGAAGGAAGTGGCTCGTATGTGTGTGTGTTGGACTACGCCGTACGTAGTCAACCGCACTCGTCGGATTTGTGCGGGAGGAAGGGCAACAAACTAAATGCAAAAAGCAGTTCTCAAGAAACGAGTTTTAAAAGTAGATTTAAAAGTGCGTAGCTCCCACTGGTTTCCTAATACCAGAAGGAAGAGCCTTCCAGACGGCCACAGCAGCGCATCTGAAAGCGCACAATGTGGTGACTGTCTTTGTTCGATGGCCAGCCAAAAGCCTCTGCTACCAGGGTGACTGGAGTTTGCGTGATGATGGTTTATGCTCCTTGACAAGCTCAGCGAGATATTGTGTGGGGTCAGGGGCGTCAAGCTGCACCACGGAGTTCCTGGTTTGTCGATGCGGGGTTCGGCCGCCCCTCAATTTGAACCTGGTTCACACGCGTAGCGAGGCAATGTTCATTGGCTCCAAGAATGTAAACAAATTAAATGTTTGTTTCGCCGCCACACGACGACAAAGGTCGACTCTCGCGGGCAGGGGCTGTGGGAAATGTGCGGCATCACCCAATGTGGATGAGAGGTCCATTGAAGGGCTCTCAGGAGTAGTTCTGTGATATCTCCTTTCACAGTTTGTTCTCAATCGGACGGTGTGAGGCTTCCGAATGGACGCTGGCGTCCGCTTCGTGACGTGACACCGGTGGAATGAAATTAAAGCAAATTATTTTGTGGGGGAAAACGGAACCCCTTCCTCACAGTGCGTGCGGATTATACACAACACAACTGGCACGCGGGAAACATAATAGAGGAAAATTGTCACTCCAGGTGCTGGTCGCGACTCGTTAAACTTTCCACGTGGTGTCCTGGCAGTGAGTTTAGTTGGGGGTCTCTGGCTTTCTTCCGCAAGTGAAATGATCATCAAGTAATATAATCGGCGGCCAAACTCCCTAATGGCACTGGGCCGTCCCGGCTATCCTGGGTTAAGATGCCACAATTATATTCATGAGCAGAGGGCGAGGCTTGGGACGGTTAAAGCTGCGGTGGACTCAGCTGACCAGAAGTTCGATTCCCCGGCCACGGTTCCCGTCAGTGGCGAATGATCGCTGAGCTGGCCCTGCCGGGATCCCCTCCACATTGCACCAACCCAACATTGAACAGTGTGGTGAAGTATGGCCAAACAACCCCCTTGACCAAAACGCATGGGGAGCCCTTCATCCAGCAGTGGATTGAGAAAGTACTGTAAATGTTATTATTTTATTTACTAAATTATATCGCTCAGATAAATCTTGAGTCATTACATCACTGAGACCAATACATTATTAATTTAACACGTAGAGTTCCGGGACCTATATTATTAATAATAAAGTTGTTTGGGTTAGAATGGGAATATATAAATGCACAGTAAACCCACCTCCACGCGATACAGCCAATCGGTGAGGTTTGTCCATTAGTGTGTGCTGAAGGAGTAGCTAAGTGGCTGTGTCGGGTGGAGGTGGGTTCACGACACATTTACATATACGCAATTTAACCCAAAAAACTTTATCATGAATTTATTATAATTAATAATTATACATTTTCATTCGAATGTACATTGGTAACAGGTGCCAATGGGCCTGGGAAGTGTTCAGGAGCGGAAGTGTAACCGTGCGGGGGTGGCGCTGCACCTGAGCCACCGCGTGCGTAGCCGCCCGTCTCTCGTTGAGCGAGCCTGGCATGCTGTTGGTGAGCGTCACAGGCTCGCCCGCTCGTGGTGGAGCGGTTCACAGCCCTCTCCAGGCAGTCCCACGAATCGTCGCGGTTCAGAGTCGCTCCCTGAGCTACGCCGTGATTGCGTTGTCTTGCAACGCACCGGTGCCGAACGGCAGCGCCTCTTCTTGTGGGCCGCAGGCGTTGACGTGCGGCGTCATCGTGCAGGGCTGTATGGAGCACAAGGTGATCCACCGCTAGCCGCAGTCGAGCTTCCTCGTGGATCTCTTCCATCTCGTAACGTGACGACGAAAGCACTCTTGTTATGGAAATGGAAATGTTGCAGAACAGCATTTGTTTATAATTTGATTGTGCAGAATAACTATTGATCTCAAGGCCACGTTAACAAACTTCTCTCCAAATAATAACTGAGTCACGGCCCAGAGCTGGCTCAACTTCAAATGCCACGCTCGGCTCCGACTTGGCTCACAGAAACCCTGAGCCATGCTTTGGAGACCGTGCCCAGAGCTGGCTCAAGTTAAGCGCATGGCCTTGGAGCCAGAGCTGAGAATATGGGGCCATAGATCCACTGGCTGCTGCTGCTGCTGCAACGCGCGGGGGCGTCTACGTGTCCTGTGTGTTGCACGCAAACGCCGGTGCCGCTAAACGCCATTGCTCGTAGATAGCAGCGCGCGCTGGCCGGTGGGACTACGTGACGATCGGCACACATCGGTGCGACGCGTTGTTAACGCGTCGGCAAGGGGCCTGAGCTGTCAGGTCTCTGCGAGTGGCCACGACGTGGTGAGAGAGAGGCCCGCGTGGAATCCTGCAGAAGGAACCACAGGCTTCTTCACTTTGTCATTGCCTGATGGGGTAGAGTGGAGGTGCAGTGGTTCCTGCAGCAGCCTGCGAGTGTGTCGCGTGGATACGTGACGATCGGCCGGACGCTTGGCCGGCCGTGACGCCGGGCCCCGCGGTGTTTGCCGAGTGCCTATCGACCCGGCGACCTGGCCGCCTTTGTTTAACAGAACGCACCGAGAGGTTGGAACTTGTCCACGATTTACTTTGTGTAAACATAAACTGTTGGAAAGCATTGATTTACGATGCCTATTATTAAATGGACCCTATTATTTTACTTTGGACATGAAACAGAGACTTTCTCTGTCTGTGTGTGCGTGACCTGCATCTATCCAGTCTTCACATCACACCGGGCGTGGTTGACCTTGCCTGTAACCCGGCCACTGAACTTGTGCACTCAAGCCACCTCCACTTGAAGTGAAAACCAGGTGCCTGTGAGCAGCAGTACACCAAGTAGGCTGCGGGCCTAGTAGGTGGCAGGGTTTCTCCAGGCACTGTTATTTCCTCCAGAATAGCAATTTGATGAACAGCTCCCAGCAAGGTCGACCTGGAATGGCGAACGGAGTAACTTAGCAACGGCAAAGGCCCCTGACTGTAACACCCTCGCAGCCAGTCCCACTTAAGAGATCAAAAGTGCGGCAGTATTTTTGGCGTGAGAGGCGATGCATCAGGGGCCCTCTCGTTACCGGTGGCAGCGAGGCCTGTAAAGTTTCCGTTATGCCATTGATATCGATTTTGCGCCGCTTTCAGAAGGCGCGAGGTTGAATTTCCATGCGTGGTGTAGATTGTGGCGTGCGCCGCTGGGTCCATGATTTTGCAGTCCAAACAATGAGAGAGATTTAACCCACTACGCTTCGGGACGGTGTGGCTGCATTGTGTGCCACTCGCGGGTTTTTGAATCGTAACGCATAATTCATAAAAAATGCGGACTATGTGTTGTTTAAAACAGTGGCAATGAAATGCAGACTTAATTGATCCACTGCTGGATGACGGCCTCCCCCATGCCACATGCCAGTCACGTGGATGTGTTTAACTTACTTCACCACGCTGGTGAGTGCGGGTCACACTTCGGAATGTGAATGCTTGCAGAGTGCAGCACTCCTCCAGATGTGGGTGCAGGGGGAGAGATCCTGAGGGGTCGTCTCCCATGAAGCGGCAGTCACGGGTGTTGTGGCAGGCGCACTTTTGTAAGGACATTGCCGGCAGTGATTTTTTTTAATTAAAAAAACAGGACGAGTTCAGGGACATCGCCGATCGATCGATCAGCGGTGATTGACGCTGGCGGCCTGCTTGAATCTCCCTGATGCAGTGCGGCAACGCTGCAGCGATGATTCTCTTGAGTTTGCGATACCCGCTAGCACGGCCTGACGGTCCGTGTCACGCGTGTATGGGTGCTCGCTCGGTCGCGTTACAGGTCTCAACCTCGGATATTTCTAAAGAGCCCCGCTCTTGTGATGTGGTGTGGCCAGCAGGCAAAGGCGTGGGGACCTCCCTCCCTCGTTCTCGTTTCACTGCTTCCTTGTTTACATTTCTTTAGTTTATATTTTTTTGCATGCTTCGAGTTTGTGCTCTTCGGGAGATTTCTTCCCCCGCCCATGCCAGAAGACATTCTCGAGTTAGCGGCAGGATGCGGTCCTCGGGTCTGTTCACCTACTACTTTACCCTGGGTAACTTTGAATTACTCTGGATATTTGGAATAATTTTGCTGAATAATTTAACTTATCCGAGGTCTGGACCCCGCATATCTAAATGGCCATGTTCCCCAGAAATTTGGAAAAGAGAACCGGGTTTTTCCGACTCCAAATTAATGAATTAAAATCAGGTCACGGAGATATAGTGAGGGAAAAAAGTATTTGATCCCCTGCTGATTTTGTACGTTTGCCCACTGACGAAGAAATGATCCGTCTAAAATTTTAATGGTAGGTTTATTTGAACAGTGAGAGACAGAATAACAACAAAAAAATCCAGAAAAACGCATGTCAAAAATGTTATAAATTGATTTGCATTTTCATGAGGGAAATAAGTATTTGACCCCTCTGCAAAACATGACTTTGTACTTGGTGGCAAAACCCTTGTTGGCAATCACTGAGGTCAGACGTTTCTTGTAGTTGGCCACCAGGTTTGCACACATCTCAGGAGGGATTTTGTCCCACTCCTCTTTGCAGATCTTCTCCAAGGCATTTAGGTTTCGAGGCTGACGTTTGGCAACTCGAACCTTCAGCTCCCTCCACAGATTTTCTATGGGATTAAAGTCTGGAGACTGGCTAGGCCACTCCAGGACCTTAATGTGCTTCTTCTTGAGCCACTCCTTTGTTGCCTTAGCCGTGTGTTTTGGGTCATTGTCATGCTGGAATACCCATCCACGACCCATTTTCAATGCGCTGGCTGAGGGAAGGAGGTTCTCACCCAAGATTTGACGGTACATGGCCCCGTCCATCGTCCCTTTGATGCGGTGACGTTGTCCTGTACCCTTAGCAAAAAAACACCCCCAAAGCATAATGTTTCCACCTCCATGTTTGACGGTGGGGATGGTGTTCTTGGGATCATAGGCAGCATTCCTCCTACTCCAAACACGGCGAGTTCAGTTGATGCCAAAGAGCTCCATTTTGGTCTCATCTGACCACAACACTTTCACCCAGTTGTCCTCTGAATCATTCAGATGTTCATTGGCAAACTTCAGACGGGCATGTATATGTGCTTTCGTGAGCAGGGGGACCTTGCGGGCGCTGCAGGATTTCAGTCCTTCACGGCATAGTGTGTTACAAATCGTTTTCTTGGTGACTATGGTCCCAGCTGCCTTGAGATCATTGACAAGATCCTCCCGTGTAGTTCTGGGCTGATTCCTCACCGTTCTCATGATCATTGCAATTCCACGAGGTGAAATCTTGCATGGAGCCCCAGGCTGAGGGAGATTCTTCCATTTGCGAATAATCGCACCAACTGTTGTCACCTTCTCACCAAGCTGCTTGGCAATGGTCTTGTAGCGCATTCCAGCCTTGTGTAGGTCTACAATCTTGTCCCTGACATCCTTGGAGATCTCTTTGGTCTTGGCCATGATGGAGAGTTTGGAATCTGATTGATTGATTGCTTCTGTGGACAGGTGTATTTTATACAGGTAACAAGCTGAGATTAGGAGCACTCCGTTTAAGAGTGTGCTCCTAATCTCAGCTCGTTACCTGTATAAAAGACACCTGGGAGCCAGAAATCTTTCTGATTGAGAGGGGGTCAAATACTTATTTCCCTTAATAAAATCAATTTATATCATTTTCGACATGCGTTTTTCTGGATTTTTTTGTTGTTATTCTGTCTCTCACTGTTCAAATAAACCTACCATTAAAATTTTAGACGGATCATTTCTTCGTCAGTGGGCAAACGTACAAAATCAGCAGGGAATCAAATACTTTTTTCCCTCACTGTATCTCCGTGACCTTATTTTAATTCATTAATTTGGAGTCGGAAAGACCCGGTCCTCTTTTCCAAATTTCTGGGGAACATGGCCATTTAAATATCCGGGGTCCAGACCTCGGATAAGTTAAATTATTCAGCACAATTATTCCAAATATCCAGAGTAATTCAAAGTTACCCAGGGTAAAGTAGTAGGTGAACAGACCCGAGGACCGCATCCTGCCGCTAACTCGAGAATGTCTTCTGGCATGGGCGGGGGAAGAAATCTCCCGAAGAGCACAAACTCGAAGCATGCTAAAAAAGATAAACTAAAGAAATGTAAACAAGGAAGCAGTGAAACGAGAACGAGGGAGGGAGGTCCCCACGCCTTTGCCTGCTGGCCACACCACAAGAGCGGGGCTCTTTAGAAATATCCGGGGTTGAGACCTGTAACGCGACCGAGCGAGCGCCAATACACGCGTGACACGGACCGTCAGGCCGTGCTAGCGGGTATCGCAAACTCATTCTTATAGCTTTGTTTCATATACCACGGGCTGCAGCAATTTTGCAGTAGGGGGGCGATGTCACTGCCGTGTGTAATCTCAATTGAGTCATTTGAAGTGGAGTAAAGAAAAAGGCAAATTTGAACCGTGACGCTAGCACACAATTGGCTTTTTTTGTAACGACCGAGGTTGGTCTTTATCGTTCACTTTAAAGTGGACAGAGCCGTGTTTTACAGTTAACACGCATGTAGCAATAACCAGGGCGGTCCGCCAGATTCGAACTGCAAGCCTCAACAACGGGCGGCGAATGCCCTACCGCTACAGGGGGTTGGGCCGCCACCACGCGCCACCATGCGCCACCACGCACGTGGCCAAATGTGAATGCCGTGACATGAAGCCCCCCTCCCTCCCAAGTGGCTCCCAGTCGGCCCGAGTGCAACGCCGCTCGTGGAAAAATTCTCTTCTCAAAATACTCCGTGACGCGGCACCTTGCCGAGAAGCAAATCCCGGCGATTAGACCAAAGCTGGCGCTGTCGTCACCGCGCTGCCGAGCCCATGGCGCTCGGCGGTCGGTCCGCGAGACCTCGCCTTCAAATCCCCACTCCTGCGATTAGCACGGTCGGCTACGTACGGTGCGAAAGAAGTTCAAACATACACACATCCTATTTTTGCGTCCGTTACGATCGCAATATTTCGACCGTGGTAGCGTTTGGCTCATATTAAGACAGCTGATGTCTTGCTCCAAAAGTTTGTTGCATTTCTTTGCACGGTTGGGTCCACTGTACAATAGTCTTTGGTTGAGAAAGCCGTCCGCTTGTGCTCTCAGGTGGCCACTTTGCGTTGTGATGATCGCTCGCCCTTTCCTGAGAGTGACCGGTGGCTCTGCTCTTCCACGTTAGTTTGTTCGTGTTTTCCGCGCTGCTGTCGGTCTCATTCGCCTTCGCGTCGGCACCCGCCTGGGTTTTTTTGTTTGTTGTCAAACCCTCCGCCCCCTTTTCATCTGCCCATGGGTGATGGGGAAGTTGTGGAGAGAGCGGAGAAGTTTCCATACCCAAGAAGTGTGCTCATGACCGGATCACGTTTGGCAATGCAGCGGCATTGTCTGTTCATCGGCTGCATAGCGCTGTGTGGAAGCTACCTGGTTTCTTGCTCCACAGAAAGCTCCGGGTCTTCTCGGCCACAGTTATGCCCTCGCTCCTCTATGCTTGCGAAATGTGCAGCCCTGTAAATGAACATCTGCGCCTGTTGAAAAATGCAGGCTGGCCTGCGAACAATTGATCCTGGGTTTAACCAAACTGGATTGTGTGAGGAGTTCACAAATACTGTGAGAAATCTGGACAGTTCCGTTAGTGAGCTTCTCCGGCAGGTGAGGCTGCATTGGCTGCGGCATGTAGCAAGTATGCCCAGCCACCGCATGTCTAAGCAACTTCTGATTTGCTGGATAGAGGGGTCTAAACGGGCGCTGCACAGGCTAGAGAAGAGATGGAATGATGCGGTACAGGAGGATGTGAAGCTGAGTTGACTTGCTGATGACCGGAATCAGCCGTGTCAAGATTGACCTCTATGGAGGAGGCTTGTGAAGGACGCTACTGGGGAGTTTGAGGCGGTCGCCCTCCAACAATAACGGAGTGCAGAGGGGTGACGTTCACAACAACGAGCACAGCGCCGGGCAACTAAAACTCAGCGAGTTGCCACAGTAGGGAGCACAGTAGGTCCATCTGCCAGTCATCTCAGTCAGTTAGCCCATGGTACGGTCAACATCTTGTTCTGGGCCTCCCCTAGGTTGGCTCAACCTCAAAGGAAAACCTGGTGCAGTGTGTAAAAATCTCCACTCGGAAGACAAAGGCGGCCGGGCGTGGTGCTGGCCACCCACCCCTCGTGTGCAGTGCCGGCCTTCATAAGTGCTCGCCAACAGCACTGCCAGAACAGTCTGTTAAGGCTATACGGGAGCCCTTTGTCTTTGTTGAGTGTGCACGGGCACGTGCCCTTATTTGTTGCGCTCTCCGCCGGCTGAAACGTGCTCGCGCGTGATTAGGGTACAGTTTAGACGACGCAGGAAGAGCCATATTGGTTCTCCAGTGTAAGATTAATAAAGGGAGCTACGGCCGTGGGTTTGGTTCGCGACCATTTTACTCGCACGAAAAACACCGGAACAGCGAACGCGAGCGAGTGGACAACGAATGCATTGTTTCGGCGTGCCGGCGCGGAGAGTCCGGCCCACAGTGCGCAAATTATGATTGTCGTTCGAGCTGTTGCGACTCGCAGCGGTGGGCAACGATTTAACGAAAACAAAAACTCGAGGAGGAAGTAAACGGCTCTCGTGTTGGGGGCTCACACGAAGCAGCAGCAGCCAGTAACCTCCACGTGACTCGTCAGGCATGAGGCTTTCGTGCATAAATTATGCAAGGGATTATTTATAATTTATGAAAATTGCATGTGCGTGGTGTACGCTTGCTAATGCAGCCGTGAACAGAACTGCGCATGCGAGACGGGGATGAGAGAGAAATGATGTGAATGGGTTGGCAAAAACGGGAGCGAAAAGTTTTAAACTGAAATCGCCGTCCTGAATCCGAATCCTGACGGTTGAATGCGCGGGTGAGTGAACGACTCAAACGCTACCATCCGTTCACCTGAACCCACGTGTCACCTCCTCCTCCATCCTCTACCGTGTATCTCCACCAAGTGAGGCCAATTTGAACGTGAGCAATGTTCATTGCGCTGCACGTTTGGGAGCGTTGTCGATTTGGCTCTCATGTCACCATTGCCGTTGTGCAGAAGAACTTTGCAACGCTGCAGTGCAAATGACCCCCTATCTTGATATGAGCTACTGACTAGGCAAGACTGATTTTTTTGACAAAGTAAACACAGTGATCACCACCCAGAGATGAGCCCACGGATTGTAAATTCTCGCCTTTTGCAAACGACAACAACGGGAGCAAAACGCGGTCTGGCGTACCGTGCGTCTTGGCTCGTCACTCAGACACGCATGCACCACGCACGGTGGTCGGGGTGGCTGCCCGTCTCGCTGCTCCGTCGCCAGACCCTGCAAATGCCCCGGCGCTTTAACCCCTCCGAGATGGGGGAGGGGCGGGGGGGGGGAGGCCCTCGTGGGTCACGTCGGTGGGACGTCCGAGGGTGTCTCGTGACCTGTGAGGGTTGCCAGCCTGAGTGACATGCACCTACCCGGCAGATTGAAGTCCGTTCAGCCTTCCATCCCATGGCAAAGGATTTCATAGGACCTAAAGGGCTCGCTTCCGAGAAGCTCCGAAGCGGAATAATGTATTTATACTGGAGGAAACCGATGGGCTATGAAGCTCTTTTCACAGATGTCCAGTCGTTATAAATTGCCTAGGGGGCCGCTTCGGTCGCGATGCTGCCGCGTGTGCGCTTGCGTGCGGTGCGGTGCTGTAATTATTCACCCCCATGCAACGGTTTCTCGTGGCCGTGAGCTGCGGATGTGAGTCCAGCGCCGATTGTGCAGCTTGTGGAAGTGCGCGAAACCACAAACGTGGGGGAACATGAGTTCGCCCCCGCCCGCCACCACTCGGCCCGGTTTGTTTCCCTTGCCGGGCGACCGCGTTGGCAGCGGCGCACGGGCGCAGCCAACACCGCCGCCGCCGCCGCGGTCTGTAACGCCGCCGCGATGTCGGAACGCACGCGCGGCGATGTTGAAGCTTCGGGCAATGGCTTCTGCTTCGGAGCAGACGGGCGTGAGATGTTGAAGAGACGCTTGGACACTGTCACGGCCCTGAGAAGAGTGGGAGATTTGTAATCGCCGTGCAGGACATACGCAGCGTTGAATTGACACGAGCAGTCTCGGCAGGTTGATACTTTAAAATGTAACAAAAAATATTCGTGCGTATAGTATACGGGATATACATTTACCACAATAGCAGGGCGGTGGCGCTTGTGTTAACGCACCACAGGAAGTGCGCCTGGATTCAATTCCCGACACGGGCACCTTTCTTGCGTGCGGAGTTTCCACGTTCTCTCTCCCTGTTCTGCCGTGGGGTTTTCTCCCGGGTTCTCCGGGCTCCCCTCCCGTCGTTGGACACGCCCACGCAGTGTGGCCGGCGTTCACCAGACCCTTGCCCTGCTGACTCGGAGACATGGCCCCCTTGTTGACACTGACGCCTGAAGCTGGCTTCGAATCGGCGACCTCTGGATTGCACATCCAGTGTGCTGCTCACCGTGGCAGCAGCAGCTCCCTCGGTTTCTCAGGAACAAAATAAAAAAAAATGTTATTTATCGCTTCGAGATATTTCTAGATGTGTAACAAACCGCTTTAGATTCTTGGTTCTTTTGGTAAAGTCACATAGAAGGAAAACAATAAAATAATAAAAAAATACGTGACTTTACCAAAAGAACCAAGAATATGAATCCATGCAGTCACGAAAGCTTTAAATCAAAATTTAAACCGCTTTATACCAAGTATGTTTCACGCTGTTACCAGTTATGTGAAAAACAAAAAACATTTTTTAATGACAATCCAAGTCACGAGCAACTCCCACCGAACCCAACTGCCCTCCCCCTGCCCTCGGGGATTGGGCATCGGGAAAATGCCATCGGCATTTGGCGCTGCCCCAAAAGCGTGTGAAGCATAATTGACGAGTGTTCAGTTTTTGAATGTATATTTTTAATTGGTTCGTTCAAGAAAGCAAATTGCGGCCGCCTCTCGGAAGACTCGAGGCAGCCGGTGGCTATAAGATCATCGTCCCGGCGTACCCTGCCGCGGAGGCCGGTGGCGGCACGATCGTTCAGGCACCTTAGTGCTGCTTGGGTGTTCAGGAACCTTCAGGCACCTTAGTGCTGCTTGGGTGTTCAGGAACCTTCAGGCACCTTAGTGCTGCGTGGGTGTTCAGGAACCTTCAGGAACCTTAGTGCTGCTTGGGTGTTCAGGAACCTTCAGGCACCTTAGTGCTGCTTGGGTGTTCAGGAACCTTCAGGCACCTTAGTGCTGCGTGGGTGTTCAGGAACCTTCAGGAACCTTAGTGCTGCTTGGGTGTTCAGGAACCTTCAGGCACCTTAGTGCTGCTTTGGTGTTCAGGAACCTTCAGGCACCTTAGTGCTGCGTGGGTGTTCAGGAACCTTCAGGCACCTTAGTGCTGCTTGGGTGTTCAGGAACCTTCAGGCACCTTAGTGCTGCTTGGGTGTTCAGGAACCTTCAGGCACCTTAGTGCTGCTTGGGTGTTCAGGAACCTTCAGGCACCTTAGTGCTGCTTGGGTGTTCAGGAACCTTCAGGCACCTTAGTGCTGCTTGGGTGTTGATTGTGGGGAAGCGGAAGCATGGTGGCTAGCGCACCGCGCACTGCGACGCCCGCGACCCCCCCCCCCCACCGACTTCCATCCCCATTCAAGGCCAACGTCGGTGATGAATATTGTGAATCTGTCCTGGGCCTCTCCTAGGTCGGCTCGGCCTTAAATGAGTATCCAATGCGGTGTGCAAAACGTCAGCATTGGGGAGGAGACCAAAGACTGCCGGGTGCGTGGCGCTGTGACCACGCCATTCTCTTGTGCACCGTGCCACGGCATTCGTAGCTCTGGCAAACGGAACGCTTTGTCCGCCACAATAGACCGGAGGTGCGGCGTGCGTTCACGGGGGGGGGGGGGGGAGTCCAGCCCCCGCGGTGAGTGGAGGCGACGTAAGCAGCGTGGACACAACGCACGCCTGCCCGTCGGACGTTGAGTTCACGATTGCTCCAGTCTTCTCTCTTTGACCCTCTTCTTGACAAGAGGTTACATAATCGGCTTTTGTTTACAAAGCGCCTTGCTGTTGTTGTCGGCCTGTCAAGCCGGCCAATCCACAGGACGGAGCAGGGGGTGATGGCCTTGTGGGTGATGGGCCACGGGATTTGGGTGAGTGTGGGGGTGTTAAAGGTAAACCAGCACTGCACTTATTGACCAGGGGGATGAACAGCGCTTCCACCCACTCCTGTTACAGGGTTGTCACTTGGCTTGTTGGCCCAGGAAGGCCTCACTGAACCCCCACTCTTGTTCAGGAGCTTCGCAGGTGCTCTGTGTAATCTCTATTGAGTATATTTCCGGCTATTTTTCTTTACTATTGAGAGGTGTTGGCCAATACCGGTGACACTGTACGTTTATTGTAGCTATGGGAGGAAACCTGATAACTTGGAGGTAAACCCATGGAGGGCAGGGGAGAGAACGTACAAACTCCACGCACAAAGGCACCCGAGTCGGTGCACCCGGAGAAATTACAAACGTGCGAGGGGACAGCGCTGTATCCCACACAGATGGAACCGGTGGATTCCACATATTGGCTGCACTGCCTTCTCCTGGCGAGCCAGGGTCGGACCCCTCCTCGATGCCCACGGGGAAGGGAGTTTCACAACATCTGTGTGCGATCCACCAACCCTCGTTACTGCCTCCACAGCCCCGGATCACAGCTGCCACGTGCATAGCCATCGCTGCCCGACTGCGAGGATACCAGCAGTCCTGGTGTGTGTCTAGTGACTGTGCTTGTCACTCTATGCTGCTGGGCTTGCGAAGTCATGGCTGTTAACGTGATTACGGGCAGCCCGGGTTATGGGCTGCAGTACCAACTCTAGCGGTGGTTGGGTGAGCGCTGGTTAGCACGGAGGCACCGCGAGCGGTGTGCGTTGCCGGCTCCCAGTGAGGGAGCGAGAGCGAGTGTCAGCCAGCCAGGGTCACTCTGGGGCATGACACTCGGGCTGACCTGTTGTCACGTGACTGGACGATACTGGAGGGGGGCCACCGGTGGACGGGGGCCGAGGGGCGGTCACGTGGTTCCGAGGGCTTCTCGGGAACATTCGAGAAGGAGCTAGAGAAGCCTGGAAGGTGGGCGGGGCTAAGGGCGGAGCCAGCCCCAGCCCGGGAGCATATAATGAGAGCTCCGTGAGGAGTTCGGGGTTCTTCAAGTGTTGGTGTTCGAAGATCCACGTCGGGGAGAAGAAGCCTCTGGCCACGGAGTCCGGGACCCAGCTTGTGGTCCGGACCGGGATAGCGAACCGTGTCTAGTTCTGCCGTAGCGTGGCTAGATGGACATTCGAGACCCGAGCGTAGGTTGTGTTATGTTACGTACTGTTACAGTGAGGGAAAAAAAGTATTTGATCCCCTGCTGATTTTGTATGTTTGCCCACTGACAAAGAAATGATCCGTCTAAAATTTTAATGGTAGGTTTATTTTAACAGTGAGAGACAGAATAACAACAAAAATATCCAGAAAAACGCATGTCAAAAATGTTAAAAATTGATTTGCATTTTAATGAGAGAAATAAGTGTTTGACCCCTCTGCAAAACATGACTTAGTACTTGGTGGCAAAACCCTTGTTGGCAATCACAGAGGTCAGACGTTTCTTGTAGTTGCCACCAGGTTTGCACACATCTCAGGAGGTATTTTGTCCCACTCCTCTTTGCAGATCTTCTCCAAGTCATTAAGGTTTCGAGGCTGACGTTTGGCAACTCGAACCTTCAGCTCCCTCCACAGATTTTCTATGGGATTAAGGTCTGGAGACTGGCTAGGCTACTCCAAGACCTTAATGTGCTTCTTCTTGAGCCACTCCTTTGTTGCCTTGGCCGTGTGTTTTGGGTCATTATCATGCTGGAATACCCATCCACGACCCATTTTCAATGCCCTGGCTGAGGGAAGGAGGTTCTCACCCAAGATTTGACGGTGCATGGCCCCGTCCATCGTCCCTTTGATGCGGTGAAGTTGTCCTGTCCCCTTAGCAGAAAAACACCCCCAAAGCATAATGTTTCTACCTCCATGTTTTACGGTGGGGATGGTGTTCTTGGGGTCATAGGCAGCATTCCTCCTCCTCCAAACACGGCGAGTTGAGTTGATGCCAAAGAGCTCCATTTTGGTCTCATCTGACCACAACACTTTCACCCAGTTGTCCTCTGAATCATTCAGATGTTCATTGGCAAACTTCAGACAGGCATGTATATGTGCTTTCTTGAGCAGCGGGACCTTGCGGGAACTGCAGGATTTCAGTCCTTCACGGCGTAGTGTGTTACCAATAGTTTTCTTGTTGACTATGGTCCCAGCTGCCTTGAGATCATTGACAAGATCCTCCCGTGTAGTTCTGGGCTGATTCCTCACCGTTCTCATGATCATTGCAACTCCACGAGGTGAGATCTTGCATGGAGCCCCAGGCCGAGGGATATTGACAGTTCTTTTGTGTTTCTTTCATTTGCGAAAAATCGCACCAACTGTTGTCACCTTCTCACCAAGCTGCTTGGCAATGGTCTTGTAGCCCATTCCAGCCTTGTGTAGGTCTACAATCGTGTCCCTGACATCCTTGGAGAGCTCTTTGGTCTTGGCCCTGGTGGAGAGTTTGGAATCTGAGTGATTGATTGCTTCTGTAGACAGGTGTCTTTTATACAGGTAACAAGCTGAGATTAGGAGCACTCCCTTTAAGAGTGTGCTCTTAATCTCAGCTCGTTGCCTGTATTAAATACACTTGGGAGCCAGAAATCTTTCTGATTGAGTGGGGGTCAAATTCTTATTTCCCTCATTAAAATGCAAATCAATTCATATCATTTTTGATATGCATTTTTCTGGATTTTTATGTTGTTATTCTGTCTCTCACTGTTCAAATAAACCTACCATTAAAATTGTAGACTGATCATTTCTTCGTCAGTGGGCAAACGTAAAAAATCAGCAGAGAATCAAATACTTTTTTCCCTCACTGTATGTGAATAAATAGTGTTGCTCCCAAGATAACGTCTGCGACTCAGTTGGACTCACTACATGTGTGCCAGTCGACAATGTCACTGGAGGAGCCATCTGAGCCTGCACAGGCGCTGATAGGAGTTTTGACCGTAAACAGGAGAGGACAAGGAACCAGAAGCTGCAGAGATGAAGCGAAGTTGTTTATAACTCGGAGCAGTTCCTGCCATTTGTGGGCTGTGCGTTTGTATGTGGACCTTCTTTCGCACGGTGCGTAGCCAACCGTGCTAATCGGAGGTGCGGGTGAAGCACAACAAACTTAACGCACAACAGCAGCATGTGCTGAGTAGTAAACCCCCGAGGGACCCTGAGGCGTTTCTCAGGCAGGGGCCTGGGGGTGGACTGCTCCCTCCGTGTTGCTCGCAGGAGCCGCAGGCGGCTGTCGGCGACGACACAGAGAGGCAGACGGCCCCGAGAGCATCGCTCGCCCCACGATTGACCCCGTGAGTGGCCCTCTCCTGTAATCCAGCGATGGGGAGACAACACGCGCGAGAGACGCCCGCCTGGAGAGGCGGCAGGTGTCTACCCAGGAAGTACGGCAAGGAGGCTTTTTGCGTGCCCCTTATGGATGCGTTCCCTCCCCACGTGCGTGGGTTCTCCTACAGTGCAGAGGATCAAGTGATCTGTGACTTCTTCTGAAGCTAAACCAAGCTATGTTTTTATTTACCAGGTAAGGCCCACTGAGCTATGTAGCTCTTTTTCAGAAGCGACCTGGCCACAAATATACAGAAGCAGACATCAGGGTCGGGATCGAACCCACGACCTCCTGTATACCAGGCCAGGTAGTTAACATCATATGGCCACCGCGGCTGAAACCGTCTCTCAGCCTCCTCTCTTTATCCCCATCTCCTTTTTTAAAAAGTTGCGACTGATGGGACGGCTGGGCGTGTGCCGTTGCGTGCCTCGTGATCCGGAGAGCCCCAGAGGGAAGAGGGATTTCCTGTGCCGACTCTGCACGAGCCCGGGGCGCGTTATGTGACCAGCATGCGGCGGTGGCGAGTGGACGTCTCACTCCCGAGCGGGGAGAGAGCACGGGAGAGAGAGAGCGGGGAGAGCGAGCAGGGAGAGGGAACGGGTGCACAGCAAAACCCTCGCAAGCATGGGGGTAATTAAGTCAGATTGGCCTCCCTCGGCTATGCCAGGGGTATTTGTTGCATCGTTCTGGCACGGCTGTCCGGTTTTAACGGAGCCACTTTTGTACGGCAGTTTGCGAGGCTTTGCCAATTTACATTCCTTGGGCTCTTTGATAGATTTAGTTTTGCCCCGGGTTTATCTTAGTTGATTAATTTTTACAGACATCTCCATGGGGCTTCCCGTTTCTTTCAGAAGTTGATCGATAATACCGCAACCACTGTTCCAACAACATCATCGCAGGGCTTGTCGTTTGCTGCAACTCAGATTTCACGTTAACTGATTTATATGATAAATTTAACCTTCGACGTTTTGGGAAATGGCCCTTCTTCATAGCACGTGAACCGTGCCATTAAGTGATTATCCAAGTTGGCTCTTGTTGTAAATACCCGTGACGTATCTCCCTTCGACACTGTCATGTAAGAGGGGGCCGTGCCGCTCGCTGGACCGTACGAGAAGGGACTTCTAAATCCTTTTGAACAAAATAACTTAAAAAAGCAAAAAAAATGTACGTCGCTTGCAGTTCCCGTGCGTCCCGCAATCCATCAATCTTTGTGCTGGAACTGGGAGATTTATTTTGAACCTCGTCCCAGAGAAAAATGGCGCAGTGCTCATAACGACATTAAATACTCCCGTTGCATTACGCAGCAGCAGCAGTCGCTGATGGCGATGAGATCAGCGTGCATTGTCTCCGCCGCGTGGGCTTTTAGGAAATTGAATCCGAGCGGTGGCCAGGGACATCGCACCAAGCACCGTGGCCGGAGTATTTACGGAGTATTTTCAGAGTATTTGTGGCGTATTTACGGACGGCCGGCAGCGCTGAGAGCTTGCAGCTGATTAATAGAAATCTACGAGTATCGCTTCCTAAGCAATTGGGGGGGGGGGGGGGAAATCTCCGCATCTGTAATAATAAAAATAATAATTTAATAATATTTTTTTACGGAAGTTAAACTTTCACTTGTGATGATGCCAAGCAGAAGCAAATCTGCTCTCCTCATGCATAATAACGATAGGCCACGCACGCAAGAGGTTTTCGTGATTTAGAATTGCGTCTGTAAAAATCTGAAATTGAAGGGTCTTTGCATCACAGAATACGGAAGAAAAATCGTGCACGTGCAAGGGTTTTGCTGTACGGCTTGTGTGCTTGATTATTAATGTAATGTTTGATTAGCAACGCTTGATTAGTAATGTTTGATTAGCAACGCTTGATTAGTAATGTTTGATTAGCAACGCTTGATTAGTAATGTTTGATTAGCAACGCTTGATTAGTAATGTTTGATTAGCAACGCTTGATTAGTAATGTTTGATTAGCAACGCTTGATTAGCAACGCTTGATTAGTAATGTTTGATTAGCAACGCTTGATTAGTAATGTTTGACTAGCAACTCTTGATTAGTAATGTTTGATTAGCAACGCTTTATAAGTAATGTTTGATTAGCAACGCTTGATTAGTAATGTTTAATTAGCAACGCTTGATTAGTAATGTTTGATTAGCAACGCTTGATTAGTAATGTTTGATTAGCAACGCTTGATAAGTAATGTTTGATTAGCAACGCTTGATTAGTAATATTTGATTAGCAACGCTTGATAGTAATGTTTGATTAGCAACGCTTGATTAGTAATGTTTGATTAGCAACGCTTGATTAGTAATGTTTGATTAGCAACGCTTGATTAGTAATGTTTGATTAGCAACGCTTGATTAGTAATGTTTGATTAGCAACGCTTGATTAGTAATATTTGATTAGCAACGCTTGATTAGTAATGTTTGATTAGCAACGCTTGATAGTAATGTTTGATTAGCAACGCTTGATAGTAATGTTTGATTAGCAACGCTTGATTAGTAATGTTTGATTAGCAACGTCCGAAGGATGCGCGCTACGGCCGCGGGCCTTCTTCACAGGACACCGCTGCTGCGCTCCCCCTCCTCCTCTTCAAATCCTCCCTCCCTCCTCCCGCGCGCCTGGCAGGCTTCGGCGCGACTCCTCTTGACATGCGATTTGACGCGCGTGCAACACAAAGGGTAATGCATTCTAGGTAGGGCCCTGCTGAATTCTGTTGATGCCAATCTTGCTAATGGGCGGGGGGGGGGCTGTCATACAGAGCTGGCTTGGAACTATGTCAAGGAAATTCTGCTTTCTGCACGATTGCCTTGACTGTATAATAACACTCAAACTCCCCGCTGTCTCTGGGTAACGTTAAATCCTTGTTCGGCACCCGCTGTTCGGCACCCGCTGTTCGTCAGTTTCAATTTGACGATGATAAATTACGTTTTACTGGACCAAGTACACGAATAAAACTTCGTGACATTTCGCAAATATGAGGTGGGGGGGGGGGCGGTGGGTAAATGACGTTTCATTAAACCTTCACTATTAAGCTTTGCGTACGTGCACGGAATGTGTGCACGATGCGGCCACTGGAAGAGTGACAACGTCTTACGTTTCTCGACAGGATTGTCGAATAGAATGGAGATGCGCAAGGCGCAAAGGAATTGCCAACAACCACTACCAAGCACCACCTCAACGATGGCTCCTCCTCCTCCTCGAAGACACCGGTGGTGGAACCATCAGTCGCATCAGAACATCAACAACAAGCCGATGCACACATCTCCTCTATGCATGGGATATTAAAGACGTGAACCACAGTGGTGCGATTCTGGCCACGCAGAGACCCATAGAGATACATCAAGACCCATCGAGACCCATAGACATACATAGACCCATAGATATACATAGAGATCCATAGACATTCATTTACTACTATAATGAGCCAAGAATGTCTGTGTCCCACGCGTGACGTCACTCCACGTTGGCCAGCCCCCCTCATTAATACTCATGAACAGGTGACGTCCTCCACATGGAACCCCCCTCATTAATAATCATGAGTGGGTGACGTCACTCCACATGTAGCACCCCCCTCATTAATAATCATGAAGAGGTGACGTCTTCCAAATAGACACCCCCCTGCCATTAATATTAATTAGCGGGTGACGTCACTCCACATGGGGGGGGGCGAGGCGCCTCCTCCCCCCTCCTCAGCGTCAACTTACAACCCTCACTACAAAGGCAGAACTCTCACGTCACGCGATCTCCATAACGCTATTGAGACATAGAAGTAAAAAGGACGTCATGATGAACAAGGGATTATACCCTTTAAATTAAATAAGTCTGTCACCGCGGCCTTACAAATTGCACACGAATTGATGCAATGAATATCACGTCACGGCCTGATTTTCGCTTGCAAGTTTAAGATTTACTGAAATACACCCGTCCTTGGACGGGCAAACAAGCTAGTAGAGTCGATACTTTGGTTCTATTCGGTAAAGTCACGTAGGTAAAAAAAAAAAAAATCACGACGTTTCGGCCACAACACAAGTGGCCTTCATCAGGTGAATGGACCGTACTGTCACGAGGACAGCGTTGGAAACGCTGTCCTCGTGACAGGAAACACTGTCCTCCTGTCACGAGGACAGCGTTGGAAACGCTGTCCTCGTGACAGTACGGTCCCTTCACCTGATGAAGGCCACTTGTGTTGTGGCCGAAACGTGTTGGTTTTTTTTACCTACCTACGTGACTTTACCGAATAGAACCAAAGAGTATGGATCCTTGCAGTCACGAAAGCTTCAAATCTAGAATAGAAGCTAGTAGAGATCTATTAAACATAAGCCACAGTAGTGTGATTGTGGTTATGTAACCCACACTGGGCCACACAGTAACCCCGCTGTGGTCTGCGTTCCTTCAGCGGAGGAGGAGGAATGGCGAAACGTCACAAACTCCTCTCTCTCGAAGCCCTCTTGTCTCGGCCAGCAGACCTCCACATTGGCATTCAGCTCCTGAACACATCGCTGCTGCTGCTGCTGTTATCACGTGCAAGAATAGAATATAGCATTGCAACCCTGAGCTGTGACAATGAATCAATTTGAAGGGGGGGGGGGGGGGTGAGGCTACGTGGTGAGCACCCCGAGTGGGTGGACAGGATTTGTTTTGGAGCTGCTGCGTACTGGCTGTGAGATTTGTCTCGCAGTGTTCGGGGTGCAAATATTCACCAGAGTGAAGGCGGCTGACAGATTAATTACTTTTGTGGCCTTGAGTCTCGTTTAGAACGATTATTCTGAGACGGATTCAAACGCCTCCCCTCGACGTTGGGAATGTGTTGGGACAAACCACGCAACGTTGCCCGGTCCTCTCGTCTCGATGTAGTGAGCGTGCGAGTGAGCAACGCGGCATTGAGAAGAGGCTCTTATTTCCTCTTGTGCGGTGTCTGTAATCGTGTATGGTCGTGTGTTTGATATAAAAAAATTCTAACACACACGATTGCACACACACACACACGGGTTAGAGAAAAGATGAAGTGATGTGGTACAAGAGGATGTAGAGCTGAGTGGACTTGCCGATGACTGGTACCAGCGGTGTCAAGATCGGCCTCTGTGGAGGAGGCTCGTGATGGACGCTACTGGGCAGTTGGAGGCAGTCGCCCTCCAACAACAACGGAGGGCTGAGGAGCGACGCTCACAACAACGAGCGGAGCGCCGGGTAGCTAAAGCACAACAGGTTGGCACAGTAGGGGGCACAGGTGGTGCATCAGCCAGTCATCTTAGTCAGTCGACCCGTGGCACCTGGGTCTGCCCCGTGACTTCCTGTCAGCGGGCGTTCAACACTTCACGTGGCCTCAAGGTCCACATGGCCTGGCACAAGCGTCGTAGTGACGTCACCGGCACTTAGTGGCGAATGGCGGTTGTTGTTGTTCGTGTGATGCTGGCTACCCACCCCCTCGTGTGCCATGCCGTCCTTCATAGGTGCTTGCTAACAGCACTTGCCCCAACAATCTAGTGAGGCTATACGGGGGATCTTTATGTTTGTGTGATCGTATGTATGGTGAACGGTGGCGCAGTGCTGAGTGCACGCTGCTACAAACCCGACCACCCGAGTTTTATTCCCGTACACGACCAATAACAGTGATGAATATTTGACCTGACTTGGGCCTCTCCTAGGTCGATTCAGCCTTAATTGATTACCTTGTGCAATCTGCAAACATCAGCACTGGGGAGTCAAAGGCGGCGAGGCGTGGTGCTGGCCACCCACCCCCTTGTGTGCGTTGCCGGCCTTCATAGGTGCTCGCAAACAGCACTAACAGTCTGTTAAGGCTATATGGGGGAATCTTGATTTTTGTAAGTGTGATTGCGTGTTTGTGTATAAAATCGTTTGTGTGTGTGTAATCCTATGATATATCTCGGTGTTGCCACCTTTGAAGTGCAAAAAAAACAAACCGGGACGCAGTGTTAATTTGTGGCATCACAAAGTTCCCCAGAATACCAGGGGGGGACAGAGGCGTCAAGAACGGGAAGATGCAGGTAAAGCATGCGGCAGGCTGGCCATGTCTCAGCAGCTGCGGAGGATCGCAGCAGCTACTCATCAAAGCTTCTGGCCAACGAGATTGAGCTACCAGCGGTTGGTCGTGACCTTCCCCCAGGTTTCATCAGCAGCTCCCAATGGAGCGATTTGGTTTTGACGGTGCGCGCCGCCACCGCCGCCGACTACTGCGGTCGCTGCGTCAGCGTTCTACATCGGGCGACTCGGTTACGGAGGGGTTTTCTCATGGGCTCCCTGCAAGAGCGTCGCGCTCTGCCCGTGTTTTCTCTCCGGGCACTCGGATATATCCGCCGTTATCTGGGCGTATTCGTTCACCAAGCTCACCTTTTCCCGGACACTCCGGGTTGCCTCACCCTGTGGCCAAGCGTCAATGATGGACCGGGGAACGAACCCCCAAGCGAGCCTGGGCTCTGTCGCCCCATGGTGACGCCCATTCTCTACCCGGTGCTGATTATCATCACGATGGACCGCGAGCAGATTCCCTGGGGGGAGGGTTCGAAACGGTGGCCCCATCGATGGCTTAGCGACCGCTGCTCTGACCACTCGGATAATCCTATTGCACGGTGAACGACCCCCGATGGAAATTGGCCAAGCGTAACTATAGCTGGGCTCTCCCCTTGAGGCTCCGTGGGCCTTTTTATGAGTAGGTGAACGTCGCTATTGTCAGCGGGCAGTTGAGTACTCGAACCGCCCATGTACCCCGGCGTTTTCCTGGTTAAGAGCACACTATCGCTCTGGCACAGTGACACCCAGTCCCCCCGCAAGGCTGATGGTGTCTGGGCGAGTGAAGGATTATTCGTGACCGTGGTGACCGAGCGTCCCGGCGGGGGCCGCGTGTTGCTCGCTGCGACCTTGCCGCACGTTGTGGTGTGGCCGGGCCGTAGGAGTCGCGTCCGGTCTTTGTTCACGGCGCCTCCGATTGCATCTCACGGCACCGCGCTCGCAACACAACACAAGACAAACAACAACAGCAACAACAACGAGACCAATGGGACAAAAACGAACGGCCACTAAAACAAACAGGGACTCCAATGAGTGGTGGCCATGTCTGGCCGCGTGATTTATTTTGTTTTTTTGTGTGTAAAAACACAGCTGCTGAGCACAGACCCCAAAGGCCCAAAGACGCCAAGAGCAGTCGGCCACACACAGCACCGTCAGAATGGCAATGGACGAGAATTAACACGTCTGTTGAGTCTAGCGAGGTTATTATCGGAGCTTGGAGGAAGAGTCGATGTCAGGTGCTGCTGGCTGGCAGCGTGCTCTCTCTGGTCGCGGATTGGCTGCTACATTTGTGCAGCTACACCCACGGCGTGGAGTTAACATTTTAGGACTACGCCTGTGATACTTACAAGTGTCGGCATTATTTTAAGTTAAGCTGTTTAAAATGAATTTAGTTTAACCGCGTGAGAACTTGAGACCAGGATGGAGTCTCTCTGGGTTACCAGAATAACAAAAGCAAAGACATGAACACTAAGTACGGCAATTTCAGTAAAATGTAAAGTCGGAGCAAAATTGAATGGCATGGCAAAAGACGTTGAAAACAAGTGCAGGAATATAGAAAGCATTTGAATTTAATAAATGCCCAGTGGCAAAAGTTTTCTCGGACAAATTACTTTTAACAACCGTTCGTAAGGAAATAAATTTTGCGTAAGATCAAACTGGATTCAGGGTGGTCGTTGTTGCGGTTTGTAGACAAGGATTCAGACGCGAATATTCCCAAGTCTATAAAGTCAACAAATGCCCGTTTTGTATGTATGTGTTTTTTTTACTTCTTTCACACCGTAAATAGTAAACCGTGATAATTATATAATTGGAAGTGCGGGGGAAGTATAACATACTAAATACAAAAAAACTGTTCCAAATAATCCAGGTTTTGAATCGAGGTTCAACATCATGGGGTCTCCGTTGTCCGTTTTAATCCGCGAGGTGCAATTCGGTGAATGCGATAGCTCTGCCCGGAGTTGCCGGGTGCCGCCAGTAAGTGTGGTGCCACCGGACTTGACCGCCAGAGATCATCGAAGCCGCCACCTCCAACCCCTGGCCCCACATGCTGGCATCGTCACAAGCTCGCGTGCCCACGTTCAGAACAAAGAAAGCTAGGCACACCGCGGGCCACCGTGTGCAGTGGTCTGAAGGCAGAGTCCGACCAGGCTAACGGAGCAACGTGAAAGGGCTCCGCTGGAGAACGTGCGCACAGGTGACTATTCTGGGAGCAATAGCGGCCGCGTTGGGAGCAGCCCACCACGCAAGTGCGAGCAAAGCCGGGATCGTCCCGCTCTGCTGGATGACTCGGTGGGCCCGGGCTGTTGCCTGTCTGCATATCTGCATCACCAACTCTGTGGTTGAAGATCGCTCCCTTTCTGTTGCGCCTTTCGAGGTCTGGAGTTCCGGGCCTCGTGACCTCCGGTATTACGATTCCTTGTCGGCTGGCTGCGTTCTGGCCCTGGAAGCTTCTGAGAGAGTCCTCGCTCCTCGTTTAACAGCCGTTTTGCGATTTTTCAGCCGTTTTGCGATTTTTCTCCGATTTTATGCTGTTGATTTTACCATCGTCGTATTTTTTGTTTTAAGCTAAGGTTTTGTGAAGCCGTAGCGAGCGTGGGTCGCGTTGAGCCCGCGGACGCGCGCCGCATGTTTATCGGTTGTTGGTCGTTGAGTCGGACGAGAGATTTACGATGCCGGCAAAGCGTAAATCCACCGCGCGGTCCAGCACCCCCCAGGGGGCGGCGCGACCCTGACCTGACCTCTGTAAGGGCCAGGTATTCGCCTCGCAGGCCACAAGGGGGGACGCTGGAGCGTCACCAACGCGCGTGCTCAGCCCGCCCGTGCGTTGGTGACGGCACGGGGGGTTTGCCACCTCGTAGCGATGGGGCCGTGCTTGCGTGGGCTCTGTAGACCGCTGTGGTGCTGAAGGCTCCAGCCAGTATTCGAACGGTAAAGAGTTTAGTTGCTCAGTCAGTAAAACGAGTTGTTAGTGTGCTGCACGCAATGTGAAGCCGCCTGCCAGGGTTCGATTCCTAGGCCATGTCTGACATGAATGGTGAGTGAGCTGTGAAATGGTCCTGCACCTACCCCATCACGACTCGCATTGGTGATGAATGGCCAATCCACCCCCCATAACTAACGCAGCATTGGGGGGGGTGGGGGGGAGAGGGGTAGTTTCATCGACCAATGGATTCACCCAGGGGCTGTAGTTCATCGTAGTGAGAGGAATTGAGTGGTGATTCATCCTGGAATCCCCGACTCTCCGTGAGTAACGGGAGGCAGGTGTAGGGGTCACATGGTGTGTAACCCGTAGATGCGTATTGTGCGCGTGTGCAGTCTAGGCAGCGGTAGTGTAGCGGTTAGCGCACTGCGCTACGAACCTGGCGATCCGAGTTAAATTCCCGCTCACGGCCAACGCCAGTGACAATTATCTGAACCGGTCATGGGCCTCCCCTAGGTCGAATCAGCCTTAAATTAGTACCTGGTGCGATGTGCAAACATCACCACTCGGGTGCCAAATGCGGCCATGCATTGTGCTGGCCACCCACCCCCTCGTGTGCCGTGGCGGCCTTCATAGGTGCTCACTCACAACACTTCCTCTAACAGCGCTCTCGGATGTGTTTCTGCGGCCGTCTGGAATGATCTTCCTGACCAATATTTGGAAGCCGCTGGAGCTATGCACTTAGAAAAGTATATTTTTTCCAACTGCTTTTCGTGTGTTTAGCCTGTCGTCCTTACCCCCGTTGGCTATGTTCGGTGCGAAAGAAGTTTAACATACATGTAGACATGCAAAGGCTATATGGGGGACATTGGTCTTTGTGTGATTGTGGGATTGTCTGCCGCTCGTTCTGCCCTGGCCACTCGGACAAAGCGCCAGCGCGTGAATCACTATGGTCGCTTGGGCACGATCGACCACCGCTCGCAGCAATTCCACCCCCGAACTGCACCCCACATTCTCCACCCATTCCCATTCAAATCCACAAATCGCGTCGTCTTTAAGGTCTCCAACCCACCAACCAGCCACCACCCAGATCTTGTGCCCGGTAGTGTAGTGGTTAGCGCGATGCACTACAAACACGCCGACCCGAGTTCGATTGCCGCTCACGGGCAACACCGATTATCTGAACCGGTCCTAGTCCTCCCCTAGGTAGATTTGGCCTCAAATTAGTCCCTGGTGCGGTGTGTAAACATCGGCACTAGGAAGCGGCTGGGCGTGGTGCTGACCACCCACCCCCTCGTGTGCCATGGCGGCCTTCATAGGTGCTCACTAGCAGCACTTGCCCCAACAGTCCGTTAAGGCTACATGGGGGATCTTTTTCTTTGTGGGCTTGCGTCCAGCTATAAACAATATCGCCAATCGACAGCCTGTATCCTATCCTTTTTTTAGCCTCTCGTCCACTTTTTGTTATTTATAAACTTGATCTCCGTCCTCCTCTGCTCCTGTGCCGTCCGTCAATTAAAAGCCAACTGGCGCGATGGGCGGCGTGGTGGGGGAGACGTGCGGTATCGAGGCTGTCTATCCCACGCGCACGTCAGGTTGGCATATGAATATATCCCTTAGAATGTGTGCAGCATGCCGAGCGATGTTGCATTTAATAGATAGCTGCATATCGGGGTTAATGGGGTGCGTGGACCGTTATCTGGTAGTGAATTCAAGGTCTCCTTAATCGGACTGGGTGAATAAATCAGCAGAATGAGGCTGCTGCCGCTGCTCTTGATATCGCCGGTGCCGCCTCGCATCCAACCGTGGCCACTGTAACATAAACAACAAGCGCCATCATCGTGCGCAGGCACAGTGACGCATAGCAAGGGACGTCCTACCCTCTCTATTAATTACTCATCGTTGACTAGATTTGGTTTTGGCGCTTTGCCCTAACGGCGCAAAGGCGATCGTCGTGAAGGATGGCGCCGCCGTGATTCACAGATGCAGGCTGCCGTAGTTCCGCGCTAGGGGGACAATGTTGCTCGTGTGTCATGGCAGCTAAGAGGTTTCTTTTTTTCGAATTTTGAGCGAATTTGAAACTGTGACACCTACAGCACACGATGGCCTCCTCATTACCAATCGCGTCACGGGGATCTTTACGGTTAATCCGCATCGCCGTGGTAACGCCCAGGGCGGCCTGTCAGATTCGAGCCGCGATCCTCTCCCATCGAACAGCGAACGCGCCACGGGCTGGGTTGCGTCACCGCCCCCGGAGGGGGGCTGCCTGCGCCGTTGGTCTCGCTGCGCAATCGATTGAGGGGGCAGAGTTGATGAGGCGGCCGGGTGAAGCGCCGGTTCACGGGAAACTCGGGAGGGGACAAGGCCACTCCACGTGGGAGCTCCGCCAGGCTCCCGCGGGACAAGGTTTGACGGCCAGAGACAGCGACGGCGGTGGCTCCCATGGAATTAAAATGCAATTTGGAAGGACGTGGCGCCCGCGGGACAGGGTGGCGTTTCGGGCGCCACTCACCCCCGGCGTTGAGCGTGGTTCATCGCGTAACAACAAAAAAATACGTGGATTGTAGAAGTTCCGGATAATAGGGCAACAGACGAGAGGGAGGATTCCCTCAAGTTGCCGTGGATTTCACTTCGGTTTAGGATTGCGCTGGGATCGCCGGCGAGGGTGGCGCGTGCCGCGCGCTATCGTGGGGGGAGCCCGGACAGCTGATGACTTGTAGCCACCACTGTTATCACCTTGACCGTGCGGGGTTGACCCCAGCTACGAATTAGCATTCCCATTGCCCGGGGAAACGTTCTCCGTGATTTAAAGATCAATTCGTCATTTTACTCCTTACGCGGCAAGTAGCACTAATAGCCACTGCGAGAGATGTTTTAGCGAGCACACGCTCTGACGGCGCTGCGGGTAGCCGTACCGTGCTGTATCGGCGTGCGCACGTGCACCACGGTTTGATCGCAACGTCGATGCTCAAGTCCGTCATGAGACATCTCGAGCCTCCCGCGAGGGGGGGGGGGCCTTATCAGTCCGAGTCCGATCGTTGCGTTGGCAGCTGTGTCAATAATAATGAAAATGTCTGTGTCGACGTGACAATCTGGCCGGGTGGTGGAGAGTTCTAATTACGAGAGATTATGTGTGGAACTACCACCACGTAGCTTAACCCAAAAATAAATATGGATCGTACAGTAGTCGGGTGTGATACAGTATGGTCATGGAGGCAGCGGTGGATTTTGATTCGCCATTGTAAATTGGTGTTTATTTGGTGTTTAAATTGGTGTTTAAATTAGTGTTCCCAGTTCTATTCTCAGCCACGGTCCTGGGTCTCTGCCCCTTTACCAATCTGCGCTGACCAGAGTGGTGAAGTATGGTCAGACAACTCCCATGACAAACTCAATATGGTTAAGCCTTTTTCCTGCAGTGAATTGACGTTGGGCAGTATATTGACTCGTATTACAGTATTGTTACGTGTAGTATGAATGTATGTATGTGCTTATCAATAAATGCATGCCAGTGAGACAATTCCACGTCTAATACGACTACTAAAGGAGATGAATACGAGGATTACGGGCACCGCTAGGCGTCACCAAGCACCGCAGCATTGACACAAAGTTCTCGGGCCCTTGAGCGAGGCACCGCCGGGGCCGTGCAGACGCGCGCCGGACCGCTCGGTGCCAGCAACCCGTCCCGGCGCCCCTCGGCGCAAGGGCACGCGACGACTTTACGATAACTCGGCCAGCGCTAACCTCCCGACGTGGCGCCGGCGTTGCAGGCTTCCACCTGTCGTCACGCCTCTCCTCGCTGGTGCCCGAGAGCTGCCTGCTGATCGTGGTGGGGCTGCTGGCCGGGGGCATCCTCACCCTGACGGGCGCCACCTCGAGCAGCGAGCACCAGGGCTCCTTCATGTCCTCCGAGGTACGGGCGCCACAC
This sequence comes from Petromyzon marinus, assembly GCF_048934315.1. NCBI lineage: Eukaryota > Metazoa > Chordata > Hyperoartia > Petromyzontiformes > Petromyzontidae > Petromyzon > Petromyzon marinus. The sequence continues at coordinate 1,032,769 of NC_133717.1, read as the reverse complement.
TCATCCTCTCTCTCTCACACAGCAGCAGCTGCAGCAGCAGCAGGCTGCGTGGAGGCCTCTGCAGATGAAGCAGCGGGTCACGGAGCCCGTCCGTCGCGTGCCGTGTCGCAATCGCCCCACCTGCAGCGAAGGCCTCATTAGGCGCGCGTCTCCTCTTCCCCGCCGTGACGCGCCCGCCCGCCTATTAACCGGGAGAGACGGCTTTGAACAAACAATCCCTGCCACTCGTTGACGCTAATGATGGGATGCGCAGCGTGCGCTCGGCTCGTTCCCGGCGCTGCGGCGTCACAGAGTTTGACGGCCGCTGTCAAAACTAAAACACTACGTCTCTCACTGAGCAGGCTGTAACCGAGACAGGTGTAGTGCAACCGAGCGGGGTGTAGTGCAACTGAGTTAGGTCAGGTGTAACCGAGCGGGGTTGTGCAGTGTCACCAAGCAGGATGTAATCGAGCGGGGTGTGTAGTGAAACTGAGCGGGTTGTTGTTTTCCCCGCACTTTCTATTTAAAGGTGGCGTTGTGTCGCCACTTTGGAAGGGTTTAGCCAGAGATCAATCGATTTAATTTTTGGTCCGCGTTTTGGGCAACTGAGAAAATGGGGAGACGTCTTCTGGGGTTGCTTGGCACAAAGGGCAGCAGCAGTTTGGGGCGTTTGGGTCGATTCCATTTTGGTAATCGGCTAGCATGGAGCAGCAGTAACCTGAACGGAGGGGAGCCAGTTTGGTGCCAGTTGCCCGCGTCTGGGTTTTCTCGTCGTCTGTTATGGGTGGGGGCCAACCCCCTAGCACGACATTGGGGGCTTTTAGGCGTTCGGGCAGTGCATGGTGGCAGCGGTGTGCAAGTGGTTAAACATTTATTTGCTGGTGCTATTTGGTGGAAGAGCGTTTAAAGTAGATTGCACGTTGCCAGAGCTGAAGGAAAGCAAGGTGGATTTCATTTTCCTAGCAGGTGCAGGGGCTTTGAGTAGCTTTGCGCAAGGATGCGTTGTCAAGTGGCATGAAGCCGGATATTGATCGGTGAGAAGCTTGCAGTGTTCTTGAATCGGAAGAACTATGGTTTCTTGGTGGAGATGGTCAATGGGCCCCATGAGGTGGCATCCTGTGGCTAGGCGAAGTGCTTGGTTTTGGGCGGTTTTGAGCTTTTGGTAACCTGTAGAAGTGAGGTTTGGGCACCAAATGATTGATGGGACGTCCAATGGCTTTGTAGGTTAGGAGTAAAGTCTCCTTTTGTTGACCCCAAGATGTGCCGGCTAAAGCTCGTAAGATGTTATTTCGTTTGTTAACTTTTGCATGAACGTTTCCGTCATGTTGAGCAAAGCTGAACATGGTGTCAAAAGTTACACCTAGAATTTTTGGGGTTTTTGCAAGTAGGAGGCGTTGGTTGTTTATTATGATATTGGGATGTAAGTTGGCTTGATGAGGGTCAGGGTGACTGTTGATTTGAATTTTGAGAGTTGAAGCGATCTATTGGTTAGGAAAGTGCTGAGCCGTTTTAGATAGGAGTTGGTGGAGTTTTCCATTTTGGGCACATTTTGATTAGAAGTGTAAACTGTGATGTCGTCGGCCGAGCGGGGTGTAGTGTAACTGAGCGGGGTGTAGTGTCACCGAGCGGGGTGTAGTGTCACCGAGCGGGGTGTAGTGTCACCGAGCGGGTTGTAGTGTCACCGAGCGGGGTGTAGTGTCACCGAGCGGGGTGTAGTGTCACCGAGCGGGGTGTAGTGTCACCGAGCGGGGTGTAGTGTCACCGAGCGGGGTGTAGTGTCACCGAGCGGGGTGTAGTGTCACCGAGCGGGGTGTAGTGTCACCGAGCGGGGTGTAGCGTCACCGGGCGGGGTGTAGCGTCACCGGGCGGGGTGTAGCGTCACCGGGCGGGGTGTAGTGTCACCGGGCGGGGTGTAGTGTCACCGAGCGGGGTGTAGTGTCACCGAGCGGGGTGTAGTGTCACCGAGCGGCGATCGTTCCGTTGCGAGCTGCTGCGGCAGGGAACCCCCGTACGTGGTCCGACGTATGCAAGGTTGAGTCGCCCGCATAATAATAAATATAATGCCAATTATTTAGCCAGGAATATCCTTGATTCTGATTCGAAAGAGGTCTGAATCGAAGTTTGGAAAGTTCCACGATCGAGTGCTTGGCTTGGTATGAGGTGGAAAATCGGAGATACCTGGAGGAACGCACAGCATTATGAAGGAGGAGCACGATCACCACTGCCATCTCCTGGGCGCACCTCGCCACTGCGGCTCCACGTCCACAACAGCTGCCACAGTCGTATCGGTCACATTGGTGCTCGAACCCGCGTCGTCCTCACACAAATGTGGGGACTGAGAGCAATACGAGGATGAGCCCCTGTGCCCACACACCCACCCCTCTCCTCCCCCTACCACGCACGGCCGTGTGTGTGCGAGTGCACTGTGCACAGGGCGCAGACTGTCTCCGTGACCTTGTTATTAATTGGGGAACATAAGTTAATGTTGCCGCGGTATTTTTAGAAGTACGGCCTGCGTCTCTGCATCGTGGCGCACATTCTCACCATGTTTTTTGTGGAAAGAATGATGCGGGGGCGAGCGATCGCAGAGCCGGCGGGGCGGAAGCGGTCAATTTCTCACAGGCCGCTTGTCCATTTAGCTAATGAGCCTTCGGGGCAAACAAGCGAGGCGCCAATCAATGACAGGAGGGCCCGGATCATCGTCTAAATAACGGGGTCACAGAGCCAGCGAGCGAGACTGCCGGTGGAGAACCAGGGGCAGCCCAGACAAAGGGCCTGCAAACTCTCGGCATCTAACAATGCCGCATACGCGCGGACAGGGAGGAGGGGTTTGAGCGGCCGTCCTTGGTGATGAACGAGGCGGCCGTACAGCCAATGAGTGAGATGTTGCAGTAGGCCTGCCATCCACTCTCATACGTCCGACAGGACCCTCCTGAAACGAAAGAGCCCTGAAACTCGGTGAGACCTTCCTGGGAACGAGCGGAGTATTAGCGATGACGGCACACAGAGCCGAGTCTACCTGGTGGCTATGTTATGAAGCAATGGGATGAACCACCGGTCTCATAACTGGTGACCCATCTGTGCGCTCAAGGTGGGAAAGCCTTTCGGGCTGTGTCGGCCCACCAGAACGGACACACGGGACAAGCAAGTATAATAATTACGATTATAATTGAGCACATTTGGTATTTGCGCCATTCTTGTAGTGCAGAGCCGATGACGGAGGAAGGATCTGCTGTGTTTCATGCGGCGTGAGTCTGCCAGTATGTGTGCGATGTTGCGATGTGAAGTTCTGGGTGATAGCCATTTTGAGTAATTTGCGGTGTACTTTTTTGAATTTATCAATTTGAACCTCGTTTGGAATGGCGTCATGGGGTCTATAACATCCACTGTGAAGCAGACGGCGCATGGTCTTTTCGCGGTCAGTTCGCACCGCAGTGTTCGCCAGGGCGGCCAATGGACTTGAACCATGAACCTACGACTGGGCCTCTCTGTCGCACTATCGCCAACGCACGATCGCCAACGCACTCTCGATATCGCTTACGCACTATCGCTTACGCACTATCGCTTACGTACTATCGCTATCGCTAACGCTCTATCACCAACGCACTATCGCCAACGCACTATTGTCAATGCATTATTGGCAACGCATTCTTGCTATCGTTAATGTACTATCGCCAATGCACTATCGCTAACGCACTATCGTTTACTCGCTATCACTCACACACTATCGCTAATGCACTATCACGAACGCACTAACGGAACGAGTCACTCAAAACGTGTGCCGCACACCTCTCTGGGGTTGAGCGGAGATGTTGGACGCCCGTGAAAATTACTGGGCATCTGTGAAAAAGATCTTTATAGCTCATCGGATTCCTCCAGTATAAATCAATATTCTGATGCCGATGCTACCCGTGGCCAAAATAGAGAAGTCCCAGATGAGTGGCATGACAGCTGAACGGCCCACGACCTCCCGATGTGTTGACCTGGGCGCCTCGGTGGCGAGATGTTAACTACTTCACCTGGTATGCAGGAGGAGATCATGGGCTCTGCCTGCTGTATATTTGGAGTTTGCATGTCTCTCCCCGTGGTCATGTGAATTTTTCTCCGGGTCCTCTGGTTTTTCCCTACATTTTAGTATCAACATGCGTTTCGAGTATTTGGCTGCTATGAATGTCCACGTGATGATAAGCCACTTCGTTGAGCTATCATTTGTGGCCAGGTCGCTTCTGAAAAAAAGAGCTGTTTAGTAGCTCAATGGACCTTGCGTGGTAAAATAAGATTTAACATGCCAGGGGCCTATCACCGGTCTGTGGCCGGCGTGGGAGGCGACGGTGCTGAGCTGTAACGGGGTGGTGACGGGCTGCCAACCTTCGCGCACGTGGAGAATGAAAAGCATCGCCCGCTGCGCTCGTGCTGCTGCGGGGTGCCATCTGCTCGTCGCGTAACCGTGCGTAGCTCGCGGCGTTCGCTCGCGGACCGCTGCGCACCCAGCAGCTCCTGGTGCCGGCTAATAGAATCCCCAAACCTGACAAGCGCTCCCACTGCTTTCTCAGTTGGTTGTTCGGATGCCACGAGAAAGAAGAGAGAAGACCCGAACGATGCTCTTCACTGCTTTGGGGGCATACAAACACGAGTGTAGGCACACGCGGCTAACTTAAGCGCACGCACGTGCTCTGATCGTGACCCAGATGTAATTAAGAAGCACCCTGGCGGCAATCATTTCTCCAGCGCGTGTGTGACTCACTCGACCTTGGCAGGTGTCCCAGCGTTGGGGTTTGTTTGTCGTCTCACGGAAGCTGCGTGTTTGCCTTGCCGGGGCGGGGGGAGGGGTTTGGGGTGGCCGGCGTGGCGAGAGGAGGCCCAGGTCATCGCCGCAGCGGAAATTTCGTTCACGAGTTCCGCTTTTTAAACTTTGCGGAGGCTGGAGGTCTCCTCTTCTGCGGAGAGCATTTTCTGCGTCCCCCCCCGCACCGTTGCCAAGGGACGCGACTCAAATTCGGTTTCTCGTTTTCGCGATGCAACGCTCCGGTTATAGTGTGGATTCGCGCCATAAGCGGCAGCGAGTTTCCGTGCTCCTCCACGTCGTTGTCTGGCTCCAAGGCTGTGAGGCCACGAATTCAACATCGCGTGCCACCCTGTTATTTAATTGGGATCGTACACAGCAGCAGCATCGCCCCCAAATGCACACAAAATTAGTCTTGAGACTCGGTGAGGCTTTCATGAGCAAGCAAGCGCAATAATAATAACAATTTAATTTAGCAGATAATTTGTCTACACGTTTCTTTGTTTCCACATAACATATACAGCTGTTTCATACACAACTCATCGGTTGCACAGCCTTCTGGGAGTGCACAATTTGAGCAGCGTTATTTCAAAACGAGCAAAACTCAGGACCGGTTTCAGCATGCAGTGTCTCATCAATAACGATGCTTTTCATGCATTTCTGCAACCCCGCAGAAGTTGGCCGAATCTCCCAGAACCCCAGAATGCCACTGGTTGCCACCCTAACTAACCCTCGTGCGCACTGTCTGTACCCCCCCCCCGCCCAGGTGTTCTTCCTGTACCTGCTGCCGCCCATCGTGCTGGACGCCGGCTACTTCATGCCGGTGCGTCCCTTCCTGGACAACCTGGGCACGATCCTGTGGTACGCGGTGCTGGGCACGCTGTGGAACGTGTTCGGCGTGGGGCTGACGCTGCACGCGGTGTGCGCATTGGTGCCTTCACTGGGCCTCGCGTCGCTAGGCCTGGTGCACCTTCTGCTGTTCGCGTCGCTCATCTCGGCCGTCGACCCGGTGGCCGTGCTGGCTGTGTTCGAGGAGATCCACGTCAACGAGCAGCTCCACATCCTGGTGTTCGGGGAGTCGCTGCTCAACGACGCCGTCACTGTGGTGAGAGACGGGAAGGGTCGGGGGGTCACTACGCCGTCCACGAGAGAGGGAGAGTGCCTTGCGTGAGTGCGTGTGTGCGTGTGTATGAATGCACATGTGTGAGTGCGTGAGTGTTTGTGCGCGTGTGAGTGCATGTGTGCGTGTGAGTGAGTGTGCGCATGTGTGTGTGCGTGCATGAATGCCTGTATGTGTGCGTGTGTGAGTGCGTGTGTGTGCGTATATGTGTGCGTGCGGGAGCGGTAGAGTAGCAGTTAGCGCTCTACGAGCCTGGAGGACCCGGGTTCGATTCCCGCTCACGGCCAACACCAAGTACCTGGTGCGGTGTGTAAACATCAACAAAGGTGTCCGGGTGTGGTGCTGGCCACCCTTTCCCTCGTGTGCCATTCCGGCCTTCATTGGTGCTGCTCGCTAACAGCACTTACCCCAACAGTGTTAAGGCTATACCGGAGATCTTTGTATTCGTGCGTGCATTTGGGAACTGGACTGGTACCGCCTGGGACACAGGAGGTACGGTGGGCTGGTTTTGGCTCCGGTCACCCTGAGGAGTCAACAATGGGTGCAGGAAACTGCCAAACAACAGGGAGTGGCTCTTTGTCTTCAAAAAGACGATGCCCTGGGAAGACTAAGACAGGTGGCAGCCCAACCAGGAATTGAACTCGTGTCACCAGTGTAGCACACTGGTACGCCAAGGTGGTGCCCTGGGCTCTTCCACTTCATTGGTCCCCAGGGATCGTGGCCTTGGCAGCGCGTCGGCCGCATTGATCTCCGTCCGTGGGCTCGTACTGCTGATTTATTCCATCCCGAGATGGCCCGAGTCCCGTGTGGGGTGCCCGCGTGTCTAGACGAGGGTGGGGGGGGGGGGGGGTAAGTCCCATGAATTAATCTGATTTTAGAGTGGTGTTGTATTTTCACGAAACCCTGCCCCACTTGATACCACACTGTTGTGATGGAGTTTCTCATCATTTACAGATTTGATTACCACGTCAGATGCACAGCATTGACACCATTATTATAAACATTATTGAGCACATACTCTTTGGTTCTTTCGGTAAAGTCACGTAGGTATAAAATAAATCACGACGTTTCGGGTGCAACACAAGCATCCATCATCAGAAGTGGCCGGGGCTAGTGATGTTAATGTGATATATTAGCATGTAACTGTAAGATAGAAGAGCGGCCTCCGAAACGAGGGAGTGCAACCCAACGGGTGTAATCCGAAGAGCCTGTGAGTATGAGAGTTTAATCCAAAGGGCCTGTGAGTATGAGAGTGCAATCCAAAGGCATGAGAGTGCAATACAAAGGACATTTGAGCATGAGAGATCTAAGAGAGAAGCATAGAGAGAGACACACAGAGAGTCGGAAATAACAGCTGACATAGGCAGGTTGGATGGAAACATCACAGTCAGTTAAGACTTTCCCTCGTCAATAACGTCCTTTCAATGATTGCTGAGTTTGTATCCATCTTCTCGGTTGAAGTTGTGTCTGTGTTTATATATCTGGATGGCTTCATGAACAAATCTCTGAAGGTAGCCGGTAGGTTTGCAGAGTACCTCCGTCTTGGAAAAATCTATTTCGTGTGAGCCCACAGCGTTAGAACAATGATCGGCAACAGCAGAGGTATTGGTCCTACCGTGTTTCAGATCTGTTTTGTGTTCAAGGACGCAGTCCGACACATGTCGTTTCATATCCTTGGTTCTTTCGGTAAAGTCACGTTGAAGGAAAACAATAAAATAATAAAATATATATAAAACAATAAAATTCTCACGACGTTTCGACTGCAACACAAGCAGTCATCATCAGGTGTGAAAACCAACGGCAAGAACATTGGAAAGAAGTGGCGGTTTGAATTTATTTATTTTTAAACGTTAGCACCACGGATAGCGATTTGACAGTTTGTTTAGATGGACGAGTCCATCTATATTAGGAAAAGAGGAGGGGGAGACGAAAAATGAATGTATGCTGTCTGAAAGCCACTGTAAGCGTGAACACTCAATTAAGACCCGAAATGGTTTATCAAATCCTTCCAATGATTGCTAAGCCAGAATCCATCTTCTCGGTTGAAATTGTCTCTGTGTTTGTATATGTGGATAGCCTCATGAACGAATCTCTCATGGTAGCCAGATGGCTTGCAAAGAACCTCTGTCTTGGAGAAGTCAATGTCATGTGAGCCTACTGAATTATAACAGTGATCTGACACGGCCGAGGTGTTGGTCCTACCGTGTTTAAGGTCTGCTTTGTGTTCACGAATGCTGTCCGAGACATGTCGTTTGGTTTCTCCAATGTAACTACTGCTACAGAGGCAACTTAGTTTGTAGACACCAGGGTACTGTATGTCCGGAATCACATCTTTTACAGACGGAACCAAATCACGGATTTTATGTAATGTGTTGAAACGGACCTGGATCTTGTGTTTATTCAAGATTTTTACGTAAAAGTATGGATTCCTGCAGTCACGAAAGCTTCAAATCATTATTGAGCATTTCAATTCTCCAGCAAGCAGATTGCCAACACTGGACGTGCCGCCGTGAGCCCCTCTCCCGTTGTTCGGGGAGAAGAAGAGGAGGAACTGGGCGACCATGTGCTTTGTGCCGGCTTTTGGAGCCGAGACGTTAAAGTACGACCAGGCGCTCACATGGATAGCGGCAGAGAGAGGTCCGGTGAGCACCTGAGTGCGAGCGACCCGGAGTGCAGGCCACCCTTCCCACAAGCAAGCGACACGGAGTGCAGGCCATCTTCCCAGTGAGCGAGTGACACGGAGTGCAGGCCACCCTCCCATAGAGCGTCATGGAGTGCAGGCCACCCTCCCAGTGAGCGAGTGACACGGAGTACAGGCCACCCTCCCAGTGAGCGAGTGACACGGAGTGCAGGGGACCAATTCAGCAGCAACATGCTGGCCCCGGCTCTCGTTATATACAAAGTCGAAGATCCCCCCTATATCCTTGAACACTTTTGGGGCAAGTGCTGTTCCTGAGCAGCACCTACGAAGGCCAACACGGCGCACAAGGGGGTGGGTGTCCAGCACCACTCTCGACTGCCTTTATCTCTCTCGTGGCGAAGTTTACACACCTCACCGGGTACTCATTTGAGGCTGAGTCGACCTAGGGGAGGCCCAGAACTGGTTCAGATTATCATCACTGGTGTTGGCAGCGAGTGGAAATCGATCTCGGATCGCCGGGTTTGTAGCACAGTGCGCTAACTGTGACATGACCGCTCCCCACACAACAACAACAACAACCGCCATTTGCCACTAAGTGCCGGTGATGTCACCACGATGCTTGTGCCAGGCTATGTGCACCTTGAAGCCACGTGAAGTGTCAAACGCCCGCTGGCAGGAGGTCACGGGGCAGACCCAGATGCCACAGGTCGACTGACTGAGACGGCTGGCTGATGCACCACGTGTGGCCCCTACTGTACCAACTTGCTGTGCTTTAGCCACCCAGCGCTCCGCTCGTTGTTGTGAGCATCGCTCTTCAGCCCTCCGTTGTTGTTGGAGGGCGTCTGCCTCCAACTGCCCAGTAGCGTCCTTCACGAGCCTCCTCCACAAAGGGCTCCTCCTCTGAGTGAGCAGCAATTACCAGATTTTCGGCATACATAACATGGTTGAGCAATAGGGAGCCATCCCTTCACCACACCCGGGCATCGATCAGCCTTCCATTGTATCTGTACCAGATTGAAATTTCTCCGGTACAGCTATTGAAAGCTTCATGAACTACGTGGTCAAAATAGATGTTAAATAATGTGGGAGCAAGAGGACATCCCTGTCGCACCCCAAGGTGTACAGGGAATTGCTCTTACTCCCGTCCATGTAGTTTAACCTGGGCCCGCTCACCATCATGAAGGTCCTTAATGATCGTGAGCAGAGGGTCAGGGACTCCGAAAGCATGAAGAACAACCCAGAGCCCAGGCCTACTGATGGTATCATAGGCCCTTGACCAGGTCAATAAAGCAGAGATGTAGGTCTTGTTGGAATTCCCTACACCTCTGCTGTAGCAGATGGACAGAAAATATGGCATCTGTGCAGGATCGCCCTTTCCTGAAACCTTATTGGGGCTCTGCAAGCCTCTCCTCAGCGTGCCTAGCAAGGCGATGTTGAATAATCCTTGCCAGAACCTTTCCCAGTGGTCCAGACTGTTGTTATGATGTCATGTAGGGCAGTCTGTGCACAAACGCCACCCTCCCTCAGCATTTAGCTTGGGAGATCATCTCTGCCCGGTGCCATTCTTGGTCTCAGACTCTGGATCGCCTTCAGTACTTCCTCAACAGATGGCACCTCAGCCAGCCACTCACAGGGGGTGACTTCTTCCAATATTTGAGGCACCGCAGCCTCAGCAGGGTCATCCCCACTTTGTCCCACCTTGTTTTCCTGGCTGAGAGATTTTCCCTCCCCCAGGACCTCACGGACATTCTCAGCAAATCTGCAAACCTGTTCCTGGGGGTCGGAGATTGGATCACCGTTTTTTCCCCTAATGATGTTAATAGGTGTGGCGCTGCAGGTTACTTTTTTAATGTAATTAAAGAGCGATTTGTGATCGCAGGCCATTGAGGCTAACTCCATCTCCTCAGCAACCCGCGACCACCACCCATCCTTGCAGCACCTCATTGCTCTCTGAACCTCCGAGCGAAGGCTGCGGTAAGCCTCCTCATTCACCAACGTGGGATGCTGTAGCTGATGAGAGTGGGCCTGTCACTTTTTCTCAGCCCGCTTGAACACCTCTGTCAGCCAGGGTCTTTGGAGAGGTCTGGACCGTGTACCCAAAGCAGCCATTGCAGCTGCATGAGCCACAGTCCTAAACCTCGCCCATTTCCCCTCGACATCAGGAGGAGTGGGGGACGTTGCCAACCCCAGCTGCAAGCGATGATGAATTTCTCGCTTACAACTTTCATCAGCTAGCTGAGACCATGCCACTAAGGGTTTGAATGGGGTTCTGGGTGTACACCCACCACCGGAGTGGAAGAATGGCAGGCACATCTTACAGATGACAAGTCGATGGTCAGTGGGCAGATCAGCTCCACGGTAGGTCCTGGTGTCAAGGACATGGGCCCGCATCCGCTGTTCCATCACTATGTAGTCCAGCAGATGCTCTTGCTTGGACCCAGCATGCATCCATGATGTGGTGTGGATGCGCCGATGCCGGAACAGCGTGTTGGTAATTACAAGCCCATGGGCTGCACAAAAATCTAGCAGCCTCCTGCTGTTGTTATTGAGCTGATCTGGCCCACGCTTTCCAATTACTCCAGACCAGATACCAGCATCATGACTAACTCGGGCATTAAAGTCACCCAACAAGATGACTCTATCCCGAGGGGCCACTTTAGCTAGCACCTGTGACAGGAGGTCATAGAAGGCATTTTACTCATCGGCCTTGCCTGCATCCCTCCACGGATGTTCGTCTTTAGTGGGGGCATAAGTAACCACGACCTCCACTCCTCGCTTACGGTTGATGGTAAGGCGAGCCCAAAGTAGCCTGGGGCTTACAGCTTCCCACCACACCACCACGCTCCCACGCCCCCTTCATTCTTTTATTCAGAAGAAGAGCCACACTCTGTTGTGTCTCCTGCCCCGAGTAGAGGACTGTCCACCCCTCATGGTGGCAGGAGCCAGAGCCAGTCCACCGGACTTCCTGAATACCACAAAGATCTAGCCGGTACCGGCCCAGCTCCCGACAGAGGAGTGGCAGCCTCTCCTCCGCAGTGAGCGTTCGAACATTCCACATGGCCACACGTAGTGGTTTTTTGTTGTTTCTGGAGGAGCCCCGAGGGTAAAGATTCAGTCTCCTGGCTCCACCAAGTGGGGTTTGGCCAGGAGACGTCATAGACGCCAGTCCCCCCGGGGCCTCCGGCACAAGCTTATTTATTAAATGTTGTCGTCGTGGTTTAGTGGTAATTAATTGAAGGTGGAGGGGTTACCAGCCCCCCGCACCTGTCCAGAGCCCCCATTTGGCCACTGTAGTGGTTACAAATGCCATGAGGGGAAAGGCCAATCGGAATTGGCCGTCCCCCCGGAGGTCTTTACGCGTTGGAGGCGGTGCACACTCTCGCCCAGGCCGCTTAAACCGCACACGTGTCCCCGTGTTCCCATCAGCCAAATGCTCGCCGCCACTACCGCCTCTCTCTGCTTCTCGCTTCGTTGGACTGCATCTCCTCCGTTGCCGGCGGTTGTGCCGCACGAGTGGGTCTGAGCGATTTAATTAACGTCCATTACCGCATTCGATTGAGCGTGCTGTTTGGGCGAGAGCCCGTTGCGATTTTACAACCTTAAATTTCAAGCGTGTGTGCGCGCGCGTTTATTAAATTGAATGATACCCCTTTCGGGTGAAGCGGGGAACGTTTTTTAAATAATTTCCATAACGCGGCGCAGCAGCGCGGGTGTATATAACAGAGTGGGGCAGTTTGGGTAGAGAGTTAAAGTCTTTATCGTCCTCGCCCTCAAAGGGGAATGCGATGCGTAGAGGGTGCTGGGGGATGAGACGGGGAGCTGCCGCGGCTCTTGGGGATTAAAGAGGAGAGAGGAATCGTCGACTCCGTAGCGACGTCGCGCTTTGGCAGTAAACGCGCGGTTCGGCGTCGTTTAAAGAGCCTAGAACTCTCATCCCTTCTCTCAGAGTGGATGCGTTTTATCTCGGGTCTCCAGCTGCCCTGCAGTCACGAGCTTCGCTCGTGTTCGTGATTCGTGTCGGAGCTCCCTCGTCGCCGTTGAGGTTTCTGCCCCGCTGAGGGGATGTTGGCAGGCGCAGCGGCCGCTTCGGTCCGGTCGCGCCCCATTCCTGTCCCTGCTCTGGTGGTGGCCGTGAGGAGGCCACCGGGGGGCGGTTGGTAACGTCCTGATTGGTAACCGTCCCGGGGTCGCCGGGGGGATTCGGATTACGTTCAAACGCAAACTAGACAAGCTTGGCGCGACTGACACGCCTCCCCCGGGTAAACGAGCGTAGGAGTTAAATGAGCTTCGGGTCGGAGCGAGGTTTACGTTGACACACACGACACAACCCGCGGGCAGGGAATGTGAAAAGCATGCACGCGGCGCCACAGCAACCGGGAGAGGTGTGGGCGTGCTCTCCCCCGCCCCCCCCCCCCCCCCTGGGTTATCGCTCGTACAAGTGGAGACTCCTGTCCCGGTCCTCTCGAGAGTTCGCACAAACAAAATCAACGGGGAACAATCACATGTTGTCGTGCAAACTGAGACTTTCGTCCACGCGGCAAATGTTTAGTCCACACAAACGCCAAACCACAGCACGAGGTCCTGTCGACAATATTCCGTGAGTCCCCCGCCCCCCGCGGGTGGGGTTTTCCGCTGGCGACCGCCGGCGCGTTCCCCAAATTCTGTCGCAGAGCGCTTTTGTGCAGCTCCTTGAATCATCGCCCGTCAAGACAGGCGGCTGGAATGCCGTTGTGACGAATACCAAATGTGGTGACGCGGCGTGGTGTTGTGACGCGGCGTGGTGTTGTGACGTGGCGTGGTGTTGTGACGTGGCGTGGTGTTGTGACGCGGCGTGGTGTTGTGACGCGGCGTGGTGTTGTGACGCGGCATGGCGTTGTGACGCGGCAGTGCGGCCCAGTGGGGGGTTGTGGTTAATGGAACGATATTTATTTATTTTAAACAGATAATATATCCTGGATAGAATATTTGCAACAGGTTTTCGATTAATTCTATTTTTGGAATTGCTTGCATCGATGTGAATGTGGGTTACAGGCTTCATACTCAATGCATCATCACACTCATTGTCATCATCACAATCATTGTCATCATTATGAAATCATCATTATCATCATCTCAAATCTGAGGCTGGTGAAATGAGCCCCACGCAGTAATAACTGGTAGTTGAGCATTTACTGCTTGACTGAGTGCAGTCTGCTAGTTTTGAATCAAGCGATGGTGTATGACCATCAAACCTTGGCCACTGTGTGTGTGCACCCATAGAGAGAGGCTGCTTCCATGCCAGAGAGGTCACCCGTGGGCTGCACGTGGACCTGGGTTAGGGTTATATGTAGGGCTGTTAGGGTTATATTTAGGGCCATTGGGGTTATATTTGTCGTCATTATCTCCCTTGGCTTTGCAGTCACAAGGCACCACCACGTCCGTCCGTCTGGCTCGCCGCGGTATTTAAAGTGCACCGCCTCTGCATCGTTCAGGGCGCACGGTAATAGACACGGCTTTTAACGTTTATATATATTTCTATTTTATCATTGACGCCGCGGCGGTGACGAGAGACTCGTCGCATGGCCAGGCTGAGGCCATCGGCTCGCCGCTGCAAAAGAGGGGGCGCGGATTTCATTGTGACCTGCTACGAACGCAGCGTCCTCAGTGATGCCGCCCCAGCGCTCTTTGAGTGCTTGGAGCACCTGGCCAGCTCTCGCTTTCGTCGTTTTTAATCTCTACATTCGTGGCCTGCTCTTGAGAATAATGACGACGGTGTGAGGGGGCCCGTCGTGTCCACTCCACGCGAGCGCTCACGCCCCACGACCACTCAGAGTCCACCTTGCGGCCGTGGATGCCGACGCCGTCCTGGCCGGGTAGTTGCCCCAGGTTAGCACGAGAACCATGAATCGTACATCTCGCGTTATAGTGTCATTGCTGGTGAGCCACACGGTGCACATTTCACGAGGCACAGCTGCAGGACTCCAGGTTGCGTAACCCATGACCTGGAGTCAACCAGGGAATTATCTTCCGCAGCTGCGCGACCTCTGCGGTTGGTTTTGTGCGATGGCAGGGATGTCCATGGGGTATGGAATGGGTGGTGAATCCACAATCCCTCTCGCGGTCCTGCAACACCACAATCCGTTTCTCTCTCTCCCTGCGTCTCTCCCTCCCGGCAACCAAGCCGACCTCGCATCTCTATCTCCATGGTGGTCGTGGCATTCTCCCCTTCGCCGGCCATTCCATCGCCAAAGTCTTGCCCATCGGTGACCAGCAGTGAGATGGCAGCGTTAGGCGACCAGCGTGATGGCGAGTTTCGTCTTTAATTTGTGCACCGCTGCCAGCGCGCGGTCCCTTTGCCGATGTCTAGGGGGAAGACGCCGGCGGTTTATCTGCGTGACGGTGCTGCTTCTCGACCTCCTCACTCGCCCTGAGGACCTTGAGGCGAAAGCAGCAGTAACAGCAGCAGCAGTAACAGCAGCAGCACTAACAGCAGCAGTAACAGCAGCAGTACCAGCAGCAGTAACAGTCGCAGTAACAGCAGCAACAGCAGTAAGAGCAGCAGTAACAGCAGCAGCACTAACAGCAGCAGTCAAAGCAGCAGCAGCAACAGCAGCAGTCAAAGCAGCAGCAGCAACAGCAGCAGTAACAGCGGCAGCACTAACAGCAGCAGTAACAGCAGCAGTAACAGTCGCAGTAACAGCAGCAGTAATAGCAGCAACAGCAGTAGCAGTAAGAGCAGCAGTAACAGCAGCAGCAGTAACAGCAGCAGCAGTAACAGCAGCAGCAGTAACAGCAGTAGCATCAGTAGCAGTAAGAGCAGCAGCACTAACAGCAGCAGTAACAGCAGCAGTAACAGTCGCAGTAACAGCAGCAACAGCAGTAGCAGTAACAGCAGCAGTAACAGCAGCAGCATCAGCAGCACTAACAGCAGCAGTAACAGCAGCAGTAACAGTCGCAGTAACAGCAGCAACAACAGTAGCAGTGAGAACAGCAGTAACAGCAGCAGCAGCAGCAATCGCAGCAGTCAAAGCAGCAGCAGTAACAGCAACAGTAGCAGTAAGAGTAAAAGCAGCACTAACAGCAGCAGTAACAGCAGCAGTGACAGTCGCAGTAACAGCAGCAACAGCAGTAGCAGTGAGAACAGCAGTAACTGCAGCAGCAGCAGTCCCAGCAGTCAAAGCAGCAGCAGCAGTAACAGCAACAGTAGCAGTAACAGCAGCAACAGTCGCAGCAGTCAAAGCAGCAGCAGTAACAACAGCAGTAGCAGTAAGAGTAAAAGCAGCAGCAGTAATTACAGCAGCAACCTCAGCAGCTCCAATCGCTCTTGCAGCTGATTGGCTGGAGTCGTGGGAGTGATGACGTTATGCCTAGCAACCGAAGCCATGCCCACGGCCTCGCTGTCTCACGAGGACACCCGAATTTCCGTCGTGTAGCCATCACGAAATAATCTGATATTGGTTACCGCTGCTGCGTTGGCAGTGGTGCCCAAGCACACATGATTTAACACGTCAAGAGCACTGTAGACTCAAAAGAAAAATATATAATCGGCAACGTTTCAGGCAATGGCCCTTCTTCATGGCCAGAGAGGCAAAGTGAACGATGAGAATTACGTTTTGGAAATGTTTTGAAAGGGAATCTTTCTACGTTTTCTCTTCCAACGTTTCGCATCACGCTGTGCTCGCCGGCCGCCGGATTTCACGAGAGCATCGTCCGTGCCTGCGGCAATGCGTGGCTCCGCGTGGCTCCGCGTGGCTCCGCGTGGCACCGCGTGGCACCGCGTGGCTCCGCGTGGCACTGCGTGGCACCGCGTGGCTCCGCGTGACTCCGCGTGGCTCCGCGTGGCACCGCGTGGCTCCGCGTGTCTCCGCACGGCTCGTGATGCCGCGTCCCACCGCGTTTCCTCACGCCAGGTGCTATACAACCTGTTCCGGGCCTTCTCCACGATGAAGGTCGTCACCTCCGTGGACGTGCTGCTCGGCGCCACCAAGTTTCTGGTGGTGGGTCTGGGCGGGGTGCTCATTGGCGCGCTGCTGGGCATGGTGGCCGCCCTTACCACGCGCTTCAGTGACCACACTCGCGTCATCGAGCCCCTCTTCGTCTTCCTCTACAGCTACCTCGCCTACCTCATCGCCGAGATGTTCCAGCTGTCCGGCATCATGGCGTGAGTGCCCCCACACGCACACACGTGGCTACGTGGTGTGTTTGTCTCTGTTGCGTGTGTGTAAACAGTCTGTGCGTGTGTATGTGTGTTTAAAGGGAGTGGTAATGTAGTGGTTAGTGTGTTGCGCTATGAACCCGGCGATCCGAGTTTGATTCCCGCTTGCGGCCAATACCAGTGGCGATTATCTAAACCCGAGGTCGACCCAGCCTCAAATGCGTACCTGGTGCAGTGTATAAACATCGCCACTGGGGAGACAAAGGAGGCCGGTCATGGTGCTGGCCACCCACCCCCTTTGTATGTTAAGGCTATACGAGGGGGTGGGGGGGATATTTGTCTTTGTGTAACTGACCTCACCACCTTCACGCCGGGTGGGGTGCAAGCTGCGCTCACTCTTTCTGCGTCGCCGCTCGCTGTCGAGATCCACTTCGGGGGTGGGGGGGGCGGCAGGCTCCGGTGCTGCTTCGCAAACAGCCGCTAGTTGGGCCGCAGCTCCGGGCCGCGAGCGGGGGCGCCTATCTGTCCCGGCGCTGGGCAGCAGCACCAGCACCAGTGCCAGCGCGGTTGGGATGATGGCCGAGGGTTTGTTTGCCGGTGTTTTGCCATAAACACCGGCGCCCGTGGCGTTTTAAGAATTGCTGAGCGAGCGTGAAGAGGTGGTCGTGTGTTTACGCTTGCGGGGTTGGGTTTTTTAATTGTCATTTTCAATTCCAGCCCCATTCGTGTAACGCTCGTATCTCATTGAGGGAACGTTCGATATCTTATCTACAAACAACCCTTCATAGGGTATCGGCTGCTACTGCTGTTGATGATGAAAGTGTGCAGATGGCACGAAAACCGCTGTGCATAGAGAGGGGCTGCGGGGACACAGGGGATAGGAGTCGAGTGTGGGGGCAAGCGGTGACGTGGCCACAGGTGCCTCAGAGGTCAGAGCATGGAGCCGGAACCGCCAGGATCCTGGGTTCAAGTCCAGGTTCAGACCATTCGCGGTTTAGACCGGGTTATCCAGCGCTGCAGCAGCCGGTTGATGATCTCTGCCGAATCGGCAAGTACTGCATGGAAAAAAGCGTCCCATACAAATTTCGTTCAACATTTAATTTGGCAAAAATTATAGCTCTAGGATTTAAAAACCCAAACATTTTGGATCGGCTGTCACACAACAAATTAACTGAACTAAACTTTTTATTTTACCAGGTAAGGCCCACTGAGCTCTTTTTCAGAAGCGACCTGTCCACAAATGATAGCTCAACGAAGTTACTTATTGTGTGGAAATGTATCGTGGTTGAATACTCTAAATGCGTGATGTTGATTCTAAATATGGAGGGAAAAACCAGAAGACCCGGAAAAAGATCCACACGACCACAGGGAGAGAGAACACGCAAACTCTACATATACAACAGGCGTCAGGATCGGGATCAAACCCACGACCTCCTGTATACCAGGCAAGGTAGTTAACATCTCGCCACCGTGGTACCAAATCCCAGCCAGGGGTCGACTGAACTCATCACATCCCAGCAGGGCCGACCTCCTAGCAGTGTAGGGAACGCGCTGCCTGGTTTTGTTCAGGATAAGGAGGCTCCTTAGAAGTATTTAAAGAAGTCCAGTGGAAAAATCACTACTACAGCCTCCTCCATCACTCCTCCTTCCTCCTCCCCCCTTCCTCCTCCACTGGTCTGACTAGGTGCCAACCCTGAAGGCCACACGGGATGCACTGCCCAATGAAATTCCCAAATCGATTCTTCAGCTCCCCGAGACGCTATGCTAAGAGCATCGATTTTTGGAATATAAAAATGTGGGGGGTAAGGCCCAAAGGAATTGTAAATGGAACGATGCCCCACAATCAATACAAGTACGTCACACGCCTACTTGCTGTCCTGCCTCATGCACCACCTGGTGGGAGGTGGATTATTTATTTACATGCATGTGACTTGCTTGCTTTTCCCTTACTTTGCACTCCGATCATTTTGTTTGTATTGGTTGTTGTTGTAACTTTCTGACCCGCCCCCTACTGAACATCCATAAACAAATAAGAGCTGCATAGCTCATCGGATTTCTCCAGGATAAACAAGGATTCTGATCCTGAATTGAATCTCGACAGATCGTGGCAATCCATGGCATCCCACGCCCCCCCCCCCCCCACGCCGCGAGCAAACCGGGAACGGTGGCCGCGGTGCGAACAGCCTGATAGCTTACTACGCCGGTGCGAATGCGAGCTTCTGAAGAGCATGCTGGCCGTGTTCATAGTCATTATCGGCCACAATCAGTCCGCTGCCGGATGAAGGCCTCCCGTCCAGGTTTAGAAGAGCATGGTAATAAAATCTGGAGAATGCACGCGCCTACACGGGGGCTAAACCCTCAAGGCTCCGCCGTAGATTGAGTCACCGTTGCTTTGCTGTTCCTGTCATCCTGTGGCCAGCTTACAATGCCAGCCGAGAGCACCTAGAGTTCTCTGGCAGCCTCCCACCCAGGGATTAACCAAACACAGCCCTGCTTAGCACCTGAGGGCGGAATTGGGATTGGGCGCATTTGTGGCGATCTATTAGTCGGCCGAGCGCAAGTTGAAATTTTCACTTCACTTACCGTCTCCGGCGGTGTGTCCGAACAACAACCGAGCGTCCCCAGCCATAGTGGGTTTCAAACGTCGATTAATTGGACCTCTTGTGTCACTCGCTCTGACACTTTAGGACGCTGGAGAATGTGAGAGGCTGCGCTTGTGTCATGCTGTGCATCATCCCGCACCTCTGATTAGCGCGGTTGGCTACGTACGGTAAGAAAGAAGTTCAACATACATAATCAGAATATGTATTCATGCTGGAGGAATCCTATGAGATATCAAGCTCTTTTTCACAGATGTTTAGTCGAGGCACGGGGTAAGAACGTTACAACAACAAACAACACAACAACACGTGATTTGGTGTGCAAAGTACAAGAGAGGTAAACAAAGCACCCAAGCACTAACAAATACAACACGAAACATCCCAATCCTTTTAAACAACCTGGCCACAAAGGATAGCTCAATAAAGTGGCGTATCATTTGGACATTTATAGCACCAAAATAATATAAATAATATCAATTAAAAACTGGAAGACCCGGAGAAAAAATCCACGTGACCACGGGGAGGATATGCAAAATCCAAATATGCAGGCGTCAGGGTCGAACCCCCAACCTCTGCATACCAGGCAAGGTAGTTAACATCTAGCCACCGTGACGCCCCTTAAGCGGCTCTCAGCTCTTATTTTGATTATTATCATTCTCCGTGTTTACCTGCAGGAGTCTGAAGCCTCTCCTACTGGACGGCCCTGTCAGGTTTTTTGCAGTCAGGGGGCAATGTTACCGCTGGATGTTTAAATGTTTTTCTTGCATTGGGATGTTTGGCCAACACCAGTTCCATAACGTCTCTTTTAGCTATGGGAAGAAACCTGGAAGCCCACATTGAACGGGGGGAGAGAGATTGGACAAACTCCACGCAGAAAGGCACCCGAGTCGGGAAATCGAACCCAAGCCCTCTTTGCCGTGAGGCACGAGCGTCGACTTCCGCTCCGCCGGGCGGCTTCAGCAGGCCACGGTTTTGCCGGCGAGCCGCGTCGGTCTGCGGGCGAGCGTTGCGTGGCGGCACGTGTTTCCATAGCGATGCCTGCGTCTTCCCAGTTACCTCCGCTCGGTGAGCCTCCCAACGGTTCCAAGAGGTGACGGTCGGCGGCGCCACCATAGAGCGGTCGTCATGCCTGCCTTCCCGCTATCTGTCTCTCGATATAACGATTCAAAGAAAAAAAGTGAAGCTTGTTTGCTTGGGTTGAACCATTGTTGCTGAAAGAAATAATTCGCTGTCAGAGGGTCGTGCGACTGGTGGGATGCAAAAACACTTATTTATTTATGTATTGCTTGGACAGATGAATGTGGATGGGAAGGAAGGCGTCTTGTCCGCTTATTGATTTTGTGACTCAACCCATTCCATGTGCCTTTGAAGTGCATCGAGCCTGATGACAGGGACTGTTATGATGCCATCGCCAATGTAAGTGACCGGTGGCAGTAGCTCTTTGCTGCTGCTGATGCTGTTGTTTGGCTGCGTGTGTCCTCTCTGGAAGCCCATAACACAGATGTCCATGGGTTAACTTGTCCTTCCCGAGTTGCCTGTGAAGCTACACACACAAGCCTCTCTTCAAAGGTGTTCTTCTCAATTCATTGATCCTCCTGCACAAGAGTTATTTTCCCAATCGATGAAGCAGCCGCATGCCGCTGTAAAAGGCGCAACCGCGTATAACTTGACGACGCTCGCGCTGCACTGCTAATGGGGCTGGGTTAACGAAGACGCTCGCTCTCTCACTTGTAAAATCCCCGATCGGACTTCGTGGAGGATGGCTCCGAGGCGTTCCCCGGGTGGCCGAGCGCCGGTGTGCCACCACTCCGGCAGAGGGGTCATCGCGCAGAGCACGACTGCCACCGCGGAGACGGAGCGACGGGGGTCGGTCCCCGTGCAGGAGCCGGTGACGCGCGATCCGTGGCATCGCAGGATCTGTTAAGAATGGCGGTTACGTGGGGAGACCGTCCAGCAGTTGATAGGCCATGGCTGACGGTGACCTCGCTGTGCCCATTTAGCTCTGCTGCCCAGACCCTGCGGCTTCTGGCTCGGCTGCGCACGCAGAATCACCTCTCTGAGAGCGATTTAGCCGTGTGCATGGCACTGGCGCAATCCTTCTCATAGCGCAAGGCTCTCACCACGCAGGACGGCGCTGCCGCGTCTCACACGCGTAGGCTGCAATAGTTTCACAGCAGGGGGCGATGTTGCTCCTTTGAAGCTGCCTGTAGCTCTGTATAGCTGCGTGTTATCCCGGTTGAGTAATTTGAAACATTTGGAGGGTGACGCGGCTCAACAAGGAGGCCGCTGTGTGCCAGTGGGCATCACGACGCTCCATGTGATGCTCCGTGCGACACGTCGCCCTGCTTCATGCGATGCCCCTTTTGACCCAACGCTCCGCACGTGCCCCCCCCCCCCTCTCCCCCCCTCCTCTCCCTGCCACGCAGGATGGTGGCGTGCGCCATGAGCATGAAGCAGTACGTGGAGGCGAATGTGTCGCAGAAGTCGCACACCACCATCAAGTACTTCATGAAGATGCTGAGCAGTGTGAGCGAAACGCTCATCTTCATATTCCTGGGCGTGGCCACGGTGAACGGGAGCCTCGAGTTCAACTGGGCCTTCCTCTCTCTCACGCTGGTGGCCTGCCTCGTGTGGAGGGCCCTCGGTAAGGCTGCTGGAGTCAACGGTCACGCCGCACCCCTCCTCCGGCCCTCGTGCTGTGCCCGTTTTTTTCTTTCTTTCCCCTTCCTTCCTCCTGCCGTTGATTTCCCGAGCTGCACCAGAACCGAACCCGCGACGATTCTCTGGCCTCACGGTGACACCCGGATCGTTGTTTCACGTTCTCCGTCTGGCCGAAACCGGCGACGCAACTCCCTCCACCCCACCGCTGCATTCGACGCTACGTAGCCGCGCTCGTGGGACTCGTCGGTGTCGGGCATTAGAACCAATTGCCAGCATTTGGGGCCCTGTCTGTGAATGTGCGTCTCCATGATTTGATCGATTTGTTGGAGATTCTGGCCGCGTTAAAGCTCCCGTTACCCCAGTACTGTTCAATCTGTAACGGTCGATTGTTGTCCACCGTGGACTGTTACACCGTCGTGCATCATCTACCCCGCGTGTTGACTCGTTAGTCACACGTCGCATGTCGGTGGCACGGCTTCACTTCTGCAGTCGAAAAGCAATGCACGGTGCTCCCAGAGCCGTGCCAGGCTGGCCTGACGCACTGCCCAGCACTGATTGGTGGGAAAGAAAGAAAGCAAGCGATTTAAACTCCCACGTGGCTTCCGGCACCGCCGGTCCATGTTTCACCGCACGCGGTGGAACCTTGTGGCCATTCCTTTTTAGCGAGCACAAACCCTCCGCAAAAAAAACTGGCAATCTCACCTCAGTCGACGTCGTTCTCCCTGGCTCCCCCCGTCACTGCCGCTGAGGAGCGTGTACCGTTGATTCGAAGCGGCGTTGCTTGAACCGCACGTGCAACGTTTGCGATTCAACAACTCAAACGTCGTCTCACTATCTGGACAAATTCATTATCCGCACCGAGCACAGGAGACTTTAATACACCTCTGCCAGCCTGACTGGAAAAGCAGAACTCGCGAATTCATTCTGCAATGCACGTTCCTGTAATTGCCGCCAGCCCCGTTCGGCTCGAGATGATCCACCGTGGGTTGGGCCGCGTAACGTTCTGACTCAGTTAGTGTCGTCAGGACACTCCACTACCCGATGTGGCCAATCAAAATAAATTGTCACGTGGTGCTTAAGTGCTCAACGACGGTCCGATCGTGATTTTGCGCATGGCAATTTAACTTGGGGGGTGGCAGGAAGGGGGTGTTGTTATTTACATATTTGGTTTATTGGTTGGCACACTGTACCGTTACTCTTGCAACGAGCGCTCTGTGAACCAGTTCCTAGGTGTCGTCCCCAACCCCCCCCCCCACCCCCGTTTTGCGACACACACACACAAATATATACAGTGTAACTATTATTCTTTAATAATAGGGTTTTTCCCCTTTTTTTCTGGCAACAAAACTGAAACCTTTTGACAAGGATTCATGTCTGCATTAACCACAACACCTGCAGTCAAAATGCAAACAAAAAACATACTATGATAATATATGCATTGTCCTTGAAACTGATTGGTCCACACCAAGGGACGGCTTTCTTTTGAGCCTCAACCCAATTGGTGCTCGACCAGATGACGCCAAAAGGCGGACAGCTCAAGGACAATGCACTATCAAAGTAATGAGGGCTCGGGGTGAGCATCTACATCATTAGACCTCCTTTGCCAGTACCAAAATGTAATAATAGGGTTTTTCCCCTTTTTTCTGGCAACAAAACTGAAACCTTTTTACAAGGATTCGTGTCTGCATTAACCACAACACCTGCAGTCAAAATGCAAACAAAAAACATACTATGATAATATATGCATTGTCCTTGAAACTGATTGGTCCACACCAAGGGACGGCTTTTGGCGTCATCTGGTCGAGCACCAATTGGGTCGAGGCTCAAAAGAAAGCCGTCCCTTGGTGTGGACCAATCAGTTTCAAGGACAATGCATATATTATCATAGTATGTTTTTTGTTTGCATTTTGACTGCAGGTGTTGTGGTTAATGCAGACATGAATCCTTGTAAAAAAGGTTTCAGTTTTGTTGCCAGAAAAAAGGGGAAAAACCCTATTTTTACATTTTGGTACTGGCGAAGGAGGTCTAATGATATTATTCTTTAATCGGTGGCCCTGGCTTTGTAATTATGGAGGAGATTTCAAATAAACCCAGTGAGAGGCCAGAGTGCCGAGGTCACGGCATGAATCTGCCCATAAGTAGAACCGCGCCGTCAAACACCACGGATGCGAAGATAATGCGAGGATAACGCAAGGTGAACGCTAGGTGAATGCTGGGTGAACGCGGGGTGAACACTGGGTAAACACTGGGCGAACGTGGCGCCGGGGCCACATTACAAACGCTCGAGCGGGCGACATCGGAACGAGTCCAAGGGAGGACCACACGGGGGGGGGGCAGGGATGTAGACGTCATCGTACGGAGCGAGGGGGGTGGAGGCGGGGGGCGTCTGTCCCGCTCACGTGGCCCCTCGTCGCGGGTTCGACGTCACGGGGGCGTTGACGATGGGCGACGCGGCCGCCATGTGCCCAGGCGTGGTGGTGCTCACCTTCATCATCAACCGCTACCGCCTGGTGTCGTTGACGGCCAAGGACCAGTTCATCATCGCGTACGGCGGCCTGCGCGGCGCCATCTGCTTCTCGCTCGTCTACCTCCTGCCCGCTGACTTCCCCAAGAAGCAGCTCCTCATCACAGCCACCATCATCGTCATCCTCTTCACCGTCTTCGTACAGGTGTGCACGCTCTGTGGTGCCGTCCCCATCGCGCGCACTGGGGCCTCCGTCATGCTGGGCGGCAGGGTGGAGCGGGGGAGGCAGGGTGGAACGGGGGAGGCAGGGTGGAGCGGGGGAGGAAGGGTGGAGCGGGGAAGGCAGGGTGGAGCGGGGGAGGGAAGGGTGGAGCGGGGAAGGCAGGGTGAAGCGGGGGAGGAAGGGTGGAGCGGGGGAGGAAGGGTGGAGCGAGGGAGGCAGGGTGGAGCGGGGCAGGAAGGGTGGAGCGGGGGAGGCAGGGTGGAGCGGGGGAGGGTGGAGCGGGGGAGGAAGGGTGGAGCGGGGGAGGAAGGGTGGAACGGGGGAGGCAGGGTGGAGCGGGGCAGGAAGGGTGGAGCGGGGGAGGCAGGGTGGAGCGGGGGAGGGTGGAGCGGGGGAGGAAGGGTGGAGCGGGGAAGGCAGGGTGGAGCGGGGGAGGAAGGGTGGAGCGGGGGAGGAAGGGTGGAGCGGGGAAGGCAGGGTGGAGCGGGGGAGGAAGGGTGGAGCGGGGGAGGAAGGGGAGGAAGGGTGGAGCGGGGGAGGCAGGGTGGAGCGGGGGAGGAAGGGTGGAGCGGGGGAGGAAGGGTGGAGCGGGGGAGGAAGGGTGGAGCGAGGGAGGCAGGGTGGAGCGGGGGAGGCAGGGTGGAGCGGGGGAGGCAGGGTGGAGCGGGGGAGGCAGGGTGGAGCGGGGGAGGGAAGGGTGACAGCAGAGTGGTAACACTCGTGCCTCACAGCAAGAAGTGCCTGGTTTCGATTCCAGACTTAGGTGCCTTTCAGGGGTGTATGATCTCCCCCTGTCCTGCATCGGTTTCCTCCCATAGATAAACAAAATGTAGAGCGTAACCGGTATTGGCGAGTCCGTGGGTCGGCGTGTCCGTGTGAAGCCGTCCAAGTCTCGCGGCCGCGCGTTGCTTTGCCTCTGCCGCGACCGCAGGGGATGACGATCCGGCCGCTCGTCGACCTCCTGGAGGTGAAGAGGAAGAGCAGGAGTCCCCCAACCGTGAGCGAGGCCATAACCGTGCAGGTGAGCCCTGCTCGCCACCGCCCAATACACGCGCACGCATGGAACTTAAAAACAACATCCATCATTCACCACTAGGTGGCGGTGACCTCAAAAAGACAAAGATCCCCCGTATAAGCTGTTGGGGCAAGTGCTGATAGCGAGCACCTATGAAGGCTGGCATGGCACACGATGGGGTGGATGGCCAACACCACGCCCGGCCGCCTTT
This sequence comes from Petromyzon marinus, assembly GCF_048934315.1. Classification (NCBI taxonomy): domain Eukaryota; kingdom Metazoa; phylum Chordata; class Hyperoartia; order Petromyzontiformes; family Petromyzontidae; genus Petromyzon; species Petromyzon marinus. The sequence continues at coordinate 1,006,938 of NC_133717.1, read as the reverse complement.
GTCTCCCCAGTGGCGCTGTTTACACACAGGACCAAGTACTAATTTTGAGGCTGAGTTGACCTAGTGGAGGCCCAGAACCGGTTCAGATAATCGTCGAGCTGCCACTCCCCACTTAAAACTCAACGCACTCACACATACAATCATCCTCTTGCTTAACAGCAAGAGGTGGGTCTTCATTCGATTCCCGCTCACGGCAAATAACAGTAGTGAATATGTGAACCGGTCTCCCCAGGGTCAATTCAGCCTGAAATGAATACCTGGTGCAGTGTGTGAACATCGGCACTGGGGAGAGAATTGTGACCGGGCGTGGTGCTGGCCACCCACCCCCTTCGTGTGCCATGCCAGCCTTCATATAGGGTGCCACGGTGGCGAGATGTTAACTACCTCGCCTGGAAAACAGGAGGTTGTGGGTTTGATCCTGACCCTGATGTCTGTATATTTTTCTCTGGGTCCTCCGGTTTTTCCCTCCAAAATTAGAATGAATACACGTTTAGAGTATTTGGCTGCTCTACATTTCCACATAAGCCTAAGCGTTGAGCTATCATTTGTGGCCAGGTCGCTTCTGAAAAAGAACTACATAGCTCAGTGGGCCTTACCTGGTAACATAAAAAATACTTTTCATCGTCATGTTCAGGTTTCCAAATGTACTCCAAGCTCCTGGTGGCAGTTGGACTTAGGAAATAAATTGCATGGGAGGTGGCCAAAGTTGCCTGAGCCTGGCGACATTAAGATCCTGAGAGTTTGAATCCTGGGTGTTTAGCTGCCCACGATAAAACTTGATTGTGGACCTCGGAGAATTGATGATCACTGACGACTCCACGCAAATAACATCAACAGCTGAGCGGGGGGAGGGCTGTTGCACTCCAGCCTTGGGTGTGTGCGGGTGCGCACCTTCGGTAAAATAAAAAAATAGTTTAGTTTTAGTTATAGCCATATGCTAACAGTAATTTCCCCAAACAGTCTGAAGGATTCATGGGTGATCTTTGTATTAGCGGTGGTGATGCCGAGTGTGTGTGTCTCTGGGTGTGTGTGCGGTAGCGTTGCGGTTAGCACCACGTTGCGCTACAAACCCGGCGACTCACTAACAGCACTTGCCCCAACAGTCCGTTCAAGGCTACACGGATCTTTGTATTAGCGGTGTGTTGCTGTTCATGTGTGTGCGTGCGTGTTTGCAATTCCTCGCAGTTCCTGGACCACCTGCTGGTCGGTATCGAGGACGTCTGTGGACACTGTGGCCAGCACTACTGGAAGGACAAGTAAGGGCGCGCGTCCGTGCCCCGTGCGCCGGTGCCCCGTGCGTCCATGCCCCGTGCGTCCGTGCGTCCGTGCGTCCGTGGCAGCTGAAGGTGATGGGGATGTTAATGACATTACTTTGGAATACGAGTAGAGTGGCTCGTATGCTGTGCTCCAAAGCAGGCGACCCGAGTTCGATTCCCATCCACGGCTCACATTGGTGCTGAGTGACATCCGAACCGGTTGCTGGGTCCCCACCGTACTTCACCGTCTCGCGCTGACCGACAGTGGTGAAGTATGGTCAAACATCCCGTTGACTGGCACGGTGCGGGGAGGCCATCATTCAGCAGTGGATTTACAAAGAGCCCACGAAATACTTTATTTTATTAACATTTGGGAGAGATGATTCGGAATTGATTGATTTTTGGTTAAATCGTGTGGGTATAATGTAAACAAAAATGGTAACTATAACCCTCCACAACCCGACAGAGCCAATCAAATCAAGTTGCCACATGGGAAAATATGGCACCTGATTTGGTTTTTTAATCTTAAGTTTTTCTTCAGACTGAAGAGAGTGAGCAACATTTGTGACCAATGGTTGATCGTACCGGTCCCTGCGTTGCCCCGAGACACAAGGAAGCAAGCAGTTCAGGCAACTTACCGAACGTTGTGGATTCGTTCCCAGCAACGCAAAGTGAAGCGATGTGTCACGTTTTACTAAACGTCAAAGTTAGTTTTTGGTTATAAAAAGGATCCCGAATAATTCATTCATCGTCGTCGTCGGCTGTCATACGGAACCACATTCCAATTCCTTTGTTGATACATTTTTCAGTTACCGCGCGGCGTTCTACAGAATCTGACATCGCGCGTCGATCAGCCCTGCCCGTGCCTTTTTGAGTCGAGGAGCGCGCACCTCTTCTGCCCGAACGCGGCGCTTCCCCAGGGTGTGGGAGAAACGGCGTTAACATCGCCCCCCCTCCCTCGCTTTCGCCATCGTCAGGTTTGAGAAGTTCAACAACCGGTACCTGAGGCGCTGGCTGATCCGCGAGCGCACGCTACGTGAGTTTAACTTCGTGGCCATCTACCAGAAGCTGGAGGTGAAGCAGGCGCTGGAGCTGGTGGAGAGCGGCAACCTGAGCCGTGTGCCGTCCACCGCCACATTCATGTGAGACACTCGCGTCCACTCACTCACTCCCACTCACTCACAATGCACGGCCACTCGCTCACTCCACGGTGGTGTTGATGGTGTTGATGGTGTTGACGGTGGTGGCGGTGGTGGCGGTGGTGCCGCTCTGTAGGAATGAAGCCATCACGGAGCCGTCTCGCCCGGCTCCCGTGGCGCTCAAGCAGGTGGTGGACGTGCGCAAGATTCTAAACCAGCACATGTACAGGACCCGACAGAGGGTGAGCAACGCCCGCACTCACAGCCGGGGCTGCTGCGCCCCCGCATGCGTGCAGCGTCCGGGTCTCCACGCGGCCCGCCATCGCGGTCATGCCGCAATCCGTCCTCGGTCACCGCTTGTTGCGGGAGTCCGCGGTTCGACCGCTAAATACAACCGCGTGCCCTCTACTTCACTCGCAGTGGACGTTAAAGGTCCTACGGCGTCGTTCGATAAGGGAAGTCGGCCGTTGTGCGTCGGCGTCACGGTCAAGATTTTCCAAAAAAAAGAAATGTACACTGCAAATTGCTCAGTTGGGATTACACGCAGAGGAGCGATCGTCAACCCGCCCCTGCCTACTGGCAGGCCGATGGCCGCTCGCGGGACCGGGCGCCGAGTCGCCTCGTGCCCGCACAGGGACAGCTGCCACTGGGGGTTGCCCTGCGTATACGCTGAGATGCGACGCAATGCGCTCTCGCTTACCAAGCCTTTGTTGAAGCGAGCCGGGCTCACAGGGCGAGGCGTGGTTACCGCGCGTGTCACCGAGCGGAGAGTTAACGGGGCGACTCACGGTCACCGTGCGTGTGCGCGAGCAGCTGGCGTCGTACAGCCGCCACACGCTGCCGCTGGACCAGGAGAAGCAGGAGAAGGAGATCCTCATCCGCAGGAAGCAGTTCCTGGACATGCAGCGTCAGGTGAGTGGCGCTGCACGCACCTCAGCCCATACCGCCGCTCTGCCTCGCAGACGTTGTCTTGGGAGCAACACTATTTATTACATCAACTCAACACAACATAACGTAACCTACACTCGGGTGTTGAACGCCCATCTAACCACGCTACGGCAGAACTCGACACGGTTCGCTATCCCGGTTCGGACCACGAGCTGGGTCCCGGACCGCGTGGCTAGAGGCTTCTTCAACCCGACGTGGATCTTCACTCGCCAACGGGCAGGGGCTGGCTCCGCCTCTTGCCCCGTCCACCTTCTAGCTCTTTCCCGAAGGCTCCCGAGAGCTCCTCTATACCACGTGACCACCCAGCGGCCCCCATCCACCGGTGGTCCCCCTCCAATATCATCCGGTCACGTGTCGGCAGGTCAACCGGCGTATCATGCCCCAACGTAACCCTGGTTGGCTGACACTCCCTCTTGCTTCCTCACTGGGAGCCCGCACCGCACACTGTACATGGTGCCTCTGCACTAACCAGCGCTCACCCAAGCCCCGCTAGTGCTGGTACTACGCCCAGTAACCGGGCTGCACATAATGACAACATATTTTCCGCCCCCGTGGCGCCTCCGCTGACCCCCCCCTCCCCCCATTCCGCGGAGCAGGATGTGAACCGCTCTCTGCTGTGCGTGCCGCCCATGCCGGGGACGCCGCCGACGCTGCGCCACCTCCCACGCCACTTATCAGGTCAGTGGCGCCGCTCCCAACACACGCGGCGGCTTCAACGTTCACACTGCAGTCACAGGATCGTCATTGTTACGTAACCAAACTGTTGTTATGATTGTTATTGAAAAAAAACTGCTTTATTTACTCAAACTATTGTAGAGCACTTTTCTTTACTGTATGTACTCTTTCATAACTATACGAGCTATCATTTGTGGCCAGGTGGCGAGATGCTAACGAACTCGCCTGGTATACAGGAGGACGTGCGTTCGATCCCGACTCCGATGCCTGCTGTATATTTGGAGATTGCGGTGTCTCTCTCCCCGTGGTAGCGTGGATTTTTCTCCCCTTTTTTTCCCCACACATTTAGAATCAACATCATGCATTTGGATTTGGCTGCTATAAATTTCCACATGATTAGCCACTTTGTTGGGCCGCTTCTGTAAAAGAGCTACATACCTGGTGAAAATAGTTTATAGTTTTAGTTGATAACTGCTGGGATGGGACCTCGTCGACATCGCGGCCGTCACGAGCCGGCCTCCTCCCTGTGTCCCCCCGTAGTGAGCGAGGATGGAGAATCCGGCGAGTGGGGCGGCCAAACCGTGCCCAAAATCGTCGTCGACCTGGCATCGCCGCTCTCAGGCGACGTCATCTGGGGGGTCATGAGCCCCCCGAGCAGCCCCGAGACCGACCCGGGGACCTTCTGCCAGAGCGGAGCGCCCGGAGGTTGCCCTGAGGTCAACGGCGGCGCCCACCCACGCCCCGGGGCCCGTTCGCAGTGGCCGAACGAGCGGCTCCGCGGCGAGCCCGAGGCACGGCCGCAGAAGGGAAACCGGACGGCCAACGGCGCGGACCTGCGCATCCCCACCACGTGCGAGGCCAACGGGGGGTCCGCTGCGCCCGCTGCTGCCACTCTGGGGAGCCGCGAGGCGAGGCCCGCGCTGTTGGCCACGCTGAACGCGGCGACGGGGTTGGTGGACGCACGCACGGTCAGGCCGCCGGCCTACGTGGGCCGCTCGGTGGGTGGCCTAGGCAGCGAAGACGAAGACGACGACGTGTTTGAGGAGCGGGCGGGGGCCGCTGGAGCCGTGGGGACCGCGTGCCGGGGACGTGAGCTTGCGGGGAGGGAGGTCATCCCTCTGCTAACCACGAGGTCCGTGTCGGACCCGGGGCCTCCGAGCGTCAGCGGGGTTTGATCGCCGCTCGCCACACGCCGGTATGTCCCTCCCTGTGTCGCCCTCCGCTCCAGCGAGACCAAGGCAGAGGAATCGTGGCTCTCCAGCGGTCGTGACGGCGAAGCGCAGCACCAGCGCGCGGTTCCTCGGCGCCGGCGACGGTGGGGAGCCAACGTCACGGTCGGAGGAGGAACCAGCACTCCCCCACTCACCCTCCCTTGCACTCGGGCAGCGCGAGCACCCGCGTGGTTTTTGCACTCCAGAGGGTCGGGGAGGTGTCGTCACCTGCTGCAGCCGCGAGAGCTTCCGGCAGTGCCAGCAGCAACCCCATTAGCCAGGTTCGCTGCCCTGTGTTTTGAAAAAAAAAATGCACTCAGCACTTTGAGCAATGCCAGGTCGATGTTTTGTGTTTTTTCTTCTTTTTAACAGATGGGAGATGAAGCAAGGATATATCTGGTTGTCTCTCGTCTTGCCCAGTCAAACACAAATAGCATATTCCGCAGCTTTCCCCGCTACACGCAACGTCACTCCAGTGCTGTATTTGCAAGTTAAGATAACAATGGAAGCAGGGGTAGACATTAGTCAGGCGTTACCGCGCCCAAACTCCCATCATGCTGTGCAGTATTCCATCGTTACTTGGAAGGGATCCGCTCCGGAGATGTTCGTGAAAAGTACATGTTGTGGATAATGACATTGGCTCTATGAATATCGTACCCGCAGCGTCTGCGGATGCTTGTAAAGCTTCAAGAAGTTCTCTTTATCTCGCTCATCACTTTATCTTTCGTCACTTTCTTTATTATAACTTTCTCATCACTTTCTCTCTCGGTGCGGTAGTCATGTACAGTTCCAGATGCGATCCGTGTATAGCCAATGAAATGCGCTCGGCTGTTAACGGCACTTTGAGCGCGCGTGGGCTCGGGCCGCGTCTGAATGAGCGCTCGTGGCCCTGCACGTGCAACTTGCTGCGCCGCTCCTCTTGTGATCGCCCGCTGGATGCCACGACTGCACTCGGCGGGACCTTAAGGGCATCATAGAGAAAATTATGACATCTCGCCTGGAGTGTGCGTCAGTGTGGTGCACTGCTCAGCCCCTTCCTCTCTCCCTCTCGCTGTTCCAGTTGCAGCAGCCACCCTTGCGTTGTGCGACGAGGGTGAATGGTCACGCTGGCCACATCCGGGGAGGTGAGAAATAAATCTGCGAGCAAAGAAAAAACCTCAGAGTTGTGCGAAATATCACGCAATTTGTGGAATCATACTAAATGTTTAACGGCAGACTTTGACTTTATAACATTTCACTCCAGTTTTCTAGCAGTACGATAATGTATTCCAGCCGAGTATATAAAAAAATGACAGTTCACTGATGATAAAATTATCTTGGTATTGTGAAGCTAATTCCCCAGAATGCAACCTCTAATGTAGAGGCGTAATGCAACGGGCGGCTGCTGGCTCCTGTAATCAGGGTTTTCCATTCTTGGGCTACAAGTCCAGGCGGACGACTAAGGAACGGGAATGTGCGGCAGTGCCAGTGCCTCCATCATCAGCGCATCGCCATCATCATCACACCCAGGCGGTGGTGGCTGCACTGCTGCACTTGGCAGCTGTGATCCAGCGCTGTGGAGGCAGCAGCAAGGGGTTGGTGGATCGCCGCACAGATGGGGTGTGAAACTCCCTTTACCCGTTGGGCTTCGAGGAGGAGCTGTACCCTGGCTCGCAGGAGAAGTCAGCACTGCATAGTGGACGATTCGCCATCTGTTCATTCCATCTGTATGGGGTGGGGGGGGGGGGAGATAGAGTATTGCCCCCTCGCATGCGTGAGTTTCTCTGGGTGCTGCGGTTTCCTCCCACTTAATAACAATACTTTGAATTTATATAGCAGTGTCATTCATGCCAACAGCATCCCACAATGCTGTACATTAATTATTTATAAGGACCAAATGCCATATACGTTTTTGGCTATACACAGTGCGAAAGAAGCCCAACACACACACACGTACACACCGAGCATTAGAAGCCCTACCACTCCTACCAAGCAAATAAAAAATGGATAAACAAATTCAGAAATGGCACCAAAATAATTAATAACAAGAAAGTTATCAATAAACACATCTTATCATTCATTGACTGAAAAAATATTACTTTATAATAAAACCCAATGCAGGACCCCTCTGAAAAATAGTCATTCGATGCTTATAACTAAAATTAATATTTTTATAATTTTAAAATATAATTAACTTGTGCTCCAACTGTTAACAACTCGGCACACCACGATAGCTGAGACTGGGAAATCACAGTGGGGGCTCGTGCAGCCCCCTCCACCATGACCCACCCAGCCCCCAGTGGTCATGGGTCTGGGCAGCAGTGGCGAGCGCGGTGCATTAGGACAAGCGCAGTGGAATGTGCCGACTACCACAGCCGAGGTGGCCCCCAGATGGCACCATGGGGACACAGCACCCCATGGCCACATCAAGCCACCCCGTGGCCACGTCGGGCCACCCCGTGGCCACGTAAGGCCACCCCGTGGCAACGTTAGGCCACGCAGGTGCCTCCAAGAACAAAAAGGTGGCTCGATAATGATTTTGGGTATCGAAACTTGGGAGGCAAGATGCGCTCTGCACCTTGGTCTCCAGCATCTATATATATGTTTTAGTTTTTTACCATAAACTCCCTGAGATGTCTGCAAATGTTTGCGTGTCATGGGTCCATGGAGTTAATTTAGAGCTTAAATATCGAGTTAGGGGATATAATCGGCACAATATCTTTACGGTAATGTGTTATATACCAGCACATGTCCACTCATGTGCTTTGTCACATTCGGGGCTATTGAGTGATGTGACAAATTCGGTGGAACGTGGCACAAGGCCGCCAGAGGTGCGCATCTTCATAATCACTTGAACCAGCAAATTGCGCCTGCTCCGTTCAAACGAGTTAGCTCGCCCTTTGATCACATGATATATGATAATACCACACGTCAACATGCTGCATGGTAGTTCTGTCAGCTTTCTTGATATAGATCACAAGTATAGTCTAACAATCCTTTAAAATTCATAATAAAGGTTTTTGAATTAGATCGCGTTATTTATAAATGTGTCGTAACCCTCCACCACCCGACACGGCCAAAAAGTAAAAAATGTCTCACGTTTACAAAGGACAAATAGTTCACTACTTTAGCCCACCGGTGTGTTGAAGAGTGAATCAACATCACTTAAAATTTGAGTACGACGTTTCGCTGGTAATTACGATTTTTAAAACTTTATTCAGTGCCACAGCGAAGAAAACAAAACAAAACAAAGATCGAGGGGCCGCCCCCTCCCGCGCGCCGCGAAGGCCCCACCCGGCCACCGACCCATCCGCGAGACCGGAATCACCCCCGACACAGCACTGGGGCACATCTGTGCATGGAGGGGCTACCTCCCCTCTAGCCACGCACGACCTTGCCCCCGGGCGCCAGTAAAGGCCCCCCCCCCACCATCCCAGGCCGCCCTAACCCACCCTGGGCAGTGGCCACTTCCACTTTTCCCGTGCGGGTTTGTGTCCCAGCCTCACCCGATCCACCTCCACCACCCTCTCCAACAACCTCCTTGCCATGTAGCACGTTTCCAAAGGGGACATCTGGGACCCCTCCAGTTCCTTCTTGCGCGCCTTCCATAAGGCTTCCTTTGTTGCGCCTATTATGGCCCACGCCCGGTCCCTGTCCTCCCCTCCCACTCCCCGCAATTCCCCCCACATAATGTCCCGTGCCGTCACCCTCGACAGCGCGAATCGGGCCAGCAACGGCTTGCTCCGCCTCCATATCTCCTGGGCAAAAGGGCACGCCACCATCACGTGCGCTGCACTTTCGTCCCCTCGGGCACTTGTGGGTGTGTGCCATTTGGCGGCTGTACAAAAAACCCCGCGTCTCAAACTTGTCCCGGACCGCCAGCCATGACAGGTCCCTCTGCTCCTTCGTGAGCGCCGCCGACGACACGTTTCTCCAAATTTTCCCGTGCATCTCCCTCCTCGCACCGGCCACCTCATCACAGGCCTCTTTCTCCGCTGCAGCCCGTACCTCCCTGGGGGCCCACCGGCCCCCCCACTGGTTCAGGCCGTGCTGCCCGATGTAGCTCCCCTCCACGTCGCTGACCCAGCCCCCCGGCCAGTCCAAAGGAACACTCCTCTCTGTCTCGGTCATCCCGAGCCCCCGCAGCCGCCACGTCAGTCGATACCGCATATAACACGCTGCCTTGCCCCGCGGCTCTGCGGAGAAGAACAGCCTCAGCGCGTTGCAAACAAAAGTCGATTTCAGGGTGTACCCCACATTTGGGGCACCCCTCCCCCCATTCCCAACCCGCAAACACATCACGGCCCTCCTCACCCTCTCCATCCCTCCCCCCCAGATAAACCTGAAGATCGCCGAGGTCAAGGCCTTAGCCTCCCTCTCACCAGGTGGGAAAACCTGCGCCAAGTGGTTTAGAGTTGGCAATATTTCCGTCTTCACCACCATGATCCTGCCGGCCATCGTGAGCCGCCTCCCTGCCCACTTACCCAGACAGCCCTTTGTCTTCCTTACCCCCTTCTCCCAGTTATTTTCCTCCATCCTATCCCTACAAAAGGACACCCCTAGCACCTTTATCTCCTCTGTTTGCAGACTCAGTTCCGGCGGCCGACCCTCAAACAGCCTCGAGTCTCCAAAAACCATCAACTCACTTTTCCTCACGCTAACCTTCAAGCCGGAGGCCAAGCAGAACCTCCCTGTCCCCTCCATTGCCCTCTATACCGATGCAACGCCCCTGCATAGCACGGCCACATCGTCCATATACAGGGTTACCTTCCCTTGCTCCTTGCTCCCCGGTATTATCACCCCCCTAATCATCTGGTCATCTCTTATTATCTGCGCCAGAGGCTCCATACACATAACAAATAGGACTGGGGACATCAGGCATCCCTGCCGTACCCCGGACCCTACTTGAATGATCCCGGAACGTTCCCCATTTATCAGGAGTCTAGCTCTGAGCCCCCCATAGAGTCGAGCCACCCACTCCACCAGGGGCCCACACACTCCCATCCTCGCCATCACCGCCAGCATATATTCATGTGAGAGATGGTCGAAAGCCTTGTCCAGGTCCAGGCTCAGGATCCCCAACGGGCACCCCCTCTCTCTCTCGCCTTCTATCGCCTCCCTCAAAACCACCAAGGAATCCGCGATCCTCCTCCCCGGGACCGCGCACGTCTGGTCCGGCCCCACCACCTCACCCACCACCTTCCCCAGTCGCCCCGCGACTATCCTTGCCAAGACTTTGTAGTCCACGTTCAGGAGGGTTATCGGCCTCCAACTTCCTAGGTCCTTACGGTCCCCCTTCCCTTTATAAATCAATGTGACCAGGCCCTCCCGCATATCGTCCGGCACCCGCCCCTCCAGAGGTTCCCTACAAATTTGCAGTATGTCCTCCTTCAGGAGCTCCCAGAATTTGATATAGAAATCCGCTGGGATCCCGTCCGGGCCTGGGGTTCTGTTCTTATTCAACCCCTTTACCGCCTCTTCCACTTCTCCCTGCAGAATTATTCCCTCTAGTGCCTCCGGATTACCAACCCTCTTCCCCAATGCCCTCAGCAGCTCCTCCCGCCTCCCCCCATCTATCCCTTTCCTCTCATACAACTCCCTATAGAAATCCTCCGCTACACTTATCATCCCTACCGTCGTCGTCTGTCTACCCCTGGTAGGGCTTACCAACTCCCTCATTGCATTATCCCCCTCCCTACCTGCTTTAAGGAAAAACCTTGTGCATCTTTCCCCTTCCTCTTTGGCCCTGACCCTCGCTCTGTATACTAACTGCCTAACCCTTCTTTCCAATGCTGAAGCTACTCTCCCTTTCAACTCTCCTATCCTTTCCCCCATCGGGAACCCTAGCTCTAACAGCCTGTACATCTTCTCTAACCTATTATTCCACTGCCTCAAATCCCTACCCATTCCCTTCCTCCTACTATGATGCTGAAATAATGTTTTTATCCTATCCTATACCTGGCCCCACCATTCCACCCTCGTGGGGAAACAGTCCTGCAATGTCCTCCAGCTTTTGTACTTTTGTACAAAGTCCCCCACCACCTTCTGGTCCTCCAACAGGCCCACATTCATTTTCCAAACTCCCTTCCCCCTCCTCGCCCCACCTGGGATCGCGAGCCTCGCCACGACCATTTTGTGGTCAGAGAGGGGAAATGGCTCCACCCCCGCACTTCCCACTTCCACCCTGGCAGAGACGAAAATAAAGTCAATCTGTGACTGCGTTCCCCCGCTCTTATCTGACCACGTATACCCGGGCCGTGCACCTTACACCTTCCTGAACGTGTCTACCATCCCAAGGTCCTCCATCAACTCTTTCAATTTCCTGGAGGAAGAGTCTAATTTCCTCCTCCCCTTCTCCGATACCAGGTCCGCCAAGTACATCGGGCAGTTAAAATCACCCCCCACGATGACGTCTCCTGGTGGTCAGCAGAGCCGCCAAGCTCTCCCACACCTCAGTCCTGTCCATGCACCATACCGGGGCGTACATGCTTACCAGTCGAAACTCCACGCCTTGGTAGGATACATCCACGCTGAGGAGCCGGCCCGGTATCACTCCTGGGTTTCTTCCAACCTCATTTCCCTCCTGCCTAGGAAGGTGACCACTAAGGTACATCGGTTCCCATTACTACCCAACCAAACGTAGTGGCCGTTCCAATCCTCCAGCAAGGTTTCCGGACCCAGGGTATATTGTAGGTGGCATTCTTGGAGAAAGATCACATCTCTCCTGGTGGTCTCCAACAAGGTCATGATTGCCCCCCTCCTTCCCTTCCCCTTCATCCCTCTCACGTTTATAGACGCCATGGAAATATCCATGCCGAGGTGAGCTTTATTCTGTTTCCGATTCCACTGCGCGCTCGCCCCATCCGCCCTTGTCCCCCTTCTCTCTCACTTTTTTCCTCTCCTTCAACCTCCGGGGCTTCCCCCGGTTCAGTCGTCCCCCCCCCCCCCCTCCGCCCTCTTCCATCCAGACTCCTCCGTGTCCGGCGAGGAGCCTGAAAGGCCCGTGTCATGCTGGGGGGCAGTCCCTTTCAGGGCACTAGCCAGCTTCCTCTTTCTTCCGGCCGTTTCCTCCCATGCTCCGTCCGCACCTTCCTCCACCCGCTGCTCCTCCTCGCCCTCCTCCTCGCCAATTACCTCCGCCCAGTCCCCCACGGGTTCCCGGGTCTTCTTCCCTGTCTCCCCTCCCCTCCTCCACACCCTCCCCCTCCTCCACACCCTCCCCCTCCAGTGGTGGTATTGTTTCCCTCCCCACAGGTCCCCCCCCCCCCTCACCCTCGCCGGGGGGTCGTGGTTCCTCCGCCTCTCCTCCCTCTTCCCCACAAAGCTCCCGGCCTGATTCCCGTCCAGCCGTCTACTTCTCCGCCTCCCCTGCTTGCCCATTCCGTTATGCCCGCACCCTGTTGCCATAAGATTCTGGGCAGGATCTATACAGGTGCCCACTGCTTCCACAGAGGTTGCAACGGGCCGCCTCCCCGCATTCCTCCACCGTGTGGTCCAGCGCCCTGCACCTATAACAAATCCGTGCCTCGCACGCTGCCGCCAGGTGCCCCCTTCCTCCACACCTCCTACACAATTTGGGTTGGCCCGCGTATACGACGTAGCCCTTGTTCCCCCCAATGTTCAAAGTGCTCGGGATGTGCCTCAGAGACCCCCCCTCCATCTTCAGGCGCACCCTCCACTGCCTGGCCCCAGTCCATATCCCCGCCGCGTCCTGCACCCTCTTGCAACCAGACAACAACACACAGTGCTGCCTCAGCCACACCTCCACATCCTGGTCGGGTAGCACCTCGTTGTATAGGAATACGGTTACCACCTTCGTTTCCAGGTCTGATAGCAGTCGCGTCCTCATGGAAGTCAGGGGCTTCTCCCCTGCCCTCTCCTCGAAACGGGTGAGGAAGTTCTTCAGCAGAAAATTTGAGTTAAAACTCACGTCAAACGCTCTCCCCCCTGGCAGAGCAACCAGGCAGTAGAGGTCCGCCGTCTCCACCCGCAGCAGCCCGAGCATCACCGTCCTCACGAAAGTTGTTCTGTCCAGAGTCACCTCCTCTTCCACGTCATCCTTGAATTCTACCCTTACGCAGTTGTGCCTCCTGGCATGCGTCGGCGTCAGGCTCGCCCCGGCTCCACTGCGCCACCTCCCCGCTCCTCCGCTGGGTCTCCCCGCTCCCACCGGGCCAGCATTCGCAGTCCTCTCCCTCCACTGCCCCTCCCACGGCCCCTGGGTTGCTGGTATCCCTCCTGCTCCTTCCTCCTCCTTCCTCCCTACTCTGCTCCGGGGCCCTCCCTCCCTTTCCTCCCGGCACTTCCCTTCGTTCTCTTCTCTCCTCCCTCCCCATTCCCCCCATCCCATCCACCCTCTCCACGCCCTTCCCACGTTGCACCTCAGCCAACACCTCCCCCGCTCCAGACGGGCCCGCGCCGTCCCTCCGGTCGCTCTCAGCTCCCCGCGCACCCTCCATAGTCCGTGGCGTACGCCGCGTCTCCGTCTCCTTCCCTCGCCGTCTCCATGCTCGTTGCAGTGGAATCACCTCCCCCGCAACGCGTGTGGCTCCCCCACCCTCCGGCAGCAAGGCCACCCCAGACCGCCCGGCCTGGGGCCCTCGCAAACCCCGGGGTGGCTGGAGAGTCCACGGGACGCCGACGTGTGCGGCAGTGGTGCTTCAGGAAGAACAGGAACAGGAACGAGTTTCGCTGGTAATTACATCCAGCATCATCGGGCGATTTGCCAGAATGGTAATACCCTCACTTGCTCCCGGTCTTAAATAGAGCAGCAGGGTGACGTCATCATTTAACGTATTCAGGTGCAGCGATTTTAGGCGGAGGGTTTTTTTTTGTAATTATATAATCGATTGGTAATCAGTCAATGGTCATGATTAGCAATGAGTTGTTGATTAGTAATCAGTTGTAATGTGTTATTGTGATTATATGCTACGTTAGTAATCCGTTAATTAGTATGCGTTTCCCCTATAAGGAATTGTAGTATGTATTATTTAATAATACGTTTCCAAGCCGCACTAAGCCTGTAGCTGTCAGAGCGATTAAAGTTATTTCTATTTCTCTCAATTTCAATGGATTCTCTAATTAGTCTTTGCCAGTAATAATTCGTTTTATACAACACTTCAAAATAATTGAGAATAGCAAAGTTCCAAAAGTAAATATTAGCTCTAACGAAGCAAAAGCCTTAAGAGAGCTCTGTGTAAATAAAGATATCCAAATCCTGGCAGCTGATAAAGGCCGCACTACTGTAGTGATCTCACGAGCCGATTATGATAATAAAATTAGACATTTACTAGAGGAAAGTACCTACATTAAAATTAAATGAGATCCAACTAATACTTTAGAACGTAAGACTACTGAAATAATTGCAGATTCATTAATCCCTAAGAATGAACAATACCAAATTAAGCCAAGGGCCTCAAAACCACCTAGACTGTATGGGCTACCAAAGATTAATAAAATCAGCATCCCATTACGACCCATAGTCAGTACAATTGGTTCTACCACATAAATTAGAAAAATATATAACTAAACAAATACAGCCCTACATCGGTACGACATCTTCATTCATAAGAAATTCAGAACATCTTGTGAATGTGATTAAAGATATTAAACTTAATCCTAATGATATTCTGGTAAGTTTTGATGTGATTTCTCTATTCACTAAGGTTCCAGTGAACGAATCGCTTAAATTACTTGAGACACTAGTAAAGAATACAGATTTACCAAAAGATATTCCGAAACTTGCTGACCATTGTTTAAATAACACTTCTTATGGAGAGGGGATTTCTTTAAACAAAAGGAAGGAGCAGCAATGGGCTCTCCTTTATCTCCTGCTATAGCAAATCTGTACATAGAAAACTTGGAAATAAGAGCACTTGCCTCTAGCACATTAAAAGCATCTTTTTGGTTTAGATATGTGGATGACACTTTGGTTGACTGGCCACATAGTAAAGATACACTTAATGATTTTCTAAATCATCTCAATGCACAAAACCCGGCCATCCAGTTCACCATGGACATGGAGGTGAATAACACACTCTCGTTCCTAGATATTTTGCTTGGACATGGCCTAAACGGTAAAATAACACAGCGTTTACAGAAAGCAAACGCACACTGATGCCTATCTGAATGCAGATTCGCATCATCATCATCCAGCTCAGAAATCCTCTTTCATCAAGACGCTCATACATCGGGCTAAAACAGTGTCAGATGGTGAAAGTCTAGTGAGAGAGATCAAACACGTTAAAGAAGCATTACGACAGAATGGCTACAATAATACTCAAATTAACAGCACTGAATGCCAAATCACGATCGCAAAGCAACACTGGTGAAAGCGATCAGATTGTTAAAACAATTAAAATTCCATATATCTCAGGAGTAACTGACAAATTAGCCCGTGTTTTGCAAAAGCAAAACATTACAGTAGGATTTGGTACAGTACACAAAATTCAAAATCTAGTATCTTGCACTAAAGACGAATTACCTAAATTATCAACAGAAGGTGTATATCGGATTAACTGTTTATGTGGCAGATGCTATATTGGATAGACGGGACGTAACACCAGCATAAGACTAAAAGAACACCAAAGAAATATGAAATTATCTCAAACACAACTGTCAGCAGTGGCAGAACATGCTTGTCAACAAGGACACTCAATTGATTTTGATAACGTTGAAGTGTTGTGTAAAACGAATTATTACTGGCAAAGACTAATTAGAGATCCATTGAAATTGAGAGAAATAGAAATAACTTTAATCGCTCTGACAGCTACAGGCTTAGTGCGGCTTGGAAGCGTATTAAATAATACATACTGCAATTCCTTATAGGGGAAACGCATACTAATTAACGGATTACTAACGTAGCATATAATCACAATAACACACATTACAACTGATTACTAATCAACAACTCATTGCTAATCATAACCATTGACTGATTACCAATCGATTATATAATTCCAACCCCCCCCCCCCCTCCGCCTAAAATCGCTGCACCTGAATACGTTAAATGATGACGTCACCCTGCTGCTTTATTTAAGACCGGGAGCTAGTGAGGGCTTTACCATTCTGGCGAATTGCCCGATGAAGCTGGATGTAATTACCAGCGAAACGTCGTACTCAAATTTTAAATGATGTTGATTCACTCTTCAACACACACCGGTGGGCTAAAGTAGTGAACTATTTGCCCTTTGTAAACGTGACACATTTTTTACTGTTTGGCCATGTCGGGTGGTGGAGGGTTACGACACATTTATAAATAATGCGATCTAACCAAAAACCTTTATTATGAATAATATTGGTCGCGAAAGCCTACTTGTTAAATCCTTTAAAACATAGAGATAGAAAGTCAATCTGACATTGAAGCATCGTGTGTCAATCGTGAGCTCAGGTAACTGCCATTGATGAACCCACACTTCAAGATGCCACACCCCATCGTGAAGATACCGCAGTGCCTCAATCATCGACTATCGCTTCTTGTGGAGCCGTGTATGGGGAGCACAGATTACGATTCAATGGTTTGCAAAACAAATTTGCAAACCATTTGTTTGCAGATGACGGTGTCCTTGTGGCGCTATCTTGCACAGGCCCAATCGGAACGTCGCGGAGAGCTTCACTGCGGCAATGTGGTCACTAAGACATCAAGAAGCTAAGAGGTGCGATGGTGCTGAAAGCCATCCTACGGAGTTCCATCGTAGAGAGAAAGCCATAATCTGTGTACACGAAGTCCTTTCGGGTATCTGGGAAACAACCATCGCCGTTATCTGCGTTCTGACTGTAGAACCGGACAACCGCCCCTTGAATGCCTCGTTCGCGTTTGGTTGCTTGTGGGAGAGGCTGCGGTCATCACGTGGTATAGCTTCTCAAGCCAACGTTTTATCGGCAGTGGCTATATCTGCATTTTCTTTGGTTCTTTCGGTAAAGTCACGTAGAATGAGAATAAAATAATAAATAGATAAAATAAAATAACACAATAATATTCTCTTATTGTGTTATTTTATTTTATCAATTTATTATTGTATTCTCATTCTACGTGACTTTACTGAAAGAACCAAAGAAGATGAATCCTTGCAGTCACGAAAGCTTTAAATCGAAATTTTATATCTGCATTGTTATAGGGCCCTTTATAAGCACCAAAATCAGGAAGATACGCAGGTTCCAGCAGCGCCATATGTTGTCTATCCTACGTTCTATCCTTCGTTCTGTCCTACGTTATATCCCACGTATCCACTCGGCCGAGAGATTGACCAGCGATAAATTGCTGGGCAGGGTGGCCAATTGCTGGGCAGGGTGGCCAATTTCTGGAGATTGAAGTACGGCACTGCCGAACCGGCATCAGCTGCGATGAGCGGGACGTTGCGAGGATCTCAGACGATCCATCCCATTCCATTGCAGCAGCTCGGGACTGGCGAACTCGACCGGTGCAGCCGGTCACGAGATCGTCCCCTAGCCGTTGGAAAGACCGTAAATAAATAAACACGAATGCACCGTGGCCTTCCAATTCCCTGGCTGGCAGGTGGTAGCTCAACAGGAGGATGAGCGAGAGAGAAGCGGAGCACACGGGGATTGGGACGGCCGGACGGGTGGGGATCCGAATCTTCATAGCGCCCGACAGAGACAAAGACGCCCACGTGTCCGCTTACCCCTGACAGGGACACAGACCAGGTGTCTGCTTACCCCTGACAGGGACACAGACCACGTGTCCGCTTACGCCTCCTGCCTGCGGTCACTGCGGAATGAATCTGTCACAGCGGGATCGGTCTCGTGAGCCACCAACCCTCCTGCATCACAAAGACCATACATACCCTTACAAACAATGAAACCGAGGATAACAAAACCACTAACTTCAAGCTTCTGAGACAGCCAACGCCCTTTTGACAGCCATCTCAGAGCAACCCTTGGGCTAATGAATGAATATTCTGTGGTTCTTTCGGTAAAGTCACGTAGATAGAAAAACTAATAACAATAAAATTATAAACGAATGAACACAATTGGTAGGAATGAGATCGACTGAGAAACAATACCAAGCAGAAGATACTAATGGGACATAAAATTATTGATGATTGAATCAAATCACGACAGCTCGTCCGCAGGGATACATCATCACATACCAAATTATAATGAGTGGAAAGAGATGACAGGGGAGAGGTAGGAGTGTGGAGGGGGGTAGAGTGAGTTGAGAGGGGAGAGGTAGGAGAGTGCGTGGAGGGGGGTAGAGTGAGGGGAGAGGTAGGAGAGTGTGTGAAGGGGGGTAGAGTGAGTTGAGAGGGGAGAGGTAGGATAGTGCGTGGAGGGGAGTAGAGTGAGATGAGAGGTTGGAGAGTGTGTGGAGGGGCGTAGAGTGAGATGAGAGGTTGGAGAGTGTGTGGAGGGGCGTAGAGTGAGATGAGAGGGGAGAGGTAGAGTGTGTGGAGGGGGGTAGAGTGAGATGAGAGGTATAGTGTGTGGAGGGGGTTAGAGTGAGATGAGAGGGGAGAGGTAGGAGAGTGCGTGGAGGGGAGTAGAGAGAGAGAGGCATGAGGTAGGCAGAGGGAGTCCATGGATGAAGCTGAACACAGCGAGTGGGATTTTGTCGTGGATCCGGGATGTGATTGGGAGGCGATGGGGAGAGGCGGCCTCGGTCACAGCTTTGGGTGGAAGTCTCACAGCGGCCTTCTCGAGCATCTGGGCTTTGGTGACGAGGACTACGAAATATATTTAAGATATATTCTTAGCTCTTTCGGTAAAGTCACGAAAGCTTTAACTCAATATTTAAGATAGTTATGCAATCGGTAATAATCGTATTATTTTATGCAATATATACCTTTGCATTACATATATACTGTAAATGTTAATGTAAAATAGCAATGCATGCCCCTTTGTCGATCCGCTGTTGTTTGAAGTGCATCCCAGTTGAGGTTGTTTGACCATACTTCACCACGCTGGTCCGTGTGGCCTTGGTGATGTGACCCAAGACCACTTCAGGTATCACTCGCACACTGAAGGCAACCGTTGACTGCCGGGGGCTTCGAAATTTCTACGACGCCGGATTCGGAGTTCAGTGCGCGCGATCTGCTGCACCACCGCTCCTGCCCGTATTTCACGGCGTGCGTGCGCGGGCTCTCGTCGCGGCGTGCGTGCGCGATCCGTGTACACGGTGGATGCTGCGTGGTATGAAGCGTTTGTACTATACACGTGTTCACGTGTTCACGCGCACACGTGCACACGCGCACACGCGCACACGTGTACGCTCATTGAGCTGTACGCAGCTCGAGAATCGTTTTGTTCAAGTGTTTTTTGTGTATCTATACACGTAGTGTACGTTGTTGTGAGTCAAGCCCACCAGACGCCAAGTAGACATGAGAGCACCGGGTGGCTGTGTGCCGGGATCCCTGTGGTGGTGGTTAGGGGGGGCTTCTGGACTCGAGGAAGCACCTCCCCCACCGCCCAGGGGGACGACCGTGCGTGCGGACGCTCGAGAGGTGTCCCGTGCAGAGGAATCTTAAACTGTTATTCTAAATGTGGTTTGCGGTAAGCAACAACGTAGACTCGGCTTGTTCCGTCTGTGTGGGATAGGGCAGGGATCGGCAACCTGCGGCTTTGGAGCCGCATTTGGCGGCTCTTTGGCTGCCCCCTTGCGGCTCTTTGGCTGCCCCCTTGCGGCTCTGTGTTAGCAGGCAAAGCTCCACTGAGCTAGGTAGCTCTTTTTTTCAGAAGCGACCTGGCTATCACAAATGATAGCTCAACGAAGTGGCTTATCATCATCAGCGTCACGTGCAAATGTAGAGCATCAGCCAAATCCTCTAAACGCGTGGTGACATTGATTATAAATGTGGAGGGGAAACCCGGAGGATCCCGAGAAAAATCCACGCGACTACAAGGTCGCGTGGATTTTTACCCCGATGGATTTTACCCTCTGCAAACCCAAAGATCCCCCGTCTAGCCTTAACAGACTGTTGGGGCAAGTGCTGTTAGCGTGCAGCTGTGAAGGCCAACACAGTGGCACACGAGGGGGTGAGTGACCACTCGACCTAGGGGAGGCCCAGGACCGGTTCAAATTCGCGTCACTGGTGGTGTTGGCAGTCAGTGGGAATCAAACTCGGGTCGCCGGGTTCGTAGCACAGCGCGCTAACCGCTACACCACCGCTCCCCGCTCTACTATACACATACCATGTACGAGCGCCATCTGTTGGTGGACGTTATTTATTTTTTACGTTTTCTAAATCGGAGGTTATTTTTTGCCATCAGCCGTATCGAGAATTGTCTGTCCTGCTTCTGTCAGTGTTCCGATTTGTCCTGAGATACACAACAACATCCATCCACCCGTGCATGGCGATCCGTGTATTGGCTGCCGCTGATGATCAACCATTGTTTTTTAGTGTTTAGTTTGTTGTCCTTCCCCCGCAGCTCCGATTTGCACGGTTGCCTACGTACGGTGCGAAAAAAGTTGAACACATACATCATACATACAGACAAACATGCAAGTAAAATGTGTATTCCCTCGCTCTCGTAGACTCAAGAGACGCGAGGAGGAACCACAGACCGGAAGGCAGCAGCCACACGATAGCCCACACCAACAATTGCCCAAGCTCAGCGGGCCTCTACATATGCGATGTTATGGGCCAATGAGCGAGTGGTTTCATGTTGGAGGAAAGCGGAGCACGCGGACATCCCCCCCCCCCCCACGCGTGTTAGCGGGAACACACACCCTGTCCCAGGGCTCTGCAACCTTTCAATGATGCAGAGCAACATTTGTGTTTGTGTGTTTGTCTTTGACCAAAATTGTTCGAGAGCCGCATCACACGGCGCAGAGCGACTTGTACACAGACATAGCAGCAGCGGGTACACAGCAAGATAACAGCAACAGCATACTGTCACTTGAATAAACAACAGAGGCGATTGTAATAAACTGCGTCTATTTCGTTGTTTGTCCTCGTTAGCTATTCTTTAACAACACAGTTTGACTGTCGTCACAAAGTCATTCCACGGTGATCCCATTCTCAGTTATCCCTACGTTCAATTACGTTTTAAGATTTACGTTTTAAAAACAACAAAAAACGGCTTCTCGCAACGGGGGGGCAAAGAGTCCCAAGGGGGCAGCCAAAGAGCCGCAAGGAGGCTTTGGTTTCAAGTTTCATTTATTAGGTATAGCCCTGTGAGCCATGCGGCTCTTGAGTCGGGTGCAACCACAACAAACAAAATATGAACAGAGAACAACTTAAAGCGACGACGCGCAACAGAAACATCCTGGATAAACCAGCAAATCTTCCAGAAAAAAAAGGTGGTCTCGTGTATTACACACGTAAGATGGATAATGCCACCAAAGAAAGTGTCCTCGCAAGGTCAACCTTATTTCAGTTGAGATTGAGACCCACGGCTCGATATTTGTTGCAGCTGAACATTTGTGCTGCAATCATTTTATTTTAAGAGCGGTCTATTTCACCGATATTCACATCCAGGAAAACTAACGATAAAATATTTCTCGCGATCTAGTTGTGTCCTTTGACCCTTCTTCCGCGTGTGCTCAATGTTGTGCCCCTTTTGGCGCAAGGTCTGCATCCCAAAATTGGCCTTCATCATCATGAACATTTTCCACTGGGCCATAAGGCAAAGGGGCAGTCAAAGAGTCGCAAGGGGGCAGTCGAAGAGCCCCAAAGGGGGCAGTCAAAGAGCCTCAAGGGGACAGTCAAAGAGCCCTGAGGGGGCAGTCAAAGAGTCACAAGGGGGCAGTCAAAGAGCCGCAAGAGGGCAGTCAAAGAGCCCTGAGGGGGCAGTCAAAGAGCCTCAAGGGGACAGTCAAAGAGCCCTGAGGGGGCAGTCAAAGAGTCACAAGGGGGCAGTCAAAGAGCCCTGAGGGGGCAGTCAGAGCCTCAAGGGGACAGTCAAAGAGCCCTGAGGGGGCAGTCAAAGAGCCCCAAAGGGGGCAGTCAAAGAGCCCTAAGGGGGCAGTCAAAGAGCCCTGAGGGGGCAGTCAAAGAGCCCCAAAGGGGGCAGTCAAAGAGCCGCAAGGGGGCAATCGAAGAGCCCCAAAGGGGGCAGTCAAAG
Organism: Petromyzon marinus; assembly: GCF_048934315.1. NCBI lineage: Eukaryota > Metazoa > Chordata > Hyperoartia > Petromyzontiformes > Petromyzontidae > Petromyzon > Petromyzon marinus. The sequence continues at coordinate 984,708 of NC_133717.1, read as the reverse complement.
AGCCCTAAGGGGGCAGTCGAAGAGCCTCAAGGGGACAGTCAAAGAGCCCCAAAGGGGGCAGTCAAAGAGCCCTAAGGGGGCAGTCGAAGAGCCCCAAAGGGGGCAGTCAAAGAGCCCCAAAGGGGGCAGTCGAAGAGCCCTAAGGGGGCAGTCAAAGAGTCACAAGGGGGCAGTCAAAGAGCCCTGAGGGGGCAGTCAGAGCCTCAAGGGGACAGTCAAAGAGCCCTGAGGGGGCAGTCAAAGAGCCCCAAAGGGGGCAGTCAAAGAGCCGCAAGGGGGCAGTCAGAGCCCCAAAGGGGGCAGTCAAAGAGCCCTTAAGGGGGCAGTCAAAGAGCCCCAAAGGGGGCAGTCGAATAGCCGCAAGGGGGCAGTCGAAGAGCCCCTAAGGGGGCAGTCAAAGAGCCGCAAGGGGGCAGTCGAAGAGCCGCAAGGGGGCAGTCGAAGAGCCGCAATGTGCGGCTCCAAAGCCGCAGGTGGCCGACCTCTGGCCAGTCCCACACATTTGGAACAAACGGAGTCTCCGTTGTTGCTGTACCGCCATCTGCTCCTCGACGCCCACGGGGACGGGAGTTTCAGAACATTCACTCGGTGATCCACCAACCCCTCCCCCGCTGCTGCCTCCATAGCACTGGATTGCAGGCAGCAGCCGCGTGCAGCGAGCGCAGCCACTACCTTAGGCCTCATGATGACGGGATCGATGCATGTGCCGTGCGCAAAATCCACTTTAATCGCGAAACTGATGCATCCTTGTCCGATGTGTGTGTAATGTGTGTGTGATGTGTGTGCGATGTGTGTGTAATGTGTGTGCGATGTGTGTGCGATGTGTGTGTACCGAGTTACCATGCACGTGGCACTTTCTGTGGGTATCGTTGCTACAATGTTATTTTTCCCATGGCTAAAATTAGCACATCCCATCGGACTGCAACTGAAATGGAAACCCTCTGCTGCCAGGAGCGCAGCCACCCCCAGGAATGTGCTCTGTGTACAAGGAGCAGCGAGCAGCACACGGTGGGTATATTTACACTTGCGATGCACATTACCCTGCACACACAATGCGCACGTGTGTTTATATTGCACGAACAATCCCGCGCCGGTGCCATCGTAAAGTTGATGACGATCAGCACGCATTCAGATATTAATATATAAATATCTTCTATTACTGCCCATGGAAATGTGTTCAGGGCTCGATGCAAATGTTGAGATCAGCTGCTGGCCACGACGAGAGGGATTCAGCAGAGAGAGCGAGAGTTCGTGTCGCTGTTCCTCCTCCGTTGAAGGAGCGTGGACCACAGTGGGGTTCCTGTGCGGTCCGTAGTGTGGGTTGCGTGGCCACATCGCAATTCTGTGGGTTGTCATTAATGTATCTGTGTATGTCTGTGGGTCTTTATGTATCTCTTTGGGTCTCCATGTGTCTCTATTTGTCTATATCTTTGAATCTCTGCACCTTTAGAGGAACGCCACTGTCACTTGAACGATCTCCCCAGCTAGTGCCTCATTGCTTGCACTTCCATCACGTCCAGGAATCCTCTCCAATCCCAGCACGAGCGTGTGAGCTTCCAAGAGAGTTGTCGATATCGTGGCATCGCTCACACGAGGATCCTCAACGTCTCTGTTCACGAAGGCCGCCCTCGGGGAGCCCGTGGCTGTAGCCCCATCCCCCACAGGCACGGGCCTGCTGTGAGCGTGTCGGTGCCCTGTCAGAGCACAGCACTGGGAAGTGTACAGGACTGGGAAAGAGTCCAGGACTGGGAAAGAGACTACGGAACTGGGAAAGAGCACTGGGAGAGAGTACGGGACTGGGAGAGAGTATGAGACTGGGAGATAGTACGGGACTGGGAGAGAGTATGGGACTGGGAGAGAGTACGGGACTGGAAAAGAGTACGAGACTGGGAGAGAGTATGGGACTGGGAGAGAGTACGAGACTGGGAGAGAGTACGGGACTGGGAAAGAGTACGGGGCTGGGAGAGAGTACGGGACTGGGAGAGAGTACGGGACTGGGAGAGAGTACGGGACTGGGAAAGAGTACGGGACTGGGAAAGAGTACGGGGCTGGGAGAGAGTACGAGACTGGGAGAGAGCACGGGACTGGGAGAGAGCACGGGACTGGGAGAGAGTACGGGACTGAGAGAGAGTATGGGACTTGGAGAGAGTACGAGACTGGGAGAGAGTACGAGACTGGGAGAGAGTACGAGACTGGGAGAGAGCACGGGACTGGAAAAGAGTACGAGACTGGGAGAGAGCACGGGACTGGGAAAGTGTACGAGACTGGGAGAGAGTACGAGACTGCGAGAGAGTACGGGACTGGGAAAGAGTACGAGACTGGGAGAGAGTACGAGACTGGGAGAGAGTACGAGACTGGGAGAGAGTACGGGACTGGGAGAGAGTACGGGACTGGGAGAGAGTACGGGACTGGGAGAGAGTACGGGACTGGGAGAGAGTACGGGACTGGGAGAGAGTACGGGACTGGGAGAGAGTACGGGACTGGGAGAGAGTACGAGACTGGGAGAGAGCACGGGACTGGGAGAGAGTACGGGACTGGGAAAGAGTACGGGACTGGGAAAGAGTACGAGACTGGGAGAGAGTACGAGACTGGGAGAGAGTATGGGACTGGGAGAGAGTACGAGACTGGGAGAGAGTACGAGACTAGGGAAAAAGTACGGGACTGGAAGAGAGTACAGGACTGGGAGAGAGTACGGGACTGTGGGAGAGTATGGGACTGGGAGAGAGTACGGGACTGGGAGAGAGTATGGGACTGGGAGAGAGCACGAGACTGGGAGAGAGTACGGGACTGGGAGAGAGTATGGGACTGGGAGAGAGCATGGGACTGGGAGAGAGTACGGGACTGGGAGAGAGTACAGGACTGGGAGAGAGTATGGGACTGGGAGAGAGTACGGGACTGGGAGAGAGTACGAGACTGGGAGAGAATACAAGACTGGGAGAGAGTACGGGACTGGGAGAGAGTACGGGACTGGGAGAGAGTATGGGACTGGGAGAGAGTACGGGACTGGGAGAGAGTACGGGACTGGGAGAGAGTACGAGACTGGGAGAGAGTACGAGACTGGGAGAGAGTACAGGACTGGGAGAGAGTACAGGACTGGGAGAGAGTACGGGACTGGGAGAGAGTACGAGACTGGGAGAGAGTACGAGACTAGGGAAAAAGTACGGGACTGGAAGAGAGTACAGGACTGGGAGAGAGTACGGGACTGTGGGAGAGTATGGGACTGGGAGAGAGTACGGGACTGGGAGAGAGTATGGGACTGGGAGAGAGCACGAGACTGGGAGAGAGTACGGGACTGGGAGAGAGTACAGGACTGGGAGAGAGTATGGGACTGGGAGAGAGCACGGGACTGGGAGAGAGTACGGGACTGGGAGAGAGTACAGGACTGGGAGAGAGTATGGGACTGGGAGAGAGTACGGGACTGGGAGAGAGTACGAGACTGGGAGAGAATACAAGACTGGGAGAGAGTACGGGACTGGGAGAGAGTACGGGACTGGGAGAGAGTACGGGACTGGGAGAGAGTATGGGACTGGGAGAGAGTACGGGACTGGGAGAGAGTACAGGACTGGGAGAGAGTATGGGACTGGGAGAGAGTACGGGACTGGGAGAGAGTACGAGACTGGGAGAGAATACAAGACTGGGAGAGAGTACGGGACTGGGAGAGAGTACGGGACTGGGAGAGAGTACGGGACTGGGAGAGAGTATGGGACTGGGAGAGAGTACGGGACTGGGAGAGAGTACGGGACTGGGAGAGAGTACGAGACTGGGAGAGAGTACGAGACTGGGAGAGAGTACAGGACTGGGAGAGAGTACAGGACTGGGAGAGAGTACGGGACTGGGAGAGAGTACGGGACTGGGAGAGAGTACGGGACTGGGAGAGAGTACGGGACTGAGAGAGAGTATGGGACTGGGAGAGAGTTTCATTTATTTGGTATAGCCCTGTGAGCCATTCGGCTCTTGAATCGGGTGCAACCGCAACAAACAAAAAAACATGAACAAGAAAACATCTTAAAGTGACTATGTGACTGTGCAAACAGAAAACCCAGGAAAAAACAGCAAAATATTCCTGAAAAAGCACCATACACCAACGCTGTGCAAAAATCCCAGTGGGATGCAAGTCAAACAACAACAACCACAAGACAACTTAGATTAAGGCCATCAGTCTAACTCCATACTACAACAAAGAAACATGGCCAAACCAAAAAACTTTTCGAAATCACCAAAATAAAGCCATAAAAGCAATGTAACAGTGACCATACGAACTGTGACCAAATTTTCATAATAAACGACATAAACAACATGTAACATCAAACCCTGTAGCCATAGCTGGCTGCATGAGTCACTCTACAACAACAGGAGCATCAGTCGGAGTATCACTTTTTTCAATGCACCTTTAAGATCAGCACACTAAATCAAAATACAGATAATACTTTGCAGCGGTCATCCGGAAATCAAGGAACTCACTATACAAGTGTAGTGACATAGAATCGGTCACATAGCAGCATAGCGCTGGCTGCTGGCAGGGAAGGGGATCTGCAGCTCACAGCAACCCTGACTGACAGCAGGCCACGTGATAGACCGGAGAGGGATCGAGGGGAAAGGTCACGGAAGGGTCACATCGAGAGCCCGCTCGTAGGTTCCAGAAGGGGGGCGTGGCCGGAGGCGGAGCTAGGCTACGCTGACAGTACAAGAGGGGCACCGGGAGGGGACCTCGGGGCTGTCGTGTGGAGTGGGATTCCCCGTCGTGCTGCTGGAGTCTTCGCCAGAGTACGGGACTGGAAACGAGTACGGGACTAGGAGACGAGTACGATACTGGGAGAGAGCACGGGACTGGAAGAGAGTACGGGACTGGAAGAGAGTACGGGACTGGGAGAGAGTACGGGACTGGAAGAGAGTACGGGACTGGGAGAGAGTACGGGACTGTGAGACGAGTACGGGACGGGGAGAGGGCACGGGACTGGGAGAGAGCACGGGACTGTGAGACGAGTACGGGACTGGGAGAGAGCACGGGACTGGGAGAGAGCACGGGACTGTGAGACGAGTACGGGACTGGGAGAGAGCACGGGACTGGGAGAGAGCACGGGACTGTGAGACGAGTACGGGACTGGGAGAGAGCACGGGACTGGGAGAGAGCACGGGACTGTGAGACGAGTACGGGACTGGGAGAGAGTACGAGACTGGGAGAGAGCACGCGACTGGGAGAGAGTACGGGACTGGGAGACGAGTACGATACTGGGAGAGAGCACGGGACTGTGAGACGAGTACGGGACTGGGAGAGAGTACGAGACTGGGAGAGAGTACGGGCCTGGGCGAGAGCACGGGACTGGAAGAGAGTACGGGACTGTGAGAGAGTACGGGACTGGGAGAGAGTACGAGACTTGGAGAGAGTACGAGACTGGGAGAGAGTACGAGACTGGGAGAGAGTATGGGACTGGGAGAGAGTACGGGACTGGGAGAGAGTACGGGACTAGGAGAGAGTACGGGACTGGGAGAGAGTATGGGACTGGGAGAGAGTACAGGACTGGGAGAGAGTACGGGACTGGGAGAGAGTACGAGACTGGGAGAGAATACAAGACTGGGAGAGAGTACGGGACTGGGAGAGAGTACGGGACTGGGAGAGAGTATGGGACTGGGAGAGAGTACGGGACTGGGAGAGAGTACGGGACTGGGAGAGAGTACGAGACTGGGAGAGAGTACGAGACTGGGAGAGAGTACAGGACTGGGAGAGAGTACAGGACTGGGAGAGAGTACGGGACTGGGAGAGAGTACGAGACTGGGAGAGAGTACGAGACTAGGGAAAAAGTACGGGACTGGAAGAGAGTACAGGACTGGGAGAGAGTACGGGACTGTGGGAGAGTATGGGACTGGGAGAGAGTACGGGACTGGGAGAGAGTATGGGACTGGGAGAGAGCACGAGACTGGGAGAGAGTACGGGACTGGGAGAGAGTACAGGACTGGGAGAGAGTATGGGACTGGGAGAGAGCACGGGACTGGGAGAGAGTACGGGACTGGGAGAGAGTACAGGACTGGGAGAGAGTATGGGACTGGGAGAGAGTACGGGACTGGGAGAGAGTACGAGACTGGGAGAGAATACAAGACTGGGAGAGAGTACGGGACTGGGAGAGAGTACGGGACTGGGAGAGAGTACGGGACTGGGAGAGAGTATGGGACTGGGAGAGAGTACGGGACTGGGAGAGAGTACGGGACTGGGAGAGAGTACGAGACTGGGAGAGAGTACGAGACTGGGAGAGAGTACAGGACTGGGAGAGAGTACAGGACTGGGAGAGAGTACGGGACTGGGAGAGAGTACGGGACTGGGAGAGAGTACGGGACTGGGAGAGAGTACGGGACTGAGAGAGAGTATGGGACTGGGAGAGAGTTTCATTTATTTGGTATAGCCCTGTGAGCCATTCGGCTCTTGAATCGGGTGCAACCGCAACAAACAAAAAAACATGAACAAGAAAACATCTTAAAGTGACTATGTGACTGTGCAAACAGAAAACCCAGGAAAAAACAGCAAAATATTCCTGAAAAAGCACCATACACCAACGCTGTGCAAAAATCCCAGTGGGATGCAAGTCAAACAACAACAACCACAAGACAACTTAGATTAAGGCCATCAGTCTAACTCCATACTACAACAAAGAAACATGGCCAAACCAAAAAACTTTTCGAAATCACCAAAATAAAGCCATAAAAGCAATGTAACAGTGACCATACGAACTGTGACCAAATTTTCATAATAAACGACATAAACAACATGTAACATCAAACCCTGTAGCCATAGCTGGCTGCATGAGTCACTCTACAACAACAGGAGCATCAGTCGGAGTATCACTTTTTTCAATGCACCTTTAAGATCAGCACACTAAATCAAAATACAGATAATACTTTGCAGCGGTCATCCGGAAATCAAGGAACTCACTATACAAGTGTAGTGACATAGAATCGGTCACATAGCAGCATAGCGCTGGCTGCTGGCAGGGAAGGGGATCTGCAGCTCACAGCAACCCTGACTGACAGCAGGCCACGTGATAGACCGGAGAGGGATCGAGGGGAAAGGTCACGGAAGGGTCACATCGAGAGCCCGCTCGTAGGTTCCAGAAGGGGGGCGTGGCCGGAGGCGGAGCTAGGCTACGCTGACAGTACAAGAGGGGCACCGGGAGGGGACCTCGGGGCTGTCGTGTGGAGTGGGATTCCCCGTCGTGCTGCTGGAGTCTTCGCCAGAGTACGGGACTGGAAACGAGTACGGAACTAGGAGACGAGTACGATACTGGGAGAGAGCACGGGACTGGAAGAGAGTACGGGACTGGAAGAGAGTACGGGACTGGGAGAGAGTACGGGACTGGAAGAGAGTACGGGACTGGGAGAGAGTACGGGACTGTGAGACGAGTACGGGACGGGGAGAGGGCACGGGACTGGGAGAGAGCACGGGACTGTGAGACGAGTACGGGACTGGGAGAGAGCACGGGACTGGGAGAGAGCACGGGACTGTGAGACGAGTACGGGACTGGGAGAGAGCACGGGACTGGGAGAGAGCACGGGACTGTGAGACGAGTACGGGACTGGGAGAGAGCACGGGACTGGGAGAGAGCACGGGACTGTGAGACGAGTACGGGACTGGGAGAGAGTACGAGACTGGGAGAGAGCACGCGACTGGGAGAGAGTACGGGACTGGGAGACGAGTACGATACTGGGAGAGAGCACGGGACTGTGAGACGAGTACGGGACTGGGAGAGAGTACGAGACTGGGAGAGAGTACGGGCCTGGGCGAGAGCACGGGACTGGAAGAGAGTACGGGACTGTGAGAGAGTACGGGACTGGGAGAGAGTACGAGACTTGGAGAGAGTACGAGACTGGGAGAGAGTACGAGACTGGGAGAGAGTATGGGACTGGGAGAGAGTACGGGACTGGGAGAGAGTACGGGACTAGGAGAGAGTACGGGACTGGGAGAGAGTATGGGACTGGGAGAGAGTACAGGACTGGGAGAGAGTACGGGACTGGGAGAGAGTATGGGACTGTGAGACGAGTATGGGACTGGGAGAGAATACGGGACTGGGAGAGAGTACGAGACTGGGAGAGAGCACGGGACTGGGAGACGAGTATGGGACTGGGAGAGAGTACGGGACTCGGAGACGAGTACGATACTGGGAGAGAGCACGGGACTGGAAGAGAGTGCGGGACTGGAAGAGAGTGCGGGACTGTGAGAGAGTACGAGACTGGGAGAGAGTACGAGACTGGGAGAGAGCACGGGACTGGAAGAGAGTGCGGGACTGTGAGAGAGTACGAGACTGGGAGAGAGTACGGGACTGGGAAAGAGTACGGGACTGTGCGACGAGTATGGGACTGGGAGACGAGTACGATACTGGGAGAGAACACGGGACTGGAAGAGAGTACGGGACTGTGAGAGAGTACGGGACTGGGAGAGAGTATGAGACTGGGAGAGAGTACGAGACTGAGAGAGAGCACGGGACTGGGAGACGAGTACGGGACTGGGAGACGAGTATGGGACTGGGAGAGAGTACGGGACTGGGAGAGAGCACGGGACTGGGAGAGAGTACGAGACTGGGAGAGAGTACGGGACTGGGAGAGAGTACGGGATTGTTTACACACCACAACAGTTACTCATTTGAGGTTTAGTAGACCGAGGGGAGATCCAGGACCGGTTCACATAATCGTCACTGGTGTGGGCCGTGAGCAATAATCGAACTCGTGTCGTCGGGTTCGTAGCGCAGCGCGCTAACTGCTACACTACTGCACACAGACACACAAATACAATGTGGCTGTGGTGTCAGACAAACATCTCAACGCTAAACACAAACTCCAATTGGGATTAAACATCAGCAGCGACATTGCACCTCTACTGCGAAAAATTAGCAATAGAAATAAAACAAAACCGGTCTGGAGACTCGGCGAGGCTCTCATGGCAGATTGATCATTACTAATATAATAAGCCAAGAATGTGTGTGTCCCGCGCGTGACGTCACTCTACATGAGGACCACCCCCCCGTAATTAATAATCATGAGCGGGTGACGTCACTCCACATCAAGCACCCCCCCTCATTAATAATCATGAGCGGATGACGTGAGGCACCCTCCTCATTAATAATTATCATTAGCGGGTGACGTCACTCCACATGCCGCACTCCTACCCAATAACCATGAGGGGGTGACGTCACTCCACATGGGGCAACCCCCCCCACCATTAATAATCATGAGCTGAACAATTTTTAATATTTCAGATTTACTGCAATATACACCCGATCTTGGACGGGCAAACAAGCGCGTAACATAATAACAATTGCGCAATCTTGACCACGGCCTGGCGCCACTGGTTGACACGGACACAGCGTAGACTGTGCGCATTGTATCAGATGCCAAGAGCGATGCAGAGCACATGGCGGGGGGGACGATGGGAGGGGAGCGGTGAGCGAGTTGCGCTACGAATCTGGCGACCCGAGTTCGAGTCCCGCTCACGGCCAACATCGGTGACGATAATCTGAAGTGGTTGTGGGCCTCCCCTCGGTCGATTCAGCCTCAAATGAGTACCTGATGAGGTGTGTAAACATCGCCACTAGAGAGACAAAGGCGGCCGGGCGTGGTGTTGGCCACCCACTTCCTCCTGTGCCGTGCCGGCCTTCATAGGTGCGACTCGCTCCCAGCACTTGCCCGAACAGTTTGTTAAGGCTATATGGGGGATCTTTGTCTTTGTGGCAACAACTCTGCTGACCAGCGGTGCTGCGAGCGCGTTCTGTGTCGGTTGTCAATCACAGCACCAGCACGCGCGACATTGGCACGCTGTCGTTCGCATAGCGCCAGGCTGTCTCTCGGTAAGGTGCTATGTTTCACAGACAGGTATAGTGTGTTAGCGTGCCACTCAGCCACTCACCAACCCACCTGATCACTCACTCAAACCACCCCATCCACTCACTCGCCCTCTTTACACATTGTCGTGTATTTACTTACCCACTCACACACACATACGTGTAGTGTGACACTGCTATACACACCCGTGTAGTGTGATACTACTACACACACACCCGTGTAGTGTGACACTGTTACACACACACACGTGAAGTGTGACACTGCTACACACACACCGTGTAGTGTGATACTGCTACTCACACACACCCGTGTAGTGTGACACTGTTACACACACACGTGAAGTGTGACACTGCTACACACACACCGTGTAGTGTGATACTGCTACTCACACACACCCGCGTAGTGTGACACTGCTACTCACACGTGTAGTGTGACACTGCTACACACACACACGTGTAGTGTGACACTACTACACACACACGCGTGTAGTGTGACACTGCTACACACACACGCGTGTAGTGTGACACTACTACACACACACACCCGTGTAGTATGACACTGCTTCACACAAACACTCGTGTAATGTGACACTGCTACACACACACACGCGTGTAGTGTGACACTACTACTACACACACACACGCGTGTAGTGTGACACTGCTACACACACACCCGTGTAGTGTGACACTGTTACACACACACGTGTAGTGTGACACTGTTACACACACACACGTGTAGTGTGACACTGTTACACACACACACACGTGTAGTGTGACACTGTTACACACACACACGTGTAGTGTGACACTGCTACACACACACACCCGTGTAGTGTGACACTGTTACACACACACGTGTAGTGTGACACTGTTACACACACACACACGTGTAGTGTGACACTGCTACACACACACGTGTAGTGTGACACTGCTACACACACACACCCGTGTAGTGTGACACTGTTACACACACACACGTGTAGTGTGACACTGCTACACACACACACGTAGTAGTGTGACACTGCTACACACACACTCGTGTAGTGTTACACTGTCACACACACACACTCGTGTAGTGTGACACTACTACTACACACACACACGTAGTAGTGTGACACTGCTACACACACACTCGTGTAGTGTTACACTGTTACACACACACACTCGTGTAGTGTGACACTGTTACACACACACACGTGTAGTGTGACACTGTTACACACACACACACTCGTGTAGTGTGACACTGTTACACACACACACGTGTAGTGTGACACTGCTACACACACACACGTGTAGTGTGACACTGCTACACACACACCCGTGTAGTGTGACACTGCTGCACACACACACGTGTAGTGTGACACTGCTACACACACACCCGTGTAGTGTGACACTGCTACACACACACCCGTGTAGTGTGACACTGCTGCACACACACACGTGTAGTGTTACACTGCAGTATTACAATTGGAAATGCACATGTGTCCCGGTAAACACGGAGAGTTGTAACGACATTGGCCCAACGTTGGGAACGTTTAGCCGACGTTGGCACGACGTTAATCCAACAGTTCCAACCACATACCAACGTTGGGCCACCGCTGGCATGCTGACTGGGGTGGCGGCGTTCTGCACTGCCCGGCTGCGAGGGCTCCGTGGTGGTGATCTGCGCCTCCCTCCCTCTCTCCCTCTCGGAGTTTAAGTCCAAGTTTGGCTGTCGGGAGGTGGGGGAGAGTGCGGAGGGAGCCGCCGCTGCTGCTGCTGCATGCCAGGTACCCAGCGGCTCGCCTCGGCCGCCCGCCCGCCACCAGTCCCAAAATAGCGGCCCCACCTCGACCACGGCTCGCAGCCTCACCAGCATCGTTACTCGTACCCCGTGTCAGCCAGACCACGCCAGCCTCACCCCGTGTCAGCCAAACCTCGCCAGCCTCACCCCGTGTCAGCCAGACCACGCCAGCCTCACCCCGTGTCAGCCAGACCTCGCCAGCCTCACCCCGTGTCAGCCAGACCTCGCCATCCTCACCCCGTGACAGCCAGACCTCGCCAGCCTCACCCCAAGTCAGCCAGACCACGCCAGCCTCACCCCAAGTCAGCCAGACCAGGCCAGTCTCACCCCAAGTCAGCCAGACCTCGCCAGCCTCACCCCGTGGCAGCCAAAATCCACTCAGCCTCGCCAATTGTCGCTGAGCTTTCACCATCCTCACCACAGCCCCTCCTCACCCTCGGCTCCGCGACATCCGAAACGCTTCAGGCGGCTCGCACGACCTCCAGCCCCGGGAGAGGAGGACGGCCCCGGCCACAACTCACGCGAGCGGAGCTCCGTGGTGCGGCCACTGCAGGTGCGTGTGGGGGTGCAGTGGAGGAGAGTGGGTGGGACCCCATTCCTTCGTAGCCTGGTGAACAGAATAAGGGTCCATTGGCCGAAACGTCGCCTACCGTTGTTGATGAATGTGTCGAGGTTTTGTACTCGTGGCGGCGTGGCTCCGGGGTTTGAGCCGCGCGCGTCACGACGGCTACAGCGGTCGAGCGAGCGGCTCGCAATTGTGACGGCTGCGAGTTGAACCCTTGGCTGTGGGGGCGGCTCAGCGCATCATCATCGTCCCTCTCTCCGGGGTCACTAAATTGAGTACCGCTATGTGGGGAAGTCAGCAGTGCTGGTCTCGTGGATAGACTCGGCCCCCGCTATAGGATTGAGGACTCTCTAGCACTGTAGGGCGGTGAACAGGAGATGTGCACCAATGCCTCAATGCTGATTTGAGCAGCGGGCATCACTCATGGAGACTAAGGGAGACGGAGCCGTTCACTCTGCGCCTCACTCATCTGCTCGTCTTGTTGTTGTTTAGGACGTTTACTCGATTATGCATCTCACATTAGCCTATAACCAACATCACCCCCAGAAAGCGCCTGAGCGGAAGCTAAGCGTCTATGGGTGACCAACATGCATTTAATACCAGGTGTTATAGGCTGCTGCTGCTGGGCAATGTGGGTAGCAGAGGGCTCTACTGTGCTCCAAATACGTCTATGCTCGCCGATTAGCTTCACCAACCCGTAGTGACCAGCGTGGTGAAGTATGGTCAACCCCCCCCTCCCCGCCGCACCCCAACATCTGCACGTCGTTGGGAGAGCCTCGTCCAGCAGTGGATGATCGCGGTGAACGGGAGCGCCTCTAGTGGCTGCCGGGATCACGTGGGCACCAACAAATCGTATAACGCGTGCACCGTGAGCTTCACGTCTAAAACCAAAGTCTTTTATACCGGCAGCAATAGCCAACGTGGTTTATCTCGGGGAGGAGAAAAAAATACCACCGAGTCTCAGGACTCATTTTCACGAGGGTGCTACATTGTGATATTTGGCAAAAATCAGTGGCGTGATAAGTGAGCGGATGACACGGAGCACTTCAATACTGTGAGCTGAGCCTGAGAACGATGGCTTTGTGGCTGATGCCACTGGGGGTGCCCCCTTCTGTGTTGAGATGCGATGAGGCATGCGCTCTCCTTTACACCTCAACTCATTCTTACACCTCCGGTGTTGAGGAGAGCGGCTCCATCGAACATGACTCATTCTTATCAATCGCAACTCATTCTTATCAATCACAACTCATTCTTACCAAACACAAATCATTCTTATCAATCGCAACTCATTCTTATCAATCACGACTCATTCTTATCAATCACAACTCATTCTTATCAATCACGACTCATTCTTATCAATCACAAATCATTCTTACCAAACACAACTCATTATCATCATCAAGCACGACTCATTCTTATCAATCGCAACTCATTCTTATCAATCACGATTCATTCTTATCAATCACGACTCATTCTTATCAAACACAAATTATTCTTACCAAACACAAATCATTCTTATCAATCACGACTCATATCAATCGCAACTCATTCTTATCAATCACGACTCATTCTTATCAAACACAAATCATTCTTACCAAACACAACTCATTCTTATCAATCACAACTCATTCTTACCAAACACAACTCATTCTTATCAATCACAACTCATTCTTATCAATCACAACTCATTCTTATCAATCACGACTCATTCTTATCAATCACAAATCATTCTTACCAAACACAACTCATTATCATCATCAAGCACGACTCATTCTTATCAATCACAACTCATTCTTATCAATCACGACTCATTCTTATCAAACACAAATCATTCTTACCAAACACAAATCATTCTTATCAATCACGACTCATTCTTATCAATCGCAACTCATTCTTATCAAATCACGACTCATTCTTATCAATCACGACTCATTCTTATCAATCACGACTCACTCTTATCAAACACAAATCATTCTTACCAAACACAAATCATTCTTACCAAACACAACTCATCATCATCAAGCACGACTCATACTCATCATCAAACACGACTCATGCTTATCAATCACAAATCATTCTTCTCAATCACAAATCATTCTTATCAATCACAACTCATTCTTATCAATCACAACTCATTCTTCTCAATCACAACTCATTCTTATCAATCACAACTCATTCTTATCAATCATGACTCATTCTTACCAAACACAAATCATTCTTACCAAACACAACTCATTATCATCATCAAGCACGACTCATTCTCATCATCAAACACGACGACTCATTCTCATTTCCAAACGAATGATGAGAAATAGGAATCGCCACCGCGGTGGCTGTCTCTCTGTGTGATCGGCATCACCGCCGCCGCCGCCGCCAGCACCGCCAGCGCCGATCGGGAGCGCCGCGATGGGGCGGGGAGCTGCCACGGTGAGCTTCAGCGTCGCCACATTCATCGCCGCGCTGCTGGCGGCAGGGGCCGCCTTCTTCGCCCTGCTGGCGTTCGGCACCGACTACTGGCTGCTCGTCACCAAACTCTGCCCTGCGCCGCCCGGGCCCAACGCGACGGCCGTCGCCACCGCCGCGGCGCCCACGGTCAGTGGCTCCCAGCGGCCCCCGGCTGTTCGTGTGCACGTGTGTCAGTGTGTCCGTGTGTCAGTGTGTCCGTGTGTCAGTGTGTCAGTGTGTCCGTGTGTCAGTGTGTCAGTGTGTCCGTGTGTCAGTGTGTCAGTATGCACTTGTGTCAGTGTGTCCGTGTGTTAGTGTGTCAGTGTGCGTCAGTGTGCACGTGTGTACGTGTGTCCGTGTATCCATGTGTCAGTGTGCACGTGTGTCAGTGTGCACGTGTGTCAGTGTCCACGTGTGTCAGTGTGTCCATGTGTCAGTGTGCACATGTGTCAGTGTGCACATGTGTTAGTGTGCACGTGTGTCCGTGTGCACGTGTGTCAATGTGTCCGTGTGTCAGTGTGCACGTGTGTCAGTGTGTCCGTGTGTCAGTGTGCACGTGTGTCAGCGTGTCCGTGTGCACGTGTGCACGTGTGTCAGTGTGTCAGTGTGTCAATGTGTCCGTGTGTCAGTGTGCACGTGTGTCAGTGTGTCCGTGTGTCAGTGTGTCAATGTGTCCGTGTGTCAGTGTGCACGTGTGTCAGTGTGTCCGTGTGTCAGTGTGTACGTGTGTCAGTGTGTCAGTGTGTACGTGTGTCAGTGTGTCAGTGTGCACGTGTGTCAGTGTGTCAATGTGTCCGTGTGTCAGTGTGCACGTGTGTCAGTGTGTCCGTGTGTCCGTGTGCACGTGTGTCAGTGTGTCAGTGTGCACGTGTGTCAGTGTGCACGTGTGTCAGTGTGTCCCTGCGTCAGTGTGCACGTGTGTCAGTGTGCACGTGTGTCAGTGTGTCCCTGCGTCAGTGTGCACGTGTGTCAGTGTGCACGTGTGTCAGTGTGTCCGTGTGTCAGTGTATCCGTGTGTCAATGTGTCCGTGTGTCAGTGTGCACGTGTGTCAGTGTGCACGTGTGTCAGTGTGTCCCTGCGTCAGTGTGCACGTGTGTCAGTGTCCACGTGTGTCAGTGTGCACGTGTGTCAATGTGTCCGTGTGTCAGTGTGCACGTGTGTCAATGTGTCCGTGTGTCAGTGTGCACGTGTGTCAGTGTGTCCGTGTGTCAGTGTGCACGTGTGTCAGTGTGCACGTGTGTCAGTGTGTCCCTGCGTCAGTGTGCACATGTTCGTGTGTCAGTGTGCCCGTGTCATTGAGACCCTCCACCACTCGACACAGCCAAATTGAATTGTCACGTGGTGTGCAAGTATTCAGCGCACCAACGATAATTACTGCTTTAGCCCGCACGCCGGCGAGTTGAAGAACGATCCTCACGGCCGGATGAAGCAGCGATTAGATGCGCGACGCTCAGCGTAAAAGTGCAACCAGCATCTTCAGCGCACGGTCTAGGAAGTCAGAATAAAGATCCTGGATTTTTTTGTTCTGAATCAATAACGATTGGCGCGTCGTTAAACGCTTGTACAGTTGAATTTGTTTGGCCGTGTCGGGTGTCAGAAGGTCTTAACGACACCAAAGTGACCAGATCACTGCGTGGCCTAACCCCAGAGCCGTCCCTCGGGTACGGCGAATCTGGGGCTGACCGCCCGGGGCCCCGCGCTTTGCCCCCCCCCCCCCCCCCCTGTGCTTCGACGTCACGGTGTAAGATGTCATACTTCAGCTTTAGTTTGAATACATAGGGGGGGGCCCACACGGTGGGATTTCCCCCAGCCTCCCCTCCTTCCCACCATGGACGGCCCTGGCCTTAACCACAAATAAACGAAGAATCATAATCGTGGGAGGACGAGGGAGGGAGCCGCGTGGCCAACGAACCGCAGGTTGATCTACGCGCCTTGGTCTGTAAACTCTGGTCGACATCCTCACAGCAGCGGCTTCAGGCTGGCCATCGAACCAAGACGGTGGTCGCCGCCACCGCGTGCTTTCGGGATGCACTTCTGCGGCCGTCTGGAACGCTCTTCCGATATTAGGACGCCACTGGAGCTATACACTTTTAAATCCTCTAGATTGAAAACGAATGTCTTGTTATCCTTCCCTCGCACCTCCGATTAGCACGGTTGGCTGCGTACGGTGCGAAAGAAGTTCAACATACACAGTACATACAATGAGCGGTGAGGCGACAATACGCAGCAGCTAGGCAAACAGCCTGGAACCGTATAAAATGCACACGCAGACAAACGACACAACGTGCATTTACTCTATGCTATTTAGCTTTTTTTCCCCACCCAAAAAAATATTAATTTGGGATTTTAATAGCGAAAAAAACCGTAATAACGAAACAAACTAGACAAACTGACAAGAATGTGTTAATTGTTAACGAACGCAATAACGCATCGTCGTCAATAAAATGAACGTATATCGGTTTGTACACCTCTATAACAGTGTACCATCCGGCTCATTGTTGGTCATGAGATATCCGCCAGAACGAATCATCACAGTGCCTGGTGGAGTGGCCACCGTTGGCTCAAAATGTTTGGGAAAACCCCTTCCGCCATCTGCCTGCAGCCTTCCGTCTGCATACCTCTGCTTGTACCACGGGGAATACCCTCGCAAGGTCATCTGGAAATAGAATGCCTCGCCCGATACCTCTCTCCTTCGTGGTGTACAATCAAGCCACGTGATCCTAACGTCAATCGAACGCTATATCTAGATTTGTTTTTTAACCGACTGAACTTTAGAATCAGAATCTTTACATGGACTGGAGGAGGAATCCGATTAGCTATGAAGCTCTTCATCACAGATGTCCAGTACGGACGGGTCAGCGAGTTACCTCGAGCTGGGACTGGCTGAGCGACGCACGGAGCGATGACAGCACGAACAGTGGCCATGTTGGTATGGGCGTTGCCTTCTTGGCTGCCCCGCGGATTTTTTTTCTGCACCAGAAGCCCCTGACCATGAGCGGAGATACGGGGAAGCGCGTGGCGCCGTGCAGAGGGCCATCGATCTGCGTGACAGTGCCATGCGATAGCTCACATCCTGGGAGCTCGCGGTATTCCCTTTGCAAGATGAGGCCCTGACCTCTAACCCACACGGATCGGGTTTGAAACCTCCGAGGTACAACAACAAAAAACCAATGGCGTGTCGTGGGAAGAGGAATATCTCACAATGCCAGAACGTGGGGAGATCTACCTATAACGCACCCTTTCGAGCAGTGTAATATTGTTTTTGTAATATGTAAATGACAATACCGGGACTTTTAATGTCCCGGGAAGACTCACAGATGTCCAAGGACAAGTAGCCGGCTCAACAATGTATGTAGAAACTTCTTTCAATGTATGTATGTAGAAACTTATTTCAATGTATGTATGTAGAAACTTCTTTCAATGTATGTATGTAGAAACTTCTTTCAATGTATGCATGTAGAAACTTCTTTCAATGTATGTATGTAGAAACTTCTTTCAATGTATGTATGTAGAAACTTCTTTCAATGTATGCATGTAGAAACTTCTTTCAATGTATGTATGTAGAAACTTCTTTCAATGTATGTATGTAGAAACTTCTTGCAATGTATGTATGTAGAAACTTCTTTCAATGTATGTATGTAGAAACTTCTTGCAATGTATGTATGTAGAAACGTCTTTCAATGTATGTATGTAGAAACGTCTTTCAATGTATGTAGAAACTTCTTTCAATGTATGTATGTAGAAACTTCTTTCAATGTATGTATGTAGAAACTTATTTCAATGTATGTATGTAGAAACTTCTTTCAATGTATGTATGTAGAAACTTCTTTCAATGTATGTATGTAGAAACTTCTTTCAATGTATGTATGTAGAAACTTCTTTCAATGTATGTATGTAGATACGTCTTTCAATGTATGTATGTAGAAACATATTTCAATGTATGTATGTAGAAACTTCTTTCAATGTATGTATGTAGAAACTTCTTTCAATGTATGTATGTAGATACGTCTTTCAATGTATGTATGTATAAACGTCTTTCAATGTATGTATGTAGAAACGTCTTTCAATGTATGTAGAAACTTTTTTCAATGTATGTATGCAGAAACGTCTTTCAATATATGTATGTAGAAACTTCTTTCAATGTATGTATGTAGAAACTTCTTTCAATGTATGTATGTAGAAACTTCTTTCAATGTATGTATGTAGATACGTCTTTCAATGTATGTATGTAGAAACGTCTTTCAATGTATGTATGTAGAAACTTCTTTCAATGTATGTATGTAGAAACTTCTTTCAATGTATGTATGTAGAAACTTATTTCAATGTATGTATGTAGAAACTTATTTCAATGTATGTATGTAGAAACTTCTTTTAATGTATGTATGTAGAAACGTCTTTCAATGTATGTATGTAGAAACATCTTTCAATGTATGTATGTAGAAACTTATTTCAATGTATGTATGTAGAAACTTCTTTCAATGTATGTATGTAGATACGTCTTTCAATGTATGTATGTAGAAACGTCTTTCAATGTATGTATGTAGAAACTTCTTTCAATGTATGTATGTAGAAACTTCTTTCCATGTATGTATGTATGTAGAAACTTATTTCAATGTATGTATGTAGAAACTTCTTTCAATGTATGTATGTAGAAACTTCTTTCAATGTATTATGTAGAAACTTCTTTCAATGTATGTATGTAGAAACTTATTTCAATGTATGTATGTAGAAACTTCTTTCAATGTATGTATGTAGAAACTTCTTTCAATGTATGTATGTAGAAACTTCTTTCAATGTATGTATGTAGATACGTCTTTCAATGTATGTATGTAGAAACTTCTTTCAATGTATGTATGTAGAAACTTCTTGCAATGTATGTATGTAGAAACTTCTTTCAATGTATGTATGTAGAAACTTCTTGCAATGTATGTATGTAGAAACTTCTTGCAATGTATGTATGTAGAAACTTCTTTCAATGTATGTATGTAGAAACGTCTTTCAGTGTATGTATGTAGAAACTTCTTTCAATGTATGTATGTAGAAACTTCTTTCAGTGTATGTATGTAGAAACTTCTTTCAATGTATGTATGTAGAAACTTCTTGCAATGTATGTATGTAGAAACTTCTTTCAATGTATGTATGTAGAAACGTCTTTCAGTGTATGTATGTAGAAACTTCTTTCAATGTATGTATGTAGAAACTTCTTTCAGTGTATGTATGTAGAAACTTCTTTCAATGTATGTATGTAGAAACTTCTTGCAATGTATGTATGTAGAAACTTCTTTCAATGTATGTATGTAGAAACTTCTTTCGCACCCTATGTAACCAACCGTGCTAATCGGGGGTGCGGGGGGAAGGACAACAAGCTAAACACAAAAATGCAGTTTTAAAGAAAGTAGTTTTCAATGTAGATTTAGAAGTGCGTAGCATAGCAACAACGCCGGGGAAAACCAGCACACAGGTGGCAACTCCCCACCAAGCCCAGCACGCCCGTGGCAGCATTGGAGGCCCTGGACACCTCCGTTGGCGACGCGAGAGGAAGGCTCGGCAGGCGGTCGTGGACAGAACCCTGACAACATTTTCATGAAATAATACAACTCAGGAAAATAAAGTTGTAAACAAAAATTGTTTTTCCCCATCAAACGTTTGCTTTAGAAACTGCAATTCACGGTATGCCAATTATATGATTTCATAAATTCATAATTCACAAATAATTTTTCATGAAGCATTTGTTTTTGGTTAGATCCTGAAGGTATAAGATCAATGTTTTAACAATAACCCTCCACCACCCGACTGAGCCAACCAAATCAAGTCACGAGGGCAAATGTACCAATTGATAATTTTTTTCAGCGAACCGCGGGAGTAATGTTGAAGAGAAAGCTACGTTTTTGACAAATCTGCACGACGTTTCGTTGTAGCTGACATCCAGCATCATGAGCTGTTGACAAGAGCCCAGCCCTCGCAGCGACGCCCCTTCTGGGCGCCCTGCTCTGCGGACTCCCGTGCGGGGTCGTGCCGCGTGCGTGGTGGGGGGTGGCTCGGGTTGCAGAGCGTGGGCTGGTCGGTGCCAGCCTGGCGCGTGCGCGGCGTGCCCGCTATGAGGGGCACGCGGCGCACGCAGGGCCAGGTGCGATCTCGTACAGACGGCAGGGCCTGGTGTAACCTCGTTCGGACAGCAGGGCCTCGGGTAGCAGGTAGTGTCTCTCTCTCTCTCTCCCCGTGGTCGCGTAGATTTTTCTCTGGGCCATCCGGTTTTCCCCTCCACATTTAGAATCAACATCACGTGTTTAGAGTATGTGGCTGCTCTAAATGTCCACGTGATAAGCCACTTTATTGGGCTACCATTTGTGGTCAGGCCACTTCTGAAAAGGATCTACATCGCTGAGTGGGCCTTGCCTGGTAAATAAAACTAGTTTAATAGTTCAGTTGGAATAGCAGGAGGTGCTCCGTGTTCCAGAAGCACGGCTTGCTAACGACCCCTCCGTGAACCCTGACACGCTGCCCACGTACTGGATGGATATCTTAAGTATCAGACTGCTATCAAAGTCATCATAAAGAACTGATACTGTCAGTTCTTTATGATAAATTTACTTGTGTTCGTATTTGACGCACGTTCTTGTCTGTTTATTCACGAGCGCAGTAATCACGCGAATCTACTGCGATGTTTCTGCAACTTAATTTTACTCATGAACCACCTTTGTTGCCGAGAATGTTGTTTGAGTGAATATAACTCCGATTGTGTCCCGTTTTCAATTTATTCTAAAATGCAATTGTTTATCGGTTGATTTCAATGTTCTTGTTTTGGCTCTGAATTCTATTTGGCTGTTTTTGTTGTTGTTGCTCTCATAGCCATTCGCTTCATTGCCGTACTTGGTGTTTCATTTTGTCACGGGATTGCCTTCATCATCGTGGTGACCCAGCTCAACTCTCGCGAATGAGACTCACGCTGTGGTCGTTTTGAGTTCTCGCCTGGGTCGCACGAAACCAACTCGAGACCTGGGGGGGGGTGGGGTTCCCGTGGCCTGGGGCCAAGTGCGCACAGCGAGCGGCCGCCGCTGCTGCTGCCGATTCCTCTGCAGGACGCAGCACTGAGCGCGGAGACCACGAGCGGAGCTGGCGGGCAGCAGCAGGGCGCCGAGGAGCATCGCGACGCCTTCTTCCTCCACGAGGGCTTCTTCTTCCGCTGCTGGATCTCGGGGGAGGACAACCGCGGCAGCCTCTGGAACTTCTGGCTGGGTGAGTCCGCCGCCAGTTCCCCCGCACCTCGGCCCGCCCGTGCGCTCGCCGTCGCGAATCAAGCCACGGCGGGGAGGGGGGGGGGTGCTGAATTGCCGAGTCTGGTCGCTGTGGAGCGAATCACAGAGAGCCCCCCACCCACGTGATGCACGGGTATCACCGCCACCTTCTCCTCCAACTCCTCCTCGTCATCGTCATTTGTCGTCAAGTGCAACAAGTGCTGCGGCGACTGTCGCAGCGTCCGCCGGTCGGTGTTGGCGGCGGGATCGCGTGGCGCTGCATGGGGGGCCCACGCAGCACGGACGCCCACGCTCGCCGCGGCGGCGGCGGCCCTCGTCGTGTGGCAGGGCGTTTGTGCGAAAGCGAAGCGAGCAGAAGAAGCAGCTTCGGATGAACTGTCTGAGAGGTTGAGGTTTGTTGTTGCACAGCTGTGTGTGTGTGTTGGGGGGGGGGGGGGTGGTCACTGAGACACGGCCGTCCAGGGCGAGCGAGCCCAGCAGCAGTGACACGACTTCCCCGATCCAGCATCGCGATTGAGCGCCCTCGCTGGAATGTCCCGCAGGCTCTGCCGCCAAGTCGCACGGGACATCATCGCGGCACATCACGTCTTGTCGACTCTTTACTTGTTTAGAGTTGTGTTGCATCTCAGATGCCTTCCACTGCAATCGATATATTGTAATTAAGAAAATGAGAAGCGCTAATGAAGATAATCTGTTTAGCGTTCATGACAGCAAGCAAAGACGCAAGACGCAATTAATATTAATCGGCTCGTGGGTGGCTCTGTCGCAAAACAGCCTGCCTCATGCCACCCAATCTGTGCTACATCTCAGGTGCTGGAAATTCCATATTCCTATGACAGGACGAAAAACTACACCGGACAGCTACTGCAGACTTCTGCGGAATGGTACTTATTTTTATCAACGTCAGATTGATGATGGGCTGATGCGACCCCTGCACCAGGTTGTGAACTCGCGACTTTCTTCCGCTTGCAGGTTAGATATCCGGCCATCCCAGTCAATTTGCGTTGGTGTATCCGGCCATCCCAGTCAATTTGCGTTGGTGTATCCGGCCATCCCAGTCAATTTGCGTTGGTGTATCCGGCCATCCCAGTCAATTTGCGTTGGTGTATCCGGCCATCCCAGTCAATTTGCGTTGGTGTATCCGGCCATCCCAGTCAATTTGCGTTGGTGTATCCGGCCATCCCAGTCAATTTGCGTTGGTGTATCCGGCCATCCCAGTCAATTTGCGTTGGTGTATCCGGCCATCCCAGTCAATTTGCGTTGGTGTATCCGGCCATCCCAGTCAATTTGCGTTGGTGTATCCGGCCATCCCAGTCAATTTGCGTTGGTGTATCCGGCCATCCCAGTCAATTTGCGTTGGTGTATCCGGCCATCCCAGTCAATTTGCGTTGGTTGGTACCTTTGAACCAACGTTGGCACCGTTCTAGAATGAACGTGAACACGAGAGAGTATTCACCTCACTCCACTCGCAGCTCTGGGACATTCTTTTTAACTATTTAAGCGATGTTTTTTTATTTTACCAGATAAGGCCCCACTGAGCTGCGTAGCCCTTTTTCAGAAGCGACCTGGCCATCACAAATGATAGATCAACGAAGTTGCTTATCATGTGGAAATTTATAGCAGCCAAATACTCTAACCGCATGCTTCTGAATGTGGAGGGAAAAACCGGAAGACCCGAATGTAAAAAGTCCACGCGACCATGGTGAGAGAGACACGCAAACTCCAAATATACAGCAGGCGTCAGGGTCGGGATCGAAAACACAACCTCTTGTATACCAGGCGAGGTAGTTAACATCTCCTAGCCACCGTGGCGACGTGCAGTCGGCAATCATCGGCTCCTCGATTTAAAGCGAAACCGCTCACTACATCGGCCACGAAACAGGAGCTGAACTCGGGTCGCCGGGTTTCCGATCACCAACAACTGCACCACCGCTCGCCACACAACGCTGTGAGTCGTGGGGGCACGCGGCTGCAATGCTCGTGCTGTCAGGAGTGGATCCAAGGGACCCACGGCGGGGGAGAGGGGGGGAGTCGATCGTCCCCGTCCCCCCCACTCCTTCAGACCACCCCCAAGCATTTGTATTTTATTGACATTCACCAGACGAAATTAATTGAATGCGTCTGTATCTTTTATTCATGTAGAGGGGCCCGTTTTTAAAAGCTTGGAATTCTTGGACCACCTCAAAGCTCCGCCTGCCCTCCACCCTGGGAAGTTTCTCGTTCGGCCCCTTGGAAAGAAGGTTGACCCCGTGGAGCCTTGCTGACGCCCGCGAACTGTCCCGCCACGGACTCCACGTCCCATCGCCTCCCACCCACCCCCCGTGGCCCCGGATGAGAGGAGGTGATAGAATACTTTCTGGGGGTCTACAGCAGTACGATTCCCGCTCTCGTGTCTGTATCCCGCCCCCCCTCTCCCCACAGCCCCCCACGGGAGGAAGAACTGCTCCCCCTCGCGCCTCTTTCC